>NC_090924.1:663474951-663818977 GCF_040938575.1 Ambystoma mexicanum
AGCCAGGTAGGTGCACCCACACATGTGAGGTACAGTTTTCATCGGGACACCTGTGGGAATGCGGGACAGTAGGCCCTGTGTTGTTGGGGGCGTGTTTCGATGGGTGAGTCGAGCAAAATGTGAGGAAAATGCATATTTTTTCCCACATTTCGGACTTTGCGGGGGTGTCTGGGTAATAAATTCTAGGGCGATTTGGGCATATCATACCTCTGCGGATTCCCACGGGTGTCCTCTTTTCGGAAATGCATGGGGTTCCCTGTTTCCCCGGTGGCTTGGACACCCGAGGCCCATATCTGTATGATGTGAGAGTGTGACATTTCCGGTGTGAAAACAGACTTGGGGTTACTTGTGTTTTAGGCTTTCCCCTTGGCGGCCAGGTAGGTGCACCCACACATGTGAGGTACCGTTTTCATCGGGACACCTGTGGGAACGCGTGACGGTAGGCCATGTGTTGTTGGGGGCGTGTTTCGATGGGTGCGTCGAGCGAAATGTGCGGAAAAAGTGTTTTTTTCCCCACATTTCGGACTTTGCAGGGGTGTCTGGGTAATAAATTCTGGGGCGATTTGGTCATATCATACCTCTGCGGATTCCCACGGGTGTCCTCTTTTCGGAAATGCATGGGGTTCCCTGTTTTCCTCGGTGGCTTGGACACCCGAGGCCCATATCTGTACATTGTGCCGGTCGGCAGAATGTCTGAGATTTCGCTCTGAAAACAGACTTGGGGTTACTTGTGTTTTAGGCTTTCCCCTTGGCGGCCAGGTAGGTGCACCCACACATGTGAGGTACCGTTTTCATCGGGACACCTGTGGGAACGCGGGACGGTAGGCCATGTGTTGTTGGGGGCGTGTTTCGATGGGTGAGTCGAGCGAAATGTGAGGAAAATGCGTATTTTTTCCCACATTTCGGACTTTGCGGGGGTGTCTGGGTAATAAATTCTGGGGCGATTTGGGCATATCATACCTCTGCGGATTCCCACGGGTGTCCTCTTTCCGGAAATGCATGGGGTTCCCTGTTTTCCTCGGTGGCTTGGACACCCGAGGCCCATATCTGTACATTGTGCCGGTCGGCAGAATGGCTGAGATTTCCCTCTGAAAAGAGACTTGGGGTTACTTGTGTTTTCGGCTTTCCCCTTGCCAGCCAGGTAGGTGCACCCACACATGTGAGGTACAGTTTTCATCGGGACACCTGTGGGAACGCGGGACAGTAGGCCCTGTGTTGTTGGGGGCGTGTTTCGATGGGTGAGTAGAGCGAAATGTGAGGAAAATGCATATTTTTTCCCACATTTCGGACTTTGCGGGGGTGTCTGGGTAATAAATTCTGGGGCGATTTGGCATTTTATCATACCTCTGCGGATTCCCACGTGTGTCCTCTTTTCGGAAATGCATGGGGTTCCCTGTTTTCCTCGGTGGCTTGGACACCCGAGGCCCATATCTGTATGATGTGAGAGTGTGACATTTCCGGTGTGAAAACAGACTTGGGGTTACTTGTGTTTTAGGCTTTCCCCTTGGCGGCCAGGTAAGTGCACCCACACATGTGAGGTACCGTTTTCATCGGGACACCTGTGGGAACGCGTGACGGTAGGCCATGTGTTGTTGGGGGCGTGTTTCGATGGGTGCGTTGAGCGAAATGTGCGGAAAAAGTGTTTTTTTCCCCACATTTCGGACTTTGCAGGGGTGTCTGGGTAATAAATTCTGGGGCGATTTGGGCATATCATACCTCTGCGGATTCCCACGGGTGTCCTCTTTTCGGAAATGCATGGGGTTCCCTGTTTTCCTCGGTGGCTTGGACACCCGAGGCCCATATCTGTACATTGTGCCGGTCGGCAGAATGTCTGAGATTTCGCTCTGAAAACAGACTTGGGGTTACTTGTGTTTTAGGCTTTCCCCTTGGCGGCCAGGTAGGTGCACCCACACATGTGAGGTACCGTTTTCATCGGGACACCTGTGGGAACGCGGGACGGTAGGCCATGTGTTGTTGGGGGCGTGTTTCGATGGGTGAGTCGAGCGAAATGTGAGGAAAATGCGTATTTTTTCCCACATTTCGGACTTTGCGGGGGTGTCTGGGTAATAAATTCTGGGGGGATTTGGGCATATCATACCTCTGCGGATTCCCACGGTTGTCCTCTTTCCGGAAATGCATGGTGTTCCCTGTTTTCCTCGGTGGCTTGGACACCCGAGGCCCATATCTGTACATTGTGCCGGTCGGCAGAATGTCTGAGATTTCCCTCTGAAAACAGACTTGGGGTTACTTGTGTTTTAGGCTTTCCCCTTGGCGGCCAGGTAGGGGCACCCACACATGTGAGGTACCGTTTTCATCGGGACACCTGTGGGAACGCGTGACGGTAGGCCATGTGTTGTTGGGGGCATGTTTCGATGGGTGAGCCGAGCGAAATGTGTGGAAATTGCGTATTTTTTCCCACATTTCGGACTTTGCGGGGGTGTCTGGGTAATAAAATCTGGGGCAATTTGGGCATATCATACCTTTGCGGATTCCCACGGGTGTCCTCTTTTCGGAAATGCATGGGGTTCCCTGTTTTCCTCGGTGGCTTGGACACCCGAGGCCCATATCTGTATGATGTGAGAGTGTGACATTTCCGGTGTGAAAACAGACTTGGGGTTACTTGTGTTTTAGGCTTTCCCCTTGGCGGCCAGGTAGGTGCACCCACACATGTGAGGTACCGTTTTCATCGGGACACCTGTGGGAACGCGGGACGGTAGGCCATGTGTTGTGTTTGTGTGGTTTTCATAACGTTTTGACCCATTTGCTGGAGCCCTTTGTCTCACAACCCTTTCTTTTCCCAAATGTGACCTACATTTAGTCGCTGCTTTGGCCACCATACACTTTTGTAACCTGCACAAGTCACCTACCCTTGAAAAGGTCTGCCTGTGCTCTTTCAAAAAATGTATGACTGCCATTCCTCACCACATTGGTTTTCCCAATTTACACATGCTAAGTGCGTCTGGTCAGGCCGTGAGCGTAAAACTCCTGTGTACCATGGCTCAGTGTTTGGCTTGTGGTATTGCTTGTTTTGTACAAACACTACAAAAATGGTATGCTCTCCTAACTGCAAGAGTCGGGGGAATGTAGCGGAGCATTGCTTTTCTCAAAATTCATAGAAGCCATTGCCGTACCAAGCCAACCATGTCCAACACATACCTTTTTTTTCAGTCATTTTCCCGCTTTTCCCCCATTCGATGGCAGTTTCCCCTACCTAGTTGTTGCCTGACCTATACAAATCACCCCTTCCTAAACTTGGAATTTTGTCTACTTTTCAGAAATATATGCCTTTCTGTCCTCCAATTTGGCTTTCCTGCCCTTTTCTCCCATTCCGTCCATGCATGTCCAATTGGCAAAAATGGCAAAAATCGCCTACCTCTCACAAAACGGTTGATATCCCCATCAAAAAAATGTTTTTCCATTTCCACTCAACCTGTTCCTGAAAGCCAACACATTGGGGAACTCAGCACAGCAAACCATTTGTTCCTAGCTCTTACAAGGAAAAAACCACAGGCTTCTTTGTACATCATTTTATTGGCATTTTTTGAAAAAACCCAAAATTTTCGCACATTTTCCTTATTTTCTCTCACCCCCCTACAGCAACCTGGGATTCCTGGGTGGCGTTACGACCGCCTACATGTGGGAAAAAAAGGAGCCAAATTTGGCCGAGATATCTCATGTAACGAAAAAGTTACAAGCCATTGAATGGCCACATACCAAAATCACCAAAAAAGGCTCTGGCACTGGGGAGAAATACCCATGGCACTTAAAGGGTTAATCCATATCCTTGCTCCTCATTGTTTATATTCAGTAAGGCTTTAGACTCCTCATTAAGTTGATGAAGATCTATAAGAGCATCATTACTGGATATATTACATAATTCTTTCATGTCAGAGCTATGGTCATCCATTTCTTTTGCAGTTTGCTTTTTGAATTGCTACTCAGTGCTTATCTGAGCTTTCTTTTGATGAGCTCTGCAATTTTGTGCTCTGAGAGCCAATCTTTTCTTTTTTCATGTGAGCACGACAACCGGGGGCTCGGAGATGTCTAACTCCTTCTCCTCAATAACCTTTTGTTCATGCTGACCTTCCCTCTCCTCAGTAAGATCAATTAAATCTGTGAGGGCTGACGGGCTATCCAAACCCTCATTACAGTTTTGTGAGGTGAAACTGTTAACCTGACCCTCATCGGTTTAATTATGCAATACAGGTTTTTGGGCCTCTGTCAAATCATTTATGTCATTCATAATGTTTTCTATTTTAGCAGAGTTATTTACGACTACTTGAGATAGAACCTCATCCACATTCCCCCCCAGAGCTATCTCTCTTCAGATCTTTTATGGCTACCACCTCAGCATAGGACTTATTTTATACTCGCCCCTCCTGAAGTTTGCGTGGATTTTACATCTCCACCACCCAGTTTTATAGTACATCACTTGTAAACAAGAGGCCCTCTATTTTATTCAATTTGCCCAAAATCTCCATCAATGATGTCTTCACGACTCTCATTTCCCAGTGAGTTTGCTCATGACCCTTGTTAAGTAAATTCAATATACGTGTCATCACCGAGAAGTTCAGCAGCCCTGAATCCACTAACTCTGGGTTTTCAGTCGTCATGGTTCTTGTAATTGGAGTAGTAGCCTGGGACAGATGTAGCTTTCTGCCAATTCGTAGGCCATTAACCATGATCGATACCCAGTCACGGCCACCCTTTTCTTGTGTGCATGATAGCACCGCACTGCCTCTTTTCTTAATATTATGATGAGGGTAAACGGCGGGCAGTACCCCTGCTAATAATAAATTAGACACATGGCACACGCGGCTCCCATACTAACTAATAACTCCCAAAACAGCAGGACTAGCAACAATACACTCCTCATGCAACACCATAAATTAGTTTGAAAGGCGCCCCCACTCTTAATAAATTCAATCTCGAACAGGAAACATTCTTATGTAAGGGTGCTATAAAGTGCGCAACTCAAGAATCCAGCACAGATCTATTTAAATGCATTGAATGCATTGTTAAACTGATAAACTACAATAGCCGGTACTCACAATTGAGCAATCGCGCACCTTCTGAACATAGTTTTCTGAAATTTGATCGTAGTCATCACCTGACAGATCTTGTTCGTTTCTCTAATATATATTTAGCTTTACTCTATCTTTACACTATGCATTGTTACGGCCCCCTGACGCCCACACGCTAACAGCCCAACAGCAACACACTTTTCTGCACACTTGCGGTGTGTGCGCGCAGTGTGCATGCGCCAAGCAGCTATGGAATGCTGGGAACAAGTGGGCGGGCCGGGGGGCAGAGTTTGTAAGAATATGAAATGCAGCACACTGTTTCCACACTGCGGGCACTTCTCCAAACCACTGAGCATGGTGTGCATAAGTCTTGGGAAAACTGCTGCCACAGACACTAGTCCAAATGGCATATTATTATTCTTATTATTATTCTTATTATTAATTTCATTATTATTATTATTTATTATTATTATTATTAATAATAATAAGGTATTTTAGGGATCTATCTTTGGGAAGCAACTGAGTGCTTTATACATCATAGAGGAAAGGACACAGTGAGGAAATCAGAGATAGAAAGGAGTGGTGAGCTAACAATGGGGCAAGGTGGGAAATTTAGCAGTAGAGGATCTAGAAGCATTTTTTGATTGACAAGTGTTATCCAACATGACAAGCCTGGTAACACTGCCTGAAGACCAATGCTACTTGATTTGATGATACGCTGATGCTAACATATTGAACACCTTTACCTCGCCAAGAAGACTAATTTGCATTTGTTGGCGAGAGGGAACTCAACGACAACCAGACACCTATCAATGGCTATAAAGATTGCATGTACACACATTAGCCTAAGGATTTTCAACAGCCACAATGGGGCATGATCACTCAGAGGCCTCAACCAGCTCAACAAATTCCTGTACATGCAATTGTTTTAACTTCTCTATAGGCCAGCTTTGCAGACATTCATCACCCTTGCCACCTCTGGTAAAACCCTATTATTAGATCCTTATTTTTGTGCTGGCAACTTGTCACGAATCGCAACGCTTCTGTGTGCACATCAACATATGTCTTCACCACACCTTGCTGCAGAACCTCTTTGACCATCAATGCCTGTACCCACACAGTAGGATCAAACCATTTGGATTGAACCACCCCAATAAACATCTACTTTTTTCTGCATACATAAAACCTTCACTTGAATCATCAACACCATGAATTCAAGGACAGCCTTTAAAACCACCCCTAATATCAATGGGTGCTCCAGTGTAATCATTTACATGGATTTTTGAATTTTCAAACGCATTATTTTGCTTAAGGAAAGCTGTGTTCCTTGTCCGATCGTCTATTATGGTGTAGTCTGACCCAGAATCTATTACGATGGTGACTTGTTGTCACTTGTTGGTATTCCTGTTTTTTGTGGTCTCTCTCTCCAGCGCCAAGATGCCTTCTGGTGAACATTGTGCTATATAAGTTACCATAACATAACATATCCCACTATGAGTGTCTTTTAACTTCCCCCTATATCTTTAGTGCACAGAATACACTAATCAAAAATAAATACATTTTCAGCAATTTATAACCATTTTGGAATGAAATGATTTTTTAAATTAATTAAATGCCTGCTAATCTAACTGAATCAAATCAATACATTTGTTTTACCGTTTCTATTAAATCTGTGTAAAGGCAGAAGGCTGAACAAATATAAACCATGAGCATTGAACAACTGGCCGAAGGCTACATAGAGTACGATACATGTTTTAAACGTGTACACATCAAGCAGTCGGTTGTGAACATGCCTGCAGTTCCTAATCCAGCTCTTGGGAGCTGAGTGGCAACTGAAGCATCAGCAAGAATTATACACGCCTTTCTGCATGTGCATACACGCTAGCATATAGATTTTCATCAACATGTCATGAAGTTACAAATATCAAAGTGCTGGCTTCATGCAGAAAAAAAACTGTGCTCAGCAGTTTTAGGGTTTGTTTCAAGAAGCACTGATGGAAACAATCAGGCAAGATTGATCTGCTGTTCATTTTCACTGCACAGAGGGAGAACAGTATAGTGCAAAAAGAAATTAAACTTCAGAACAATAATCACATTTCTACAATGTATATCTGAAGGAATCACACACAAGGCAAGCTAGCGTGTGTGCTTATGTGAATATTATATATTTCAAAAAGGCGCAGCCCCAAAGCTGCCCATAGATCTGTGAAGGCCTCCGTTTCAAGTCAGATCTCCCCCTTTCCTCATGGATGTGTTGAAACACAGGGCCCGATTCATGGAAATGTGTGCAGAAATCCTGCCAGGGCAGCGCGCCGAGATTGACACGGTGAGAGCCTGTGCACAGAACAAAAAATGCGCAAAGTAACCGTATTCGCAAGTGGTGCTCAGACCCTGCCACACCCCCATCCAAAGCAAAAACAACCAGAACAGCTCCCCCGGGCACGATTACACACAGCCTTCAAACAGTGAGTGGGGTACCCCCCAAGCAGGCCTGCATCTTGCAGACCCTGCGCAGGGTCCCCCGTTTCTGTTGCTAACACCTGGACAACATGTGTATGAAAAATAGTAACTGGTAATTACTCAGGAAATCTGCATGCTAACCCCAGTAAACCGTTCCTGCAACCCGCTAAACTGCATACAAGCACCCCTAAGTCTGATCGGAACCCCGACTGCTTGCATGTACCCCATAATCCGACTTGCGGTCTTACCATAGTGCATCCTGCTAACCCCCATTTTCTGCCCCCTATTCCGCCCTCTGTGCAGGCCTCGTCCACGGTCTGCATGGTGTCTCGCGCAAGGCGCATGGTGGCTCGCAGAGACGTGCCGAGCCTGCGCAAACTCCACAGCAGTCCTGGAAAAGTACTGCGCATTTGATTCCATGAATTGTCGAACACGGACTTGCGCAGTTTGGCTCGCAAGTACCATATTTTCCACGCAGATAATTCCATGAATCGGGCCCAGAGTCCTGAAATTCTATTGTAAACAAACTTGCCACACTGGGCTCAATCATTCCAAGAACTAACACATGACTGTTTGTGTGTCCTGCTTATTGACTTTCTAGAGGTAGAGGCCTGACATGTGAATGATTCTGACACCACTGATCTTGCAAAAGGACCATCCTGATATGCAGAGTTTCAACTGGACTGCACCAACCATGGCTGACACTATCCCAAACCCTTCTGCCTTCCTGAGAGCACTCTAACAGGGTGGTTTGTGTGATTTTTCCATTTTTATTCTGTCCCTTCTCTTTATTACCACTGACCCCTGCCTAACATAACACAGTGTACCATTAGAACAATGAAGACTGCAATATGTGGGGGATCAACATCTAATAGCCTCTCTGGGAATCACAGGAGGGGCAATTTAAGCTGTAATGTCGCAATGTTTTTTAATAGTTTCCATTTCATCCATGTTTGAGGGAGAGGTGAAGAGCATGACAACTTGCAAATAAAACACGTTCGTAGCTTTATTAAGACAGGAACTTGTTTTCTTTTTAATCAAGATGTATTCCTACTCTTGGCTAACATTAACAAACGTTTACCAAAATGCCAAAGTTTGCCCTAGTACCAAAAACATTGGGGACATATTAGAACACATCTGTACCACGCCAAGTAAGTACACATGTGCATGATATTAGCAGTAGTGCAAACATGCCCCCTTGGCAAACATCTATTTTTCAATGCATTTTTGCATCAGGGTAAAGTGTGTCCTACTGATAATACGGAATGGCCATGACATTCTGCATTAGCAGTGGGACAGACTTTGTCGTGCTGCAAAAATGCATTGAAAGTATATTTTCTGTACAGGGGAAATGTTTGCCCTAGTGCTAACATCATTCACAATTGCACTTGACTTGGCACAAAGATCTTCTAGCACTGCCCCAATGTGTTTGCCACTAGGCCAGACTTTGCCCTAGTACTAATACCTTGCAGCTTGCAGTCAGTCAGTCAAAAACCTTATTTCGGCTAAGAGCCATAAAAGGCAGGTACACAAGGCAAAATAAAATCGACGATATACAAATCTCGAGAGATAGTGCAAATACATGCACATTACATTATGGTTGAAATTCCATGAATGCTAAAACAAATAAAATGCACCTACACATCACACACGATCACAAGGTAATTGCATTTGACAACATGCCTAAAATGTCAATATCCTAAGACACAGAACATTCAAAGTGCATATGCATCATAGATGCATAGGGCCTCATTACACGGATGGCGGTGAACCATGGCGCTAATAGCGCCATGGTTCATGCCGGTAAAATACCGGCACCGCCTTGGTGGAAAGGGGAATTACCGCCCTATTCCAAGGTTGGCGGGGTGGTAATTCCCCCTTCCACCATTGCCCTTCCCCATTCCCATTTTTGCCCCATAGGGCTCTAGGGGAATGGGGAAGGCACTAATTACGGTACCGCAAATTGCGGTACTGTAATTAGATCCCTGATCCCTTTGCGGGTTGGTTTTAACCGCCTGCAAAAAGCAGGCGTTAAATTCCCCAACCTGCAAAGTGACCTTGTCGTAAGGCGGTAAGGATTTACTGGTACCGGTAAAATACTGGTACCGGTAAACCCTTACCGCCATCCGTGTAATGAGGCCCATAGTCTCGGGAGGATAGCTCAGGGGCAACATGCTCACCTTGGAAACAAGACGACATGGAGCAACACAGGTTTGATTCCCGGGTCTGCACTTAGAAACCTCTGGGTATTAAGAGCGTTATAAATAACCAATCATATCATATCCCAATCTTATGCTTCCAGGTGCCATTAATAATCACTAAAATAGCAGCACTAAAGTGACATATAGGTCATCAGGGAACACAATAGAACATTAGCATATTTTTCACTATCTCAAAACCTCTCAGAGTGAAATGTCTTGAAAAGTCTACCTTTTCAACCAAGATCTAAGTGCATATTTGGCTACTGCAGGCACATTAGCAAGATCTTCTGATGTTCTGCAGAGTGACATAGCTTCATTTCCAGTGTTAATCCTAAATCAAAGAAATCTTGGCCTGAAGTACATCTTTCTATAGGGCATAAACAGGAGACAGACTAGTAAAAAGTGTTCCAGCCATTCTATCCTATCCTGAAAATATGGACATTTATTTGATTCGGTGACATTCAATTTATTACTTTATGCAGTAACCGGCAGAATGCCGGTTTAATGTACAATGAACGCAGATACCTATGTTTAATAAGGTCAAAATAAGGTTCTTAACCTCTTTTAGTATTATTCTCCCAATATATTAGCAGGTTAGAGGAACTAGGTGTGATCCTGCTCATGCTTAAACCAATAATCCAATTTACACAACTCCTGATTCGTCCTAGGATGCCCAAAATCTGCTGTGCCCTAACTCACAGAAACATTGTTTGCATGTGAAAACCACTGCAGCGAAGACCCTCCAGGGAGTCCCACAACATCCACAGCAGCCTCTTTAAATGTATGTAACTCAGGCTTACTCCACAACCATACCCACTATAAAGTTGGCATAAGGACCACAATATCCCCTATGGCCGATAATCCAGTCTCTTTACGGATTAAGATGATGGTTGACGCAATTGGAAGGCACATCTTATTTTACCGACACCGCTCTCAATGGTACCCATCTTGCTACAATTCACTTGACCCCAGAGCTCACCAGCCTGCTTCGCCTGAGCCCTGCACACCTGCAGAAGTTGGGATATCGTCCCATCTGCACAATCATATGAAAATGTGGTGGTGGCCCCACTATATCTTGGAAGTGTCCCCTCTCCATTGGCCATATGTGGTTCCCATTTGCAGGTACTAGTGAACCGTACCCTGAGGTAGTCATGACACCTTACTTGCAGTATGTGCTTGTCATCAATAAACAGCTTACGAGCAGGTTTGTTCCTTTTTTTGGAGAAAAAAAAAATCATAGATTTCGTTTTATCGGTGTTTATTATGAGTCCCCTTTCACTACACAATTCTGAGAACAGTTGTTTTTTATGTATTTATTATTTATGTATTTTAATGTGTGTAACAGGCCACATGCTAGCTGGCCTCAGGGCGCACAGACTGAGTTTGCACATTTAAAATAGCATCATCCACAATTAATAACACTGGCATTTTGTCCCCAGCTACAGATGAGGCATGTGTTGATACTGCCAGTAGTTTACTTATCAGGCCATTAATATATAACACAAAAGTGTAGGGGCCACCACACACTCCTGTCGGAAGGCTTTTGGTACTTGTATAGAATGTGTGATTTCTCCCCCCATGCCCCATTTGACCACAGTTCATGTGCCTCATAAAGAAGTTATACAGATGATAACAATGAGTTATCCTATATCTAAGATTCGTAATCCTTAATTTTCTTAGCTTTGACCATTTTGTATGCGAGTTTTGCATGGATTAGCTCAGCCCTCCATCTACCATTCACATTTTTTGTACATTCGATTAGGGTCTTTTTGCCTCCCTACGGTCCTTATTGTACCATAAGGTCTATTTTATTTCCAGTTCTCCTAACGCTCTTACTTGGAACAGTCACATGGTTCTTTATGATATCATCTATTGAGTTAAATGATTTGCGGACTTCAGCATTCGTCATAGCGTGATTACCTAGTACTTTTACCGAGGTAAAGTCGTCCCGGGAGGATAGCTCAACGTGCTCAACTTGGAAGCATGATGACATCGAGCACCACAGGTTCAATCCCCCGTCCGCACTTAGAAACCTCTGGTTATTAAGTGTGTTATAAACAACGTATCATATCATACTTGCTCCAGGGGCTGTAATAAATCTCTTTACAGGAGGGGTAAGATATTCCACAGATCTAAATGTACCCAGTTTGCAGCCTTCCTACCTTGTCCCACAATTTCAATACTCACATTGTTGATCAGGCTATCACTCTGGCAAGGTTTAACCCCAATACTTGCCAGTTGTAACAACAGCAGACAGTGATCGCTTTCAGTCCTTGGGATTACCTCACACCTTTGTACCCTAGCCCAATCAGGAGATAATCAATGTGGGACTTTGCACTTGCACCGGTGTGATGTTTCTGTGATCTGCCCCTTGGGTGATTTTTGAAAAAATATTATTTGCATGCTTGGAAGAGCCAGTGTTGAGGCCCAACTTACAATTTTACCAATTTATAAAACAGAGTTTGAAAGTGAAGAGTAAAACAAGACGAAATCACCTTGTCTCTTCATTTATGCTTTGTGGATGGCATTTACAAGGAAAACCTTTGGAATCCATATGTTTTTATTGGGTGCTGAAAACGGATTGCATAGGAAGCCACTGGTTTAACAGCTGCATGAACATCTTTTATAGGGCTGTATCGCCGCCCTATAGTTAAGATAAAACCAATTTGTGTTGTTTTTTCCCAAAGTTCTATTGCTAGTAACTTTTGATTTACTGGATGGATTAAGATGAGCAAGTGTGCTGAATTGGAATAGACCCATTGCATTAATCGATGCTGATTGTACAATGTATGCATCTATTCTGCTATTACATTTCAATGAGTGGATTTCCAGCTCCCATCGATACAACAAACTCCAGACTGGGTTCAGAGCACGTTACTCAATTCATCTGAATGGATTGGTAATGAGGGCACTTCAGGATAATTCATGGGGAAGTTATGGTGGAGAAATCTATGTAGAGTCAATTGATTTGTCGACAGCCTTTGATCGTGTTATTCAGAATCACCTATGGGGTAAATTGGCAAAATGGGGGTTGCCAGGAGGACGTTTGAGGCGTATAATGGCACTTTATGATAATGCAGGAATCTGTGTTAGGCTTAACCTGGAGGGAAACTTGTCTCGTCGGATTGAAACCCAAGTAGGTTTGAGACAGGGGGACTCCCTTGCACCCTGCCTTTTTAATTTATATGTATCCGATTGTGGATAGTATTTGGCAGAAGTGGGCCTAGTAACCCCAAAATTGGGTGAACTGTGTATTGCCTGGTTGGCATATGCCGATGACATCCTGCTGCTTGACTGCACCAAAGTGGATCTTCAACGCCTTATCAATGAATTTGCATCATTTGCATCTGAACATGGACTGATTGTCAATCCTAGGAAGACCCACATCTTGGTGTGTCTAGGGGCCAGAAAAGGAAAAGGCAGGGTTAGAGTATACAGGGAGTGCCTATAGTGTGTACCCAGAATGTCCTCTATTTGGGTTTCCATCTAATGGCCAAACCATCGGGATGTGGACTCTGCTCTTTCCTTAAGCAGAAGAGCCTATCCCTTACTAACCAGATGATAAAATTAAATCAAAAATGTGTCCGCTTTTCTATTAAACCGTCGATCTGATTTTATGAGGGTAAAGTTCAGCCAAAATTGAAATATGCGATGGAGCTGTACTATTGTGAGCTAGAGAAATTCTGGGAAACAGTGGAGGGAAGGCTGTGGAGATGGACTCTGAAGTTGCCCAATAATATCCCTATGGCTGCTATCAGATGCGAATTAGGAACAACCTTGCGGCAGGCCTGGCTGAAATGGAGACTGTTATCCCTTTTTCGCTGTCTGATTGCCCCATTGCAGAGTACACTCTATGCTGATTTGGGTAAATTGGTCACTTTGTGTGATTTAGGGAATGATCCTAGTGAATATAGGGCTCACATGAGGGATATATGTATCCAATCTTTGTATGATCTTGATTTGGATAGGGACACGGTGGTAACAAACCCTGATAAGGTGAAACGTTTACTATATGAGAAAGATTGGATTGTAACCATAGACAAATTCCATTCCTACTCTTCCTTGAACCATCTAGATTGGGAGCATAACTAACGTGTGGTAGTTACACCCGTTCTCTTGCAATTCCCTAATCGTTACTAACGGACAATCCATCGAAAACTACGCTGGAACATTTTGCCAACCCGTGAGGTCTTGGTTAGAAGGAAACTGAAAGGTCCAGAAAACTCTCTCTACCGATTTTGTGAGAAGGTTTGGGAAGTTGAAACCATGATGCATCTATTACACCCATGTCCACTTTAACGTGAAAACAGATCGGTCCACATGGCCAAGTTTGTAAAATGGGGAGATTGAGGGGATGACAACTATATATGGTCCTGGTGCATTAATATCCAGAACACCTCTGAGGGCTTGGCAATAGCGGCGGTTATTAAATCATTGAATCTGTATAATGACCGGTAAACAGTATAGTGGGTCCTCCCTCCACTCGCTTTAAACTGGGATACATAGATATAATGCAGTTTCTGCTTACCATGTAACCCACCTGGGATAGATATAGCGATTCTTTTTGTTTCTGTTTCGGAACGGCCGGGTTGAATTTATTGGTTTTACTGTTAGCTTTTTATAGGGATTTTAATGTGTATATTGACTGCTAATTTGCTATAATGGACCGAGGTTGTTAATAAGTTAGATTGTGCCTATGCAGTAAATCCACTATAATAAGGCTGCTTAAGATGAGTTGAGCTTACCTGATTTCAATATTCAGATTTTCCCTTGTTTTTTAAACTATAAACTATTTATACTTATGAATTTTCGGTACCTAATGTGATAATACGGCTTTATGAACTGTAATCCATGTGGAATTATGTATTCTGTAAGCTAGTTGTAAAACAATGTAACATTTATGTCTCCTTTACGAGTAATCCCTTTTGGCAATATGTAAAGCTATGTAATATGGTTCTTTCGGAGATGTATTTTAATGATTTTTGTGCTGTAAAGGTTTCTTTGTAAACCTCATACAATAAATAAAAAATCAAAACATAAATAAATTGGAACACACACAAGATATTCACTTTAGAAGGACACAGACCTATTTGTTAACACCATACAAGCGCAATTGGTGGCAAGGGCCACAGAAAATGAAGATTGTACCCCCTTACACATGCAAACATTAGCGGCACCACATCCAGCATGCAATTCATACACATGCACAAGCACACAAATTAACCAGACACCATACAAGAAAATAACTCCACATACACTGTTGGCACTAACAAAGGAAGGCATTTCAGAACAACATGTCATGTGCCAGTCAAAGTGCTGACAAGACATGAACCAACACGTAACATGTTTCCAATGCTCAGACAAGACAATGGCCAATACCACTTCTTTGCTCCTGCATACAGCCAAAGCATTGTAACCATGCTACATAGCCACACACAAAACCAAACTCATGTCACTGTGAGATTGTCAATCGTTCGGTCGACAGATTGGCTAACCACAATGACACCAAATGAATAACCAGAGCCACAAACACTGGAAGTGTACTGTTCTCTTGGTTTATTTGACAAGATACGTAATATGTGAATAGAGCTCGCCTCATCAAGCAGCAGTTTTTTCAGGTTAAACCAATGCACTTGGCCAAGCCTATAACTTCACGACATAATATTATGCACCCACATCATCATGAAAAATATGCACTTTAAAAAGACATACTAAAGACCACGTTCATCACCCACTTATATGCGCACTTTCATGCCATCACATTCTTGTATGCACCAATATATCAGCCTCAAGTATCACATATGCACCACCACACAAAGAGATTGAGGGACATTACTTTATTTCACACTGCATAGAAAAATAAAAAATAAAAAAGCATCCGTTGCCAAATGACATGGAATCCTTACAGGGCACCTTCCCAAGAGCACTAACTCAAACCCCATCTAAACAGAACATCCTGTATCTGAATGGCATTTACTAATGAGCAGTTTTGAAAGACATGTGACACTCTTGCACATCGTGTCAAACGTCCCACCAAAACATCCCAAATCATCACTTAGAAATCATGCCTGTACAATATATTACAAACCGAGTTGCTAAACTGCATATAAAATACACTGCAACATGGCACACGCTTACCACATTGTGCATCCAAACGATGCATACATTATTTAACCTGAGGATAAGGAATGTTCACATCTACCACACCAGTACTGAGCAATTTCAAAAGAAACGCATCACTGTCCCACAAAAAAGTGTCCCATTTTAAAAGTTAAAAAGCGCATTAAAATCACACCGTGGCATTCTATGCACTCAACCTAATTGCACATGAAGCTGATAGGTAACTTAATAACTTAACAAGTTGGAATCCTTACAATAGAATTGGTGGTACCAAAGCAACTACTATAGTAAAGGACAATTATTGTGGTTGAAAACAACATTTGACTTGTTGGCTGATGCACTCTGCACCCTATCCCTCATTATGAGAGAAAGGGAGGATAGCTCTGAGGCATCGCACTCGTCTTGGAAGCAAGACGACGTGGAGCAACAGAGGTTCGTTCCCCATGTCCGCACTTAGAAACCTCTGGGTGTTAAGCGTGTTAGTTTCTAAGCGCGTTATAAAAAAAAAAAACAATGATTATATATATTATGATGCCTAACAGCTCCTCTTGACTCTACTCTTTCCACTGTGTGTTGGTAGATGGAAACTGCACTAGCCAGGTGTGAGGTTTTGACTCACAGAGATACTCATCAGTGCTTCTTTGGGCTTCATATGAATGGTGTTGGATTGTCAAGTTCTTAGGGCACTAAGGGCCTGGTTCAAAGTGGCTTTGCACTGCCGACACAAACACTGACTCATGGAACCATGCAAAGTGAGCGCATAGTCATTTTTGCAGTACAAAAATACACTTTGCAAGGTTCCATGAATCAGGGCTTGTGTCCACAGTGCAAAGTCACTTTTCAGCATTGGAAATTCACTTTGAACCGGGCAAATATTCCATGAATCTGGCCTTAAGTTCCAAACTAAAAGCAGCTGTTAGAGCTGCACTGAAATACCACCCTGCCAATGCCTTATGTTTTCTTTCAAATGTTGTTTTACCTCATTTTATTCTGGAGCACTTATTACCCTAGTTGTGAGGTGTGGGCAAGACTGGCTGAGGCGAGGTAAGACGTGAAAGTCCTAACAAGGGCCTCCAAAAGGGTGCAGAAGAAGACCACCTAAACGCAAAAGAAGGGGCATATCAAAGGAACATTTCTGGCAAATGTGCCTTTGGGAATAAACACGCAGTTCTGAGCAGAATCAACTTTGCACAAAATGTCCCAGCAGTGTAAATCTGACCTATCATAAGGTAACAAAACATTGCATACTTTGCCAAGCGTAAGAAAGCATAGCATTCTCCGAGCAGGGCATGGCATAACTGTGATAGCATTGGGGAACATAGAACAATCACATAGCAAACACATAGCCTGGTACAGCATGCCAAACAACTCATGTTCCTCAGCATAACACAACTAATTAGGGAGAATTACCCAAATAAGAGAATAGACACACTCACACAGCCCTGACTTCTTCACTATCCTCAGTTGCCGCCCTTCTTTAGTTCTTTTCCATCTTTTTTCCTATCTTTAATTTCCTTCCATACCACTCATGCATATATGTGGTAATAGGGAAATCCATTAAAATGTTGTCGGTTTGAGGAATTGGGGTTCTCACTTTTATTGTTTTAAATGTGTGATTGCAAACCAGTTGGCGTGCATTAAAATCGGTGAAACAAATGTATTAATTTGCTTAA
The DNA here is from genome assembly GCF_040938575.1 of Ambystoma mexicanum. Classification (NCBI taxonomy): domain Eukaryota; kingdom Metazoa; phylum Chordata; class Amphibia; order Caudata; family Ambystomatidae; genus Ambystoma; species Ambystoma mexicanum. The sequence goes on from NC_090924.1 coordinate 663,492,430, forward strand.
AGCTTACTCCCAGATGTAGGCACTTTGCCACAAGCAAGACAAGTGGGGATTTTGGCAGTATATTGGCTGGGAAATCTATCAAAAACTCTTTTAAAAACCTAGTCGGTTTGCATTAAAACCAGTGGAAACACACATTAATTTGCACTAACACTAATATACAGACAATGCTTATTTCATGCACCAAGGAGAAATACATTTGAGTACATTCACTGAATGAGTTTCCAACTACCTTTCTCCTTTAGTGATCTTCACAGAGACCCATGAGGGAGCACACAGTCTTCTGCGTATTTGAGGAGGGTAAAAGGAGCCAGGGGCTAAATTCCCACCCGTGTTTTCTCTCTCTCTCTCTCTCTCTCTCTCTCTCTCTCTCTCTCTCTCTCTCTCTCTCTCTATCTCTCTCAGTCAGACAGAATAAAAGCTAGTATGGATGTACTTTAGACCTCTATATATGAATTATCTTCTATAATCTTCTATACAAATATAACATAGAAAATTATATATTGAGTTAAACTATTCATGACAATTCCAAGGCAGTTTTGGAAGAATTATATGTTAGGGATCAAGTAGTGCTGGATGTGTGAGGGACTTGTAAATACCCTCGGGCATTCCTGGTAATAATGTATGCATAAAAAAAAAAAACCTTCACGGTCTATTTATGGTACAGCAGCTAAGTTGCCAAATAATAACTCTGGAACTGCCAGGCCAACTCCAGAAGGTGGCTAGTCAAAGAGTAGGAGATGTGCAACCTGTGAATGTGATTGGTAACAAAAGGCAGAGGAGTGGGATTGACAGTGTGAAGCAAAATGTGATTAGCCCTACAGCTTACATGTAAATGTAAATTATGTTCATATGTAGCTCGTTTTCTGAATATACTTATGAGGTAATGCATTATTGTAGAGGACTAAATATTGAAGGGATATAGAAAAGAGCATGTGGACACTGGCTTGGATACTGCTGATGATCCAGTGATATGGATATATAATAGTGAAACTTCAGGGAATCGGCTCTCAGGGTATCTAATAACAATCATCTTCCTTTTGTGCATTATGTGGGGTTTCACCATGCAGAGACATGGCATCCTCTTCCAGAGAGAGGCGGAAAAGGGAACGTTTTTATAAAAAAAAAATCCTGAAACATGTAGTTTCTTTAAAATGGTCAGACAATGCCTCACAGACCCATCCGAATTTTCTAGCTGTTGTGTTGGCAGATGTGAGAATCAGATTCTATGGTATGGTGTACACTGAAAGAAGTGTGAATTTGGTCTAAAGTATAGACCGTAACCTTGGAGATATAGCAATCATGCAGAGAGATTTGAACTTCAATGAGGTGATTATTTATGTGATGCTGTTTAGAGGGTGTTAGGCAGAATTATATGCAGTACCCTTTGGGAACACCATACGCAATTAAGACTACAAGTGACAGAGAGGATCCTCCAGGAATCTTCTTCACCTGAGCTGGTGGGACCAACCAGTTCACCCAGTCTGCAGGACTCCCTCCTCTGGTCGAATTCGCTGTACAGAGCTACATTGGGCCGGATAGCCAGGAAAATTGGACCTTGCTAGGGTATTAAGGAGCGCACATTTTATTTGTTGCTTTGCTCTGCTGCTGGTTTCTACCCTGGGTAGTGCAGGACCCGCCAGTCTTCCTACTTCGTGTCAGTCCGACAGTCGCTTCAGGAATCGTGAGCCTGCATGAACTACCAGGAACATCCACCTCAGCTACAGCTTCTTCTCCATTTAAAGGTACTGTGCAAATCCGGTTGTGCGTTTCGTTCAGCCACGGTGAAGATGTGTGAAACCTTTCGCCAATTCGAGGGCTTCTCCTTCTATTCTCTTTGAACACACTTTTCTACTGACCAACTTCGTCCAGAACTCTTGGCAAAGACTTAACCGCAAACTACCTTGAACTGTGTGATTTTAAGCAAAAGACTTTTGTCCTATTGATTTTGGCCTATGCCCTTTTGATTTGATTGCATCACTCTAGTTCCTCTTTCTAGAATGTCCTGCTTACTTACCTTTTGGTGCTGCTCAATTTTAGCCTAACTTTGTTTTTCCCTCCCTTTTTAAATTTCTGGAGTGCCATTTTGGTTCGTTTTGAGTTTAAACGTGTCCAGAATCTATTGGGAGTGGTGTGGTGTATTGGCAACATGATTTTTCAACTGCTTTACTTTAGTGAAATGTTATACACCTGATTTTCACATAATTGTATATTATTTTACTCAGAAACCTTGAGACAGTGTTTGTTTGAATCATAGAATTGCTGTCCTTTGTGTAACTATTTGATTCTGCTCACTTAAACTTGAGATAAGTCTGGCTGCTCACCCATCACTACCACTTTACTGTGTAGTACAGGCTTGTACCAAAGGTAAATTTGTACTGTCACTTGTAGTCTTAATTGTGTGTGGTGTTCCCAAAGGGTACAGCATATAATTCTGCCTAACACTGGTGTACAGCGATGAGGATCAAGTATAGTAATTACACTTAGAGTGCTACTATTACCTTGGATCAACTAACCACAAGGCTAACATCACTAAAAAACAATATTAATCATGTCTGATATGGAAAGCTACAGTCAGGAGACCATCCTTAGTCACACTGTGGATTGTTTAAAAACTCTGTGTAGAGAAAGAAATCTCTCTGTTAAAGGCAAAAAGTATGAATTGATGGAAAGATTGTTAGAGAAACAAAGTCTGGAGGGTGGGTCTGAAATATCCGACCCCTCAGTAAATGTGGAAAATAATGAGGATGATAATGTGTTGTGGGGTGTATTGACCCACTAGGCTCTGCCCTGCGACATCACTGTGTGCTGCTTTCACCAGAAACAACAGAAAGGCCGTCAAAAAGCCCTATGCATGCTAAAAACCTCTGAGAAGTGCGCAGGGAAACCAGAAAAATAGGCTGCCAAATCTACTTTGCCTGTGTCAGTGGTAGAACAGGAGACCACACTGCAAAAACCTGTCATTGGGCTGCCCGCAGAGTAAAACTGAACTACATGAAAAGGCAGTGTTGCGTTGCCAGGAAAACCCAGAAGTGCTCTAAAATCTGTTTTTCCTTGGCTGTTGAAATTGCAAAATAATGGTTCCCAAACACCAGAAAAGATCCAACATCCTTGTTGGGTGTTAACCATCACCTTATTTAAGGAATCCCCACAAGCACAATGTCAGGAGAAGCAGATTTCATCACAAGAATATCCACATTAAAAAAAAGGCTTGCCTGGAAAAATCTGTCAGAATATCGGCGCAGCACCGCCGCCTGCCTGTATCAAAGCTGCCATTTACTTACACTGTTAGCTTAAAACTTGTGCATTAAAATCAAACTGTTGAAAAGAAGTGGCTTGCCATCAAAAGCAATATAGGTTGCTACTATTCAATCTCTATGTTTAAAAAGACTGGAATTAGAGATCTGTGTGTATACTTGTTGAAAATGTAAAGTATTTTAGCAAAGACAATTTTAAACAAAGTGTTTTAGAGTGAACTGATACTAGCCAGAGGACTTCAAAGCACTTCCACAGTTTGCCCCAAACAAAGGTGCCTTCCCTTTGCTCTCTGCCCAGGAACTCTCAGGTAGATGCTAATGAAAGGAGGAGGAGATTTTGCTCTGCTTCTCTGGGGAGAGACAATAGGCTTCCTGGATTGAAAGGGAATGCAAATTCAAATGTCAACAGAAACCCCGCCAGCAGGAAGAGAGGCCTGGATTGCTCTTGGCCCAGCAAAACCTTGGGGCGGGACCAGATAGATTTGTGTATCTTAACCCACAAGAAAATATCTTTTTGAAAAAGACTCACTGAGAACTGTGCAAAATCTGTAAAAATCTGTAAAATATAGGTTATTAACATGAAAATGCTGCTCACAGTTTGAAACTACTCTGAACTCTGCGCTATGTTCAGAGACAGGAATACAGAAATCATAATTTTGTAGCAGCTGTGATGATGCTAGAAATATGAAACTTCACAGGATTATGCCCAGATGTCATGCGCATATATGTAGAAAAATGTGGACAAATCTGACTTTGGGTACCCAACCAAAAGCGCGTAAAACTGTCATATCTGAACTAAAGCTCTCGGACGGATACTTGCTCTACTAAATCTGTGATGTAAATATGTATTGCTAGCAAGTTGGTTGTATTGTAAATATGATTTATATGAAAAATAGATTTACTGTGCAAGAACAAAGGGGAGGTACTCCCTGGGTTGTAAAATACTGCATCATCATGGCACCAGAGTTCCTTCTCAAATCAGGAGAGTGGACAGACACTAACCAATAGGATTCCTAGAGGAGGTGCCTAGTATAATTCAGCCTACCCACCCCTTAGGGAAATACATAAATAGGGACAGCTTAGGACCTACAGACACACACAGAAACACCCATCAACTGATTACTGGCGAAGCACTTTGCAAGAGAAACCCATATCCAAGACTCCAGAACTTTGAAAGCAGAGAAGGCCCATATCCAAAGCTGAACCCTTCTCAGCTTGGCCTTTAAAATCTTGAAACCTGATTTACCCCCAGACTTCCAAGGGGAAACCAACCAAAAAGAGCAGCCTGGCTGTGCTATTTCTACTTTCTCGCCAAGAACTCTTGCTAGAATCCAGAGATCCGAACCAGTAGATCAGAGCTGTAACCACATAGCTGCAACCAAGAACCAATCCATCCGATCCAGTCTAGAGGCCGTGCAGTGTCCAGAGTGCCGTGGTGAGTGCAGAACTGAGTGCCCTGAATCCTGTCCGGTGGGTTAGCAGAATTCCAGTCCAGAAATCCGTTGACCAGATCCCTGATGGGCCTATTCCAAACAGTAGTTGTGAGTATCTATAGTATAGAATTGTCCATAGACTATCTCTTATCCTTAAGTAATCCTATCCAAAACCATTCTATCATATCCAGAACTGCATTATAGAAAACCTCTTGTTTTCCTGAATCCTTCTCTCATCCCTATAGTCCTTTGATAATTGTAGTGATAATATCATCTTTGTGCTAATATAGTTGCTGAGCAAATACAAGCGTCTCGGCAGGTAGAAACCATCCAGAGACATCGCTGGATTGGTGGCTGTGCTGTCGTGTAGCTGGTGGCTTCATAGACTCCTTAGTGTAAAGAAATTCCTGTTTGTAATTCAAAAGCGCATCTTTTCATTTGAAAATCTTGACTCTTTCTGTGAAAAACCGACCTCTCCTAAAAACATCGTAACTTCTGTACCGTGCAAGCTAGAAACGGAATTTAAGTGTCAAATTGAAGCTAACATCCTCAGCTTTCCAACATATCCAAAGGCTCCTTATAGTTTTCCCGGAATTGTGTTTCTCGCGCGTGGAAACGTTTGCCACAAATTTTTCGTTTGGCTCAATTTCATCACGTGTAAAACAGCTATTCTTTGCATCCGACCTCAGAATTCAATTTTCAATCTGCTAGTTATTCAATCATTATTGCTAGTGTTTACCTGAAACTATACAAAGTGGCTCCCACTTGTTTTGAATCCAATTAAGTGAATTAAATCAATGTTTCAGCATTTTAACCATTAATTCAAAGCCACATTCTAAACCATTTGACCTGTTACAATCATTCCTGTTTCTCTCTTTATGCTTGCTGGGGGAACTCAGATTGAAACTGTATTTGTTGAGATTGTATTCCTGAAATCTGTGTTCTATCCTTCCATCTCTTTATACTGCCAATTGGGGGAATTGAGTAGTGTGCAAGGGGAAAAAGTGACATTGCATTTGACTGAATCCACACAAAGTTATACTCTATGCTGCATTGATTTTCTTACCCATACTCCTTTTGATTAAAGAGATTGTTGATCGTAACATCACCCCAATGGTGATCCGTGTATAAATATTAAATAGTGTGATATATATATTGTTCAAATTCATAAATAAATCTTTTAACTTTGCAAAACAGCCTTCTTCCTGGTTCAGTGAGACCGGGGGGATTCAAAGAGAGGGGCGTGATATAAGGGTACATCAATCAGAAATAAAAGAACTTATAGACACAAATATATAATTAAGGGTTCCAGCTGTGTATCACACGCTAGGCATTGACTTAGGTTGTGTGCCGGGTTGAAATCACTTACAAGATTGGGAGCTCATCCAGGAATTTCTGAATTAGATATACCTGTTGCGAGAGTCTAATACAGTGTGCTAACTAGTGGGGTACATAATCCCTATTGGGCTACCACGCTGTGTTACACTGTGAAAAGCACCCCTCAATAGGAACACTCTAAGGGATTGGTCTGTTTTGCAAAAAATAAATAAACGTCTTTAAGTCAGGAAGGAAATCAATATTTCTAGAATGGCGACTTTGGTGGAAATGAATATGGCTTAAGAACACCTCTTGCATAAATTATTTGTAAGGGTTGAATGGACAGAGCAGGATCAGAATGTGTGGTTGCAGGCAATCACAGAACAGATCACTGCAACAGGGTTAGACAAATGGTAAGACCAGGGTCAATTACATATAGCCCTGAGTGAACTATATATGGTCCCTAAGGCAAAGGAAGAGCAAAGCAAGATTGCCAAAATAGCGGCGTATCTATACCTACATATTGGAGCAATACAGGACAAATATGCAGAGGTCCAAGATCTGGTAAACAGGCAACTGCAGGCATTAGAAAAGGCCCAAACTAATCTGGACTCTGCAGAGCAGAGGCTACAGAGGAGCCAGGAAACAGAAAATGAAAGTAGGCAGTACCTAACCAAAATAAAAGAGGACATGGGTATCCTCCAGCAGGAAAAGGCAGAACAGGATACCAGAATGCTGGCCCTAAAGAAGGAGTAGCAAGAAAGTTTGGACTCTCTACTGCAGAGCCAGAAAAATCTGGAACAACAAATACATTTCAACTAGGCATGCACAGAGCACTGCAAGGACACCTAGACAGAGAGAAAGAAGAGAACAATAAATTAATACAGAAAGACCTGGACACCCAGGCTGAATTTGATGAAGAGCTCCAGAAAGCTGGTGTGCTCCAAAGACAGAGGGACGACCTGGCTAAACAGAGGCATGCTCTTGCTCAGGAAAGGGACACCTTAGGCCAGGAAGTCTGTCATTTAAAAGAGGAAATAGAAGAAAATCACCTGCCACTTCATGGACTGGGTGACCTTCAAAAAGAGCATGAAAAATTATTACAGCATACCAGGAGGGTGGAGGAGGCTCTAGCAAGAAAGGACAAGGCCATTATGGAAAGGCCTCAGGAGGTAACCCTCCTGCAGCAAAGACTGGCCCAGTACTCTGAAACAACACAGGAAGCACAGAGAAAATAAGGCTCTCTGTGAGAACAATGACAGGCTCCACAGACAGGTAGCCATGCAAGAGAGATTGATAGAAACTAGCAAGGCCTTGATAGAGGAACAGAAAGCTCAGATTATTGCATGGCAACAGGGAGCAGGGGCTGAGAGGGATGAGGTTCGCTGGGAAAGGGAAACACCTTAGCATAACCTCAGGACCCTAGTACCAGAGGCCTTCATCTCTTCCAATCCCTGGACTCTGCCAACCCCGTGTCCACTGGCGCACATGAGCCAAGGGCCATGGGGATGGCAGATTTCAATCCAATCAGGAATATGGGGCTCACAGACCAGCACCTCCCAGGAATGGGTGGGTGGGCATCTGGGTATGGGTACTGTCAAATTTAGTGGGGAACTCCATGAGAGTAGGTCCACTAAGGGCATCCAGAAAACCTCTGCCCAGCTAGGACAGTGGGGCAGTACCCATCAAATCCTGGGAGCAAGGAGGAATCAGAAGACTCCTCTGAGCGCCCCAGGACACAGGAAACTAGGTCCCCACATTCTGCCTGCCACTCCCAGGCTCGCAGAATCCGGGAGAGCCTAGAAGACCAGACCGGCACCTCTGGGAGCAGTGCCTCTGAGTCGGAGGAGGAGTGGACCAGGGTTACCCGAACCAAAAAGGCCAATAAGGTAAAAAGGGCCTTGCTCAAGGACCCCCAAAACAAATCAAAGCGATAAGGAGCGTCATCATGCCCTACCATAAGAACCCAAAATATTCTGTTTGGGAGCACCTAGAGCTCTTTGAGCAGATGATGGAAACTTTCCATTTGAAGGACAAACAAAGCTGTATTCCGTATGTGAAATGGACTTTCTCCCAGAATAATCCAGCTTCTTTGCAGGGCTGTAGGACCAAAATCATTCTAGATGGTCCACCTATAGGGTGGCCATCCTGAAACATTTTTCTGTGCACAGAAATCCTCAGGAGGCTCGCAAGGCAGCCTACAACTTGCAGTGTGGGAAGGATCAGGCCCCACAAGAATTTGTGCAGGAATTAAAGGGTGCCTTTGCACAGACCACCAGAAGGGTGCGCACGGACAGCAAAGAATTTGTGAATACTTTTTTCCACGCTCTCCCCAAGTACATCATGACCCAGCTAGTGAGAGATTTTCATGAGAATAGATCACTCGACTGGGTCATTGAACAGGCCACATAAATATATGAGGTGCAAAAGCCCATAGAAAACAAAAATAATGCAAAAAGCCCCAAAATAACCAACACCCCTGCGGCTGCTAAGGTGGCAGAGGTGAAGGTTGCCCCCATTTTAGATTTGGAGATGGGGGGGCCTAAAAACCCGCCTGCACCGAATCAGAGTAATCCCAAGTCCAGAAGGCCCTCGGGCCAGTCACAAACAGGGAGCCAAGGAGGTAGTCCCACAAATGGGACCCCTCACTCCCCTGACTACATAATCCCCTGCTACAAGGGGAATAGACCCATCCTGGGTTATGTGTGGACTCCTCCAGCCAAGGGGGCGATCCAACCAAACAGCAGCTAACCCAGAGAACTTCCCTCCTCCCTTCCCCCAGGAGGGCAGAAATTCCCCAAATCCTGGACAGAACTTCTTCCCCAGGTACCTGCAAAACTTGCAACCCCAAAACCATCCATCCTTCTTTCCCCAATTTCCTGAGCCCAGACCACCTAATCCAGGAGAGGGGAGGCCAAGGGTGGAGGGGTACTCAAATTTTCCAAACCCGGGGTATTGTCAGAGAAGGGATAGCTACCCTTCCCGGGATCAGCCCAGGGGAGACAACAGAACCCCGTATCAGCCTGAGCGGGTGTCACAACTAGAGCGCCAGGTCCAAAACATGGCACAGGATCTGGGTCGTATGCTGAGGACTCAACAGAACCCTCAGATGAGCATGCCGGCGCAGAATGCCTCAAACTCAGGACCTGGTGCTCCAGAACAATGATGGGGGAAGAACCCTGACAACCCACCGGTTTACAGGGAGGAGGCACAAGGGGAAGGGGGGTGTAAAGCCTTGGAGGAAGCTTCCTTCCACACTTGTAAAAAGCCCCTGGAAACCCAGGAACCAGAACCAAAATCTCCTGCCCCTGAAAGTCTGCCACCCAAGGAGCAGAGGGGGGGTAGGAGAAACAAAGAACCCAAACAGACCCATTTTGAGGAGGAGGTACAAATCTTCCAATTTGAAGGAGAGGGATCGTCAGAGGATCCTGGGAAAAGAATCTTCCCCTCTTCAGAGATGGGGGACCTCCTCCCAACGAAAAATGGGTCTCAAAGGATCCAAATCCAGACTGGGTAGATGTGGGGACTGAGCTAGCATCGCCCATCATCCAACCCCAGAAACAACAACATGAAAATCCCCTGGTTCAAACCCATCCTGGTAACTGCCTCCAAAAAGGGGGGGGCAGTGTCATGATCTCTGCTTCCAAAAGGTCAGGGTTTTCCTAACTCCCTTGGAAGCAGATCCATAACCCAGGTTCCGAGTGCCAACCAGTCCCAATTGGGACCTTTTGGACCCAGTCCTGGCACCAGTGGCACCAGTCTCATAAATATGCCCAGTCCCAGCGCTGGAAGCGCCGGGCTCATAATGCTTGGGTGGACTTACCTGCAGCAGACCATGCTGCTTACTTGCCTGCCAGTTGAGTCTCTGATCCTCTTCTGTTTGGAACTACTTTTCCTGTTGGGTGGGGCAGGAGCCACTCCCTAGATTCAGAACACTGGAACTCTTCTGGAAAGCAGGGACTCTTTTCTTAGGCGTGGCTGTGGAAGGAGACACCTAAGCACTACAGGAGGCTATTTAAACCACACCCGATGGATAATTCTTGCTTTGCGTTATTCTGCATCCTCAGCAGCAGAACGCTCATCGTGTCTTCTGCATCTGATCCTGGGCCTAAGGAAAAAGGCTTACCATTCTGAATCTAGTCTTCAGCAACACCTATAAAGACAAGAAAGAACAGGTTAGCATTACGGTCTTCAGTGACAGCTCTTCACTTACCGGGTCCATCGGCTGTCACCAACGCCTCGCGCTGCATTCCGGCATCTGAAAGACAAAGGCTTACCTACTCTTCGTGCGCTCCGGAGGTCTTCACACTGCATTCCGGCATATGAAAGACAAAAGCTTACCAACTCTTTGCACGCTCCGGAGGCCTTCGGCGCTGCATCCCGCATCTGAAAGACAAAACAAGGTGCGTTTAAAGACATTGGGGAACTTTAATACTCACGTGCCATTACTCCTTTCCACATCTAACCCAGTGGGTATTCCGGCACCCTGCAGCCGCCCCGAACTTGTACCTGCAAAATAAAAAGACAGTTAGAGCGCATCGTGAAGCAGGCAGCAAGCGCTTACTTACGTGCTTCCAGGCGCTTCTATTCATCACACGGGCTCCATCTTCAACTCACTTCAGCCCGCCATCCGCCATCGCCGGAACCCTGCAAAACAAGAGACATCATTACTAAAGACTTTAAAGACATTAGAATTACTTGAAACTTACCGTTCGTGCAGTAAACGACGGACAGCAGTCCTCTGAAGTCAAGAGGCCTGCTCCCCTTATCCAGTGAAGAAACTGGTTACAGCACCCTGCCTCGAGGCAGATGGAGAGCACGGCGTTCACTTACCTAAGACATCTTACCCTTCGAGCCAGACATACAGTGCACAGAGGTCCAGCCCAAAGAGCCAGCCGTGTGTTACACATCACCTTTGAAGATACGGTATACGCCCAGTCAAGACCGGCGCCTCTACGGGAATCAGGTGAGCGTTACAGAACGCAAAGCCTACCACAAAACTCCCGTCCAGGTGCTATGGAAACCTCGGATACCGACCAGCTAGCCCAGTTACTTGGGGAACTAAGGGCAGAAGTGCATGCAGCCCGTCAGGAAACGAATGCTCTAAGGAGGGAACTGATTATTTCCAAGGAGCGAACAGATGATCTTGCTAGACAATTGCTACAGTCACAAGCCGGACAGACCCCTTTACCCGCATCTGGGGGAAATCTTCCTTCTACATCCTCTATGAATCCAGTGCAGATCAACCTACCTGGGAATGTACCTCTGGCTCCGCCCGAACGATTTTCTGGTGACCCAAAGAGGTTTGCAGTATTTATCAATCATTGCCGGTTGCATTTCTTATGCCGGCCAGCAGCCTTTCCAACTGATCAAGCTAAAGTAGCTTTCGTGCTTTCGTACCTTAGTGGCAATGCGGCAGACTGGTCGATCCCTCTAGTAAATCAAGATGATCCGGTCCTCCATGATTTTCAAGCTTTTCAGCTCAGTATGGAAAAACTGTTCGCAAGACATTCACAGGGGCAGGCCTTGGACAATGAGCTTCTTTCGTTGCGACAAGGTAATCAAGACCTTTTGGCTTATATTGCGTCTTTCAACAGACTGATAGTGGAAACTCACTGGCCTGAGGACAAAAGGATTACGCTGTTTTATAGAGGTCTACGCGGAGAGCTCAAAGATGTGTTAGCCCAAGTAGTGAATCCCCCACAAGATTGTTCGGACTATATAGACTTAGTCGTTCAAATAGATCACAGACTGCAGAACAGGAAGGCCGATCGTCCCAAGTTTGATGCTCGAGTATTTTCCAAACCGCCAACTCCTTCCAAAGGAGTAGACTCCGAGGAACCCATGCAAAAAGGGGGTCTGAAAGGTCCTCTAACACAAAAGGAGCGGGAAAGGAGAAAACAGTTGCAATTATGCCTCTATTGCGGAAACTCAGGGCACTTTCTTCGAGACTGTCCGGTGAAACCTGCCAAGAAGGCAGTAGGAGCTGCAGTTACCAAAGTTACAAACTCTGAGCAGGGAAACGACCTCGCCCGACAAGAATAGAGGTCCTCTTGCCGAGCGTGAAAACCAGTTCCGTGACCTCGCATTTCGTGATACCTATGGTCCTCATTAGCCCTGATAATCCGGATCGATTACATGCAATTGAAGCTTACGTCGACAGCGGTGCCATCGGCAATTATGTGGATCATGAAATGGTTTTGAGGATGAATCTAACTCTTTGTCCCAAGGCTGTAAAGGACGTCATTACTACGGTGGATGGTACGGAGATAGCCTCCGGGCCAGTAACGCATACCACTCAAGAAGTGACGCTAGTAAGTCAAGATGGACACCATGAGAAGATCGTGTTCGATGTGATCAAGGCCCCTCAGTTTCAGATTATTCTAGGAATACCTTGGTTACAGAAACACAATCCTCTGATCGATTGGCGAGCAAGAACGGTCCAGTTTCCAGAATGTGTCTCTACTTGTCACCCTCCACCTGGTGTTGCACTAGCAGCAATTTCTTCAGAGACTCCCCAGTTACCTCCCGAATACCTAGAATACCAAGATGTTTTCCGGAAGGATCAGGCTAACTCTCTACCTCCTCATAGGTCTTATGACTGCCAGATCGACCTGATACCTGGATCTACTCCTCCTTGTAGTAGAATTTATGCCCTCACCGAGCCTGAGAACCTTCACCTTCGACAATACCTGGATCAATACCTGGCAAATGGGTTTATTCGTCCTTCCAAGTCCCCTGCTTCTTCAGCTTTGTTCTTCGTTCCAAAAAAGGAAGGAGACCTTAGAACTTGTATAGATTATCGCTCCCTGAACCAGATCACCGTTAAGAATAGATATCCATTACCTTTGATCCCTGAACACCTGGACCAAGTCAGAAAAGCATGCATATATACAAAGCTGGATCTTAGAGGAGCTTACCACTTGGTACGAGTAAAAGAGGGCGATGAATGGAAGACGGCCTTCCGCACCAAGTATGGGCTATTTGAATATCAGGTCATGCCCTTCGGACTTTGTAATGCCCCGGCCGCCTTTCAATATTTTATGAACGATGTCCTCAGAGAGCTCATAGATGTGTGTGTTGTTGTTTACATTGACGACATCCTCGTTTATTCTTCATCGGAATCTGAACATCGGAAACACGTGAAAATGGTCCTCGAAAGATTGCGTCAACACAAACTTTTCGCTAAGTTGGAAAAATGTGTTTTCAACGTGACTGAAGTTGAATTCTTGGGATTCATATTATCACCTGGTGGAGTGCGTATGGATTCAAAGAAGGTCGATGCAGTTCTCAAATGGCCATCACCATCCTCCGTAAAAGGTGTGCAAAGCATGTTAGGCTTCGCTAACTTTTACCGCAGGTTTATCCCCGAATTCACTCGAATAGTCCAGCCCATCACTGCCTTGTTAAAGAAAAACAAACGTTTTGAATGGTCTACCGAGGCGGAACAAGCTTTCCAGGATTTGAAGACTAAATTTATCTCTGCACCAATCTTAAAACACCCTCGCCCCGAACTCCCCTACATCGTGGAAACTGATGCTTCAAGCCTTGCCATGGGGGCAGTTCTATCACAAAAGGACCCGGTAACCAATCAGTTGCATCCCGTGGCATTTTGGTCCCGCAAATTCTCGCCTCCTGAAATCAATTACACGATTACTGACAAGGAACTTCTGGCTATCAAGTCTGCCTTTAAGGCTTGGCGGCATTATCTGCTGGGGGCCCGACACACCGTTACTGTGATTACGGATCAGCGAAACCTGCAATATTTGAAAACCGCAAAAGCCCAATCCTCTAGACAACTCCGTTGGGCATTATTCTTTGCCGAGTTTGACTTCATAATTACCTATCGACCTGGTACAAAAAACGGTAAAGCTGATGCCCTTTCTCGGATGGGAGTGGAAGAACACTTGATCAACCCTAAACCTGTACCAATCATTCCCGAACAAAGAATTCTGGGTGTAATCGCCACAGAATCCATAGAGGAAGTTAAGGATAAAGCCAGGCAACTTGTAACTCCAGCAGACATACAGAATTGGCATCTGCAGGGAAAGGACTTTGCAGTAAAGGACAACTTATTGTATTTCCAAGAACGATTATACCTACCCAGCACAGATTTACAGAAAAAAGTAATCTCTTGTTATCACGATTCTTTAATGGAAGGACATCCCGGTATAGCCAAGACCTCAGAAAAGATCAAGCGCTACTTCTGGTGGCCGTCTTGGAAAAAAGATATCAGAGACTTTATAATGTCCTGTGGAGTATGCGCCCAAAACAAGAGTCAAAAGGAAAGACCAGCAGGCCTCTTACGCCCTATTGACATCCCACCTCGCCCTTGGCATATGCTTTCTATGGACTTCATCACCGATTTACCTCCATGCTCCGGATACAATACGATTCTAGTAATCGTGGACTTATTCTCCAAGATGGCACATTTCATTCCGCTCAAAGGCTTGCCAACAGCAGCAACTCTGGCCCGAGAATTTCTCAAAAACATCGTCCGACTGCACGGTTTTCCTTCAGTTCTAATTTCGGATCGAGGTAGTCAATTTATTTCTCATTTTTGGCAAAGTTGCTGTCGGTCGGCTCAAATTGATGTGAGACTATCGACCAGCCACCACCCTCAGACCGACGGACAAACCGAGAGGACCAATCAAACTCTGGAACAGTATTTACGCTGCATGCTGCAACAAACTGAAAAAACTTGGAAAGACATCCTTTGGATAGCCGAATATGCCTACAATAACTCTGTCCATTCGGGAACTGGGAAAACCCCGTTTTTTCTTTTGTACGGCAGTCACCCTCGAACCTCGGAGTTGGATCCCCTCCAAGATCTTGAAACACCAGCAGTAGACTACCTACATTCTACAATCACCCACGCCTTTAAGGAAGCTGTTTCTCACCTTCAAAGGGCTAAAGAACAATACAAGAAAGGAGCAGATCAACATCGGAAGGAAGCCCCTCAATATCAAGTAGGGGATCAAGTCTGGTTATCCACCAAATATCTACCTCTAAAAGGGCCACGCACATTCAACCCAAGATACCTTGGTCCCTATTCCATCACTACCATAGTAAACCCAGTAGCGGTCAAGTTGGACTTGCCCCCGCACATGAAGATACATCCGTTCTTCCACGTCTCTCTATTAAAACCTGTGCAACCTCAAACCCGACTAACCAAATCTCCAAAACCTATCCTAGTTGATGGAGAACTCGAGTTTGAAGTCAAAAGCATTCTGGACTCCAAGATCTCCAAATCTAAACTATTCTACCTAATTGACTGGAAAGGCTACGGCTCCCAAGAGAGATCCTGGGAACCTGCTGAATATGTCCACGCTCCTTGCCTAATCAAAAGATTTCACTGAACATTTCCTGACAAGCCAAAACCCCCGGAGAAGCCCGGTTTGGGAGGGGCCTTGAGGGGGGGTACTGTCATGATCTCTGCTTCCAAAAGGTCAGGGTTTTCCCAACTCCCTTGGAAGCAGATCCATAACCCAGGTTCCGAGTGCCAACCAGTCCCAATTGGGAACTTTTGGACCCAGTCCTGACGCCAGTGGCACCAGGCTCATAAATATTCCCAGTGCCAGCGCTGGAAGCGCCGGGCTCATAATGCTTGGGTGGACTTACCTGCAGCAGACCATGCTGCTTACTTGCCTGCCAGTTGAGTCTCTGATCCTCTTCTGTTTGGAACTACTTTTCCTGTTGGGTGGGGCAGGAGCCACTCCCTAGATTCAGAACACTGGAACTCTTCTGGAAAGCAGGAACTCTTTTCTTAGGCGTGGCTGTGGAAGGAGACACCTAAGCACTACAGGAGGCTATTTAAACCACACCCGATGGATAATTCTTGCTTTGCGTTATTCTGCATCCTCAGCAGCAGAACGCTCATCGTGTCTTCTGCATCTGATCCTGGGCCTAAGGAAAAAGGCTTACCATTCTGAATCCAGTCTTCAGCAACACCTATAAAGACAAGAAAGAACAGGTTAGCATTACGGTCTTCAGTGACAGCTCTTCACTTACCGGGTCCATCGGCTATCACCAACGCCTCGCGCTGCATTCCGGCATCTGAAAGACAAAGGCTTACCTACTCTTCGTGCGCTCCGGAGGTCTTCACAATGCATTCCGGCATCTGAAAGACAAAAGCTTACCAACTCTTTGCACGCTCCGGAGGCCTTCGGCGCTGCATCCCGCATCTGAAAGACAAAACAAGGTGCGTTTAAAGACATTGGGGAACTTTAATACTCACGTGCCATTACTCCTTTCCACATCTAACCCAGTGGGTATTCCGGCACCCTGCAGCCGCCCCGAACTTGTACCTGCAAAATAAAAAGACAGTTAGAGCGCATCGTGAAGCAGGCAACAAGTGCTTACTTACGTGCTTCCAGGCGCTTCTATTCATCACACGGGCTCCATCTTCAACTCACTTCAGCCCGCCATCCGCCATCGCCGGAACCCTGCAAAACAAGAGACATCATTACTAAAGACTTTAAAGACATTAGAATTACTTGAAACTTACCGTTCGTGCAGTAAACGACGGACAGCAGTCCTCTGAAGTCAAGAGGCCTGCTCCCCTTATCCAGTGAAGAAACTGGTTACAGCACCCTGCCTCGAGGCAGATGGAGAGCACGGCGTTCACTTACCTAAGACATCTTACCCTTCGAGCCAGACATACAGTGCACAGAGGTCCAGCCCAAAGAGCCAGCCGTGTGTTACACATCACCTTTGAAGATACGGTATACGCCCAGTCAAGACCGGCACCTCTACGGGAATCAGGTGAGCGTTACAGGCAGCCCAAAACCGGAACCAGGGGAACACAACACTTCTCCCATATCTAGTTGCCACCTTTTCTTTCCAGATTCCCTAGACTCCAAACAGAATTCTGCCCAAATCTCTTCTCTATCAGTATCCAAAACTAGAAAACTAACCCACCAGTTGTCCAAAAATGTATATTATCTGTGCCCCCTTGAGGAGAAGGAAGGAAGATTCTATGCCCTGGTCCAGATACAGGGGCAGTGTACAATTTTGGCACTGGTGGACACTGGATCCCAAGCTACCCTTCTGTCAAAAAGGGCCTTTGATAAACTGAATTCGGGAAGGGGGGAGAATTACCAAATTCCTCTCACCCTTCTTCCTGGACAACTTCAGAACTTCAACAGGAAGGAAATTCCCATCGAGGGGACTGCGGATTTGGACATTAAAATTGGGCAACACAAGGTGAAGCTCCCGGTCATAGTTGTAACTCCAGAGGGCACCCCTTGTTTACTAGGGAATGACCTCCTGCGAAGGTTGTCACCCCTAATAGATTGCGTAAACAAGGTCCTCTGGACCCAGACTAGCCGACCAATAAAATTAAAACAAAGTGTCAACCATGTTAGTTTAAACGGCACATGCCACATGGTTGAACAAAAATCTGTATTTCACTTCCAAAACAACCAAATCCCAGTCGTGACAGTAATAGCAGTAGGACAACAAACTGGTGATGGGGGGTCCGCTCTATTTCAGAAAATCAACCTTCCTTCCAGTTTAAGGTGGCATTCCACACTGGAAGGAAACACTCTGAAATTCTTTACCACTTCACAATCAGACACTCCCACTCCTATAGTCCTGAAAGATGAGAAATCAGCTCAGAGCCTGGCTGATATTCAGCAAATTGGAGAGCAGTTGTTCATCCCAGTTCAGTTAAATGAAGGGAAGGACTCTCTTCTCGCCCGAGTGTGTGTGAACGACGGTAAGAGCTTCATTAGCGAGGCCCTGTTCTGCAAACTCCCGCAAGATCCAGCCATTCCCACATTTAAACTGATAGACAAATGGGAAATGGATCTGGAAACACCAAGTTCCAAACATCTCCTGCCAAGCAGGTGTATGCTCAAAATCTCCATAGGCAACAAGAGCATTGTCCATAATTGTTGGGTTGTGCTAGACATCACTGCCGCCTTTTACTTAGGCAGTGACATTCTCAATCGCTTTGCCATTAGTTTGGACCTAATAAACTTCAAAGCTTGGTCCCGATTAGCGGATAATCCCATGGGCTTTGATGACCCAGAGAAAGCATTTAGGTCAGCTCAACTGCTGACTTATGCAGTTGAAATTCAGATTGGAGAGGAAGTCACCATCCCAGAAAGGACTCGACAATTCTCCCTGGAAGGGAAAGTTAAAAGAGGACAGAAATTGAAAAACCCTGATGCCTATATTCATCTAAATGCTTCTCTCCAACAGCAAGGTTTGGGGGTAAACCCAGCACCACTAGTCAATATAGAACATGACACTATTCCAATAGAGGTGGACAACAGTGACTTAAAGAGTATCACTCTTGCCGCAGGCACCATTATTGGAATGGC
Organism: Ambystoma mexicanum; assembly: GCF_040938575.1. Taxonomy (NCBI): domain Eukaryota; kingdom Metazoa; phylum Chordata; class Amphibia; order Caudata; family Ambystomatidae; genus Ambystoma; species Ambystoma mexicanum. The sequence continues at coordinate 663,510,763 of NC_090924.1, forward strand.
GGTTGATGACCGACATTTCTCCATAGATTTAGGCAATGAACTGTTAGGACCAATCCCCAAGGACTGTTTTGACAGTGATAGTGATGACAACACAACACCAGACAGGATCTTTTACCCGGCATGGGGGGAACTTACTGGTGTACACTTCCTGCCCTTATGTTAAGGAAGATGTGAAGTGTGACTTCAGGAGGGATGAGGTGATTTTCCAAGTCCGCAAGGACTGCCTCCCCCACCTGAAGCCAGCAGTCCAAATCAGCACTCTGACCAGGAACTTCACCCAGCTGGAGGAGGCCGCTGGGATAGCAAAACCAGAAGTCTTTCCAGGCTTCATGCAGATGGTTGAAGAGAGAGTCAACCTAGCTGATGCCTGTGAGACTCTGGAGCAAAAGCAAACATTGAAACAAGTTTTCCTGGATTTTCAAGATCCCTTTGCGGTGGACTTATATGACTGTGGTCGCACCGAAATCCACACACCAACAATGCCCATGGACCCTGGCATGACTCCAGTGTTTGTGAAGCAATATCGCTTGCCTCTCGCATCAATGGAGTCACTTACTGAAATAATTAAGAACCTTGAGTCCCATGGGATAATCCGTCCAGTCCACAGCACCTTCAACAACCCGGTGCTGGGGATATTGAAGCCAAACGGCAAATGGAGACTCTGTGCCGACCTTAGGGAGCGCAACAAACGGGTCCATACTTCCCGATGACCTCTTCCCTACATTGACCAAGGGCTGGCCCAGATCCAGGGGTCACAGGTATTCACTGCAATAGACCTGACCAATGGGTACTGGACTGTACCTGTCAGTAGGGAGGACCAATACAAGCTGGCCTTTACCTTTGGGGGGCAGCAGTACACATGGACCCAGACTCCCTTCGGATACATCAACTCCGGCAATGAATTTAACATTTTTCTACATAAGGCCATGCCCGATCTTGGTGAAAGGGGTAACCTGGCCTATGAAGATGATGTTCTCGTCAAAAGCTCAACTGTGGAGGAACACATCACGGAGATCTGTTATGTTCTGACACAGTTGAGGGCTGCCACAACAAAACTCTCCTTTCAAAAGGCACAGTGGTGCAGAACCCATGTCAATTTCTTGGGGCATGAGATTACTCCTCAGGGTTCGTGTCCCCAGGAAAAGAAAGTGGAAGCACTTCAGAAATTAAAAGACCCCACAACTCTGCGGGAACTAAAGAGCCTCCTTGGACTGACTAATTAGAGCAGAAAGTTCATTGAGGACTACGCAGAGACCACAACACCACTGATCCATCTTTTGAAGGGGGGGTCAAGTAGGTGTGGGGTCCAGAACAAGCAGAGGCAGTAAGACAACTCAAAATAAGCCTCAAAATAAGCCTCTCACAAGCGCCTTGTCTAGCTTACCCTGTCAAAAAGAAGGAGTTCTTCTTGGAGACAGGGTTCTCAAATACATGCTTGAATGCAGTATTACCAAAAGCATGACAAGGTCAATAAAGTAATCCTCTATGCGAGTAAAACTTTATCCTCTGTGGAGGAAAAATTCAACGATTGTGAGAAGGCACTCCTGGCAACGGTGTGTGCATTGAAGAATTACTACCCGTTTATCCAGGGGGAACACATCATAGTGGAGACTCCACACCAGCCTATGCAATATCTTCAAAGTGCCAGATTCTGGGCCGGAAATGTGAGTAATGTGAGTAATTCCCAAATAACTTCCTGGATTCTGTCATTGCAAGGCTTTCCTGTGGAGGTCAGATATGACCAAAACAAGAAGAGTCCCCTCGCGCAAGGTCTGGCTGACTTGCATGATTGTGCTAGAGGACGAAAGTTTAAAAATTAAGGACAACATGGAGGCATACCTTAATTCCCCACAGCAAGTCATTGAAGAAGACAAGTGTGAGGGAATGCCCACTGTCTATGTGGATGGATGCTCATACCATGTTGACAACAACGGGGAAAAAGAACTGGTGGCCGGCATAGGGAAGCCTCGGTGAATGATCCTCACTGCTGTCCGACATCAACTCCATGAACTGGTCAAAATCAAAGATTCAGATTATGTATGAAATGGGTTCGTGGAGCACATGGTTAACTGGAAAAACATGCTATGTCCTAATAATAGACCCTTGAAACATGGGAAATTGATCCAAAATATTGATGATCTGGTCACCTCGAATGGGATGACCATCTAGTGGAAAATGATCAAGAGCCATTCTAAAGTAGAGGGACCAGAAAAAAATGGAAATGACCTAGATGATCAGCTGGCCAAAATACCGGAGCCATCCATGGGGATCTACGTGAGATTGAGTCCCTGTTGGGGGAAATCCAGGTTGCTGCTATCACTAGGTCCCAGACAAATGCTCACAATGAACTCTCAACTGCACAATGGAGTAAGGAGACCCCAGATGCTGTTTTGATTATGACTCAAAAAGGGGATCCAATAATTGGTAAGTTTTATCAACACATTGAGGACCCTGAGAACTTTCCCCTGACGGATACTGATTACGTTGGGAAAGAGGACCTCATATTGTTGATGAAATGTCCAAAAATGTTCTGAATCCAAGACGGTTTGTTGGTAAGGAGATCCCTGGCTGGCCATGACCAGTGGATGGTCCCTACCTCATTCCGAAGCCTGATGTTAAGTCACGGCCATGATGCGGACACAGCCGGTCATTGGGGGTTTCATACAGCACTTGAAATAATAAGTGAGGTTGCCTACTGGCCACACATGGGGCAGGACCTCGACCAATACTTGAAAGGGTGTCTTGTATGTGCACAATTTCAGCCAACATCCCTCACACACTGTGCGCCTCTCCAAAAGAAGGGGATGACACTGCCTTGGTCAGATTTACAAGTCGATTTTATCGTGCCCATGATTCGCTCCTCTAGGGGAAATAAGTACATGTTGACCGTGACAAGTTGTTTACTAAGTGGGTGGAATGTCTCCCAGCCCCAAATTGCAAGGCAGAAACAGCAGCTGCCCTGATGATCAACCACATCTTCTCGCGTTTTGGACTACCCCAAAGGATTGAGTCGGACCGAGGTAGCCACTTCACTAGCGAAGTAATGACAAAGATGTGGGAGATACTTGGGCTCAAAAGGAAATTACACATTGCCTACCGGCTAGCCTCTAGTGGTGCTGTTGAGAGATACAACAAGACAATTGTGGGCATATTAAAAAAGTTTGTGGCTGATTCTGGGCCAAGTTGGGATATTCGATTACCTCTTGTCCTGATGGCCATCAGATCTACCCCTTCATCGGCAACTAAAACATCACCGTTTGAGCTGATGACTGGACACAGGATGGTGCTTCCCCAGCATCTGCTCTACAGAACCCAAGAGCAGACATTGATCAATGCCTCCACAATTCATGAGTATGTTGAAAATCTGAGAAAACATCTTCAACATGCTTTTGCCTAGGCTCAGCAAAATCTAGAAAGATCTGCAGACAGCATGAAGACCCACTATGACTTAAAGACTAGTAGAAAAGAATACCATGTAGGAGACCGGGTCTACTTATACAATTTCCAAAGGAACCAGGCCAAACAGCGCAAATCTTTGCCTAGCTGGAGGGGTCCTTTTGAAATTGTAGACAAAATCTCACCAGTCGCCTACAAAATCTGCATCCCCAAAGGCAGTTTGGCAGAGGGGGAAGATATGTGGGTCCATATCAACCAACTATAGTGTTGCCATCATAGACACACTCTGCAGCAACAAGAGGATTCTCCTGGAACCCCACAGGGGGTCACTCCAGCTCCCTAGAATTCCCACTATAAAAATATGCCCTCTATATAGTCAATAAATTGCAAATAGAAAAATGTTTCCTGATTTGTCAAAATGTATGTGTCCGCCCCACTACATTAATAGTGGTGGGGAAATGTTTACAAATATGTTTTTGCTTTGTCATCCTAGAATTAAAAAAACATGGAGACTAAAACCAAGGAGGACCACCCAGGGACCTGAAGGACCAGAAGGAAAGATCCATGGGGCCCGGCGTATCACTCCATACTCCCATCAGGACTGGGCGAGGAGGACTGGTCGATCCACCGCTGATGGGAGGAGCTGATGAAATTTGACATTTGAACCAAAAGAAAAGATGATGAATTTTGCCATTTGAAACAAAGGAAAAGAAACTGATCATCTTAGTCTCACGACTTCTCTTGATGGATGGTCAACGCCAAATCACGAGGGGGGGCTTGTGGGATGCATTGACCCACTAGGTTCTGCCCTGCGACATCACTGTATGCTGCTTTCATCAGAAACAACAGAATGGCCGCCATAAAGCCCTATGCGTGCTAAAAACCTCTGAGAAGTGCGCAGGGAAACCGGAAAAATAACCTGCCAAATCTACTTTGCCTGTGTCGGTGGTAGAACAGGAGACCACACTGCCAAGACCTGTCATTGGGCTGCCCACAGAGTAAAATGGAACTACCTGAAAAGGCAGTGCTGCGTTGCATGGAAAACCCAGAAGTGCTCTAAAATCCATTTTCCCTTGGCTGTTGAAATTGCAAAACAATGGTTCCAAAACATCAGAAAAGATCCAACATCCTTGTTGGATGTTAACCATCACCTTATTTAAGGAATCTCCATAAGTACAATGTCAGGAGAAGCAGATTTCATCACAAGAATATCCACATTAAAAAAAGGCTTGCCTGGAAAAATCTGTCAGAATATCGGCGCAGTACCGCTGCCTGCCTGTATCAAAGCTGCCATTTACTTACACTGTTAGCTTAAAACTTGTGCATTAAAATAAAACTATTGAAAAGAAGTGACTTGCCATCAAAAGCAAAATAGGTTGCTACTATTCAATCTCTATGTTTTAAAAAGACTGGAGTTAGAGATCTGTGTGTATACTTGTTGAAAATGTAAAGTATTTTAGCAAAAGACAATTTTAAACAAAGTGTTTTAAAGTGAACTGATACCAGCCAGAGGACTTCAAAACACATTCCACAGTTTGCCCCAAACAAAGGTGCCTTCCTTTTGCTCTCTGCCCAGGAACTCTCAGTTAGATGCTAATGAAAAGAGGAGGACATTTTGCTCTGCTTCTCTGGGGAGAGACAATAGGCTTCCTGGATTGAAAGGGAATGCAAATTCAAGTGTCAACAGAAACCCTGCCAGCAGGAAGAGAGGCCTGGATTGCTCTTGGCCCAGCAAATCCTTGGGGCGGGACAGACAGATTTGTGTATCTTAAACCACAAGAAAATATCTTTTTGAAAAAGACTCACAGAGAACTGTGCACAATCTGTAAACATCTGTAAAATATAGGTTGTTAACATGAAAATGCTGCTCACAGTTTGAAACTACTCTGAACACAGTGCTAGGTTCAGAGACAGGACTACAGAAATCGTAATTTTGTAGCAGTTGTGATGATGCTAGAAATATGAAACTTCACAGGATTATGCCCAGATGTCATGCGCATATATGTTGAAAAATGTGGACAAATCTGACTTTGGGTATCCAACCAAAATCGCTAAAAACTGTCAAATCTGAACTAAAGCTCTCACTGAGCTGGGACTCAGACGAATACTTGTTCTACTAAATCTGTTATGAAAATATGTATTGCTAGCAAGCTGGTTGCATTGTAAATATGATTTATATGAAAAATAGATTTACTGTGCAGGAACAAAGGGGATGTACTCCCTGGGTTGTAAAATACTGCATCATCATGGCACCAGAGTTCCTTCTCAAATCAGGAGAGAGGACAGACACTCACCAATTTGATTCCTAGAGGGTGTGCCTAGTATAGTTCAGCCTACCCACCCCTTAGGGAAATACATAAATAGGGACAGTTTAGGACCTACAGACACACACAGATTCACCCATCAACTGATTACTGGTGAAGCACTTTGCAGGAGAAACCCATATTCAAAACTTTGAAAGCAGAGAGGGCCCAATTCCAAAGCTGAACCCTTCTCAGCTTGGCCTTTAAAATCTTGAAACCTGATTTTACCCCAGACTTCCAAGGTGAAACCAACCAAAAAGAGCAGCCTGGCTGTGCTGTTTCTACTTTCTCACCAATAACTCTTGCTAGAATCCAGAGATCCAAACCAGTAGAGCAGAGCTGTAGCCAGATAGCTGCAATCCAGAACCAACCCTTCAGATCCAGTCTAGAGGCCGTGCAGTGTCCAGAGTGCTGTGCTGAGTGCAGAACCGAGCACCCTGGGTTAGCAGAATTCCAGTCCAGAAATCCTTTGACCAGATCCCTGACGGCCTATTCCAAACAGTAGTTGTGAGTATCTATAGCATAGAATTGTCCATAGCCTATCTCTTATCCTTAAGTAATCCTATCCAAAACCATTCTATCATATCCAGAACTGCATTATAGAAAATCACTTGTTTTCCTGAATCCTTCTCTCATCCCTATAGTCCTTAGATAATTGTAGTGATAATATAATCTTTGCGCTAATATAGTTGCTGAAGAAAGACAAGCCTCTCGGCAGGTGTAAACCATCCAGAGACGTCGCTGGATTGGTGGCTATGCTGTTGTCTAGCTTGTGGCATCATAGACTCCTTAGTGTAAAGCAATTCCTGTTTGTTATTCAAAAGCACATCTTTTTATTTTAAAATCTTGACTCTTTCTGAGAAAAACTGACCTCTACTAAAACCTTCATAGCTTCTGTACCGTGCATGCTAGAAACGAAATGTAAGTGTCAAATTGAAGCTACCATCCTCAGCCTTCCAAGAAATCCTTATAGTTTTCCCGCAATCGTGTTTCTCGCGCAAGGAAACGTTTGCCCCAAATTCTTCGTTTGGCTCAATTTCATCACGTGTAAAACAGCTATTCTTTGCATCTGACCTCAGAATTCAGTTTTCAATCTGCTAGTTATTCAATCATTATTGCTAGTGTTTACCTGAAATTATACAAAGTGGCCCCCACTGTTTTTGAATCCAATTAAGTGAATTAAAACCATTTCCCAGTGTTTTTAAACATTCATTCATAGCCACATTCAAAAGCATTTGACCTGTTTACAATCATTCCTGTTTCTCTCTCTATGCTTGCTGGGGGGAACTGGGATTGAAACTGTATCTGTTGAGATTGTATTCCTGAAACCTGTGTTCTCCCCTTCCATCTCTTTATACTGCCTATTGGGGGAATTGTGTAGTGTGCAGGGGGAAAAAGGGACATTGCATTTGACTGAACCCATACAAAGTTCTACTCTACGCTGTATTGTTTTTCTTACCCATACTCCTTTTGATTAAAGAGATTGTTGATTGTAACATCACCCCAATGGTGATCCTTGTATAAATATTAAATACTGTGATATATATATATTGTTCAAATTCATAAATAAATCTTTTAACTTTGCAAAACAGCCTGCTTCCTGGTTCAGTGAAACCGGGGGGCAATTCAAAGTGAGGGGCTTTATATAAGGGTACATCATTCAGAAATAAAAGAACTTATAGACACATATATATAATTAAGGGTTCCAGCTGTGCATCACATGCTAGGCATTAATTTAGTTGGTGTGCCGGGTTGAAATCGCTTACAGTGTCTATTATTGATGAGTTAGAGGAGGAAGATGTGTCTCATAATGTAGACCTCACTGCTCCCTTACTTGGTCAACAACCTCAAGCTTTGTCCACTGGAACCCCACCAGGTCCTACACTCAGTCCTGAATTCATTGCTCTAGAAAAGATGAGGCTTGAACTGGAATTCAAATGTTTAAATGCTCAAACTGAACAAAAACACCAAGAGCTTAAGCTCAGAGAAATGGAGTTGAATCATGAACTAGAAATGAAAATGTTATCTCTTGAAAATTCTTCTCTCTCAGAGTCTTCTATGTCTTACAGTCCAAAGAGACCCTGCATGCCTAAAGAAATTGTGGCTATGTATTAGGTTATGGTTGATATTTTGGATTGGTTGGAAATGTTTGAATATAACCACGGTATTCACAGTCTTACAGGGAATCAGTTGCTTCCCTGGCTCTTCTCTAGGTTACCCACTGTTGCATCTGATGTTGTGATGGAGTTGGGGGAGGTGGATAGGATGGAATATGAGTTTGTGAAGCTAGCTTTCATTGCTAGATTTGGGAAGACCACTTCCCAGTACCTTAAGAGGTTTAGGACCCTCAAAAAGCATGATGGTACCCTTGGCTACCTGGGTATGTGAATGTTTGAAAAATAATTATATCTGATTATAAAAGGAGGTTTTAAACTAATTTAATTTCTTGATTGTTAGATAATGCTTGTTAATTTGCAACTAACATTTTGTTATCAATTATCAGCACTGACTCTGTAAATTGTTTTTTCGTAAAATTCAATGTGATTGCATTAGAACAGATCTCTCTTAATGAAATTATAATGTTTTACTGATGTGAAAGGTTTGAAATAAACCATATACACTTTAATAAAAAAAAAAAATAACATAGATGGTTGGGTTAAGGGTTACAGAGTAAACAATTATGACGGTATGAGGAATCTTGTTATGTTGGAGTCAATTTAATGATGCCTGCACTCCTGAGCTCAGACTTGGCTGATTCTAAGGAGATAGATCCAAAGAAGTTAGCTAAGTCTGTTGACTTGTGGGTTGCCAACAGGGCTACTCACAAGGATTCTGAGGCAACTCAGAAGAAGGACGAGGGAAAGCAGCCAAAGAAAGATAACAAGGATAATTCTAATACCTCCAATCCAAAAGAGGGCCACAAACAGCAACATAAGAATAAACCACATGGAAAACCGAATCAGCCTACTGCACAATCTGGACCCAAACCAGATGGAATTCAGAACAAACCCCCATTCATCAAGACATTTGGGAAATGTTATGTTTGTGGGTCAACTGACCATGTGAAAGGGGATCCCAGATGTAATGGTAAACCTTCAGGGGTCCACACTGTCTCCTTGGCCTTCTCCCCAGAAGAAGAAGTACCTAGGGCAAGTGGAAACGTCACCTACTGGCTGATGAACCCATGAGAGCTTCAGCTAGTGTTTCTTTAGTGTCCATGGGCTTGTGGGAACAACAACATTTAGATGTCTATAATTCCATCTTAGATAATACAAAAGAGTATTATAAAGATAGTGTTCTTGTGAATGGCCAGGAGACTCCTGCCATCAGAGACACTGGATCCAGCATAACTGTGGTGGATGAATCATTTTTCAAGGTGGAGGATGTTGCTAAGGCACCCAAACACCTCACCAAGTTAGCTGGAGGCCCAGTCCAAATGCTTCCCCAGTTACCAGCTCTCATCCAGTATAATGATATGACTGTCAAAAAATGTGTTAGTGTGCAGAGTGACGTGCCTGGGAGATTTCTGTTGGGTAATGACCTGAAAACTCTTGGAGTTGTGTCAAGCACCCCCAGGCCTCCCAGTAAGATGAGGTCACTAGACCTGCAATGGAAAGGACCTTAAGGGGATCTCCATAGGAGTTGATAGAGGAAACTATCACTCCCACTCCACAGGAATTGCTCACTGCCATTTCAAAAAAGACAGAGGCTAAGGGGAACCCAAGACCTCAACGAAAAAGTCAGACAGCACCCCTGTGCTACCAACAAGGACATCATAAAGATTGTCCAAGATCACACCTGTGATCCCTCCACCTGCTGAGGCAGAGTGTGAGGTGCAACCTTGTGTGGGTGTCTCAGGTTCTGAAGAGACAGATCTGGAAAAAAACACTGTTTGGGTTAGAGATCTTGACCCTGTTGACCATCCTGAGCTGCAGTCTTTACTGTAAGAAGGTGGACCCAACAGGGCAGACTTCGGCAGAGGACAAAGAGAGAGTGTCCTTCCCTCGAAGTTCTTCGACAACAGGCTGCTTTCCAACTTGATGGACAAGAAGTTGGAAAGCACAGGTTAAGCTGGGAAGATGGCCTCTTCTACAGTGAACCAACAGAGTCTAACTGTCGGGACTGCAAAAGAATTGTAGTGCCCCTGGCCAAAAGACTCCAGTTCCTACAGTTGGCCAATGAGATACCTTTGGCTGGTCATTTGAGTTTCAAAAAGACCATGGAAAGGCTCTCCTTTTACCTCTAATGGCCTAGGATGGGTTCAGAAGTTGGCAAATTCTGTAAAAGCTGTCACACTTGACAAACCTGTAGCAAGACTAGAACCAAGAATGTGGCACCATGCTGCCTCTCCTAGTGATGGGAGTTCCTTTTGAGAGGGTGAGCATCGACATTGTTGCTCCGCTTGACCCTCTCACATCTTCAGGAAACAGGTTTATCCTGGTTGACCATGCTACAAGATACCCAGAATTCATACCTATGAGAACTGTTACGGTCAGGCTGTGGCTAAGGCTCTACTTGGAACTTTTTACCAGAGTAGGGTTTCCCAAGGAAGTGATATTAGACAGGGGATCCAATTTTATGTCCCACTTCTTGCAAGCCATGTGGAAAAACAGTGGTGTCACTTACAAGTTCTCTACAACCTACCATCCACAGACAAATGGACTGGTAGAGAGGTTTAATCCTACTATGAAGAGCATGATAGGTGCTTTAAAAGAACCCCTTAAAAGAAAGTGGGATCTTCTACTGCCATGCCTTCTCTTTGCTTATAGAGAAATCCCTCAGGAGGGAGTTAGTTACAGTCCCTTTGAACTTCTCTATGGCCATCCAGTCAGAGGTCTGTTGGCCCTGATTAAGGAGGGGTTGGAGAGTGCTCCTTCCCACAAGCAAGTCAGAGTGACTGACTATGTGATAGGTCTCAGGAGGAGAATGTCACACATGAGGGCAGAAGCTTGTGATAACTTAAAAGCAGGTCAGGCACTGGTCAAACATTGGCATGACCAGAAGGCCAGCATGGCTGAGTAACCCAAGTCACACTCCTGTTTGATTGGCAAGGTGACTGTCCCGCCAGGACAGCCACCGTGCTGTGTGACTGACAGCCAGGCTGTGTGAATGGGGGAAAACTGCATAAAAAGCAGGTCTCTGGGATTGGAAAGGCAACGACTTAACCTACAACGACTTAACCGCCCGGTGAAGCCCTGCTGCAGGTCCAAATCTTCAGACTCCAACGACAGAGAGGATCCTCCAGGAATCTTCTTCCCCTGAGCTGGTGGGACCAACCAGTTCACCCAAACTGCAAGCCAGGACTCCCTCCTCTGGTCGAATTCACTGTACAGAGCTACAGTGGGCCGGATAGCCAGGAAGGTCGGTTTTAGGAGTGCACCTTTTATTTGTTGCTTTGCTCGGCTGCTGGTTTCTTGTCTGGGTAGTACAGGACCCGCCAGTCTTCCTACTTCATGTCAGTCCGACAGTCGCTTCAGGAACCGTGAGCCTGCAGGAACTACCAGGAACGTCTGCCTCAGCTACAACTTCCTCTCCATTTAAAGGTACTTTGCAAATCCGGTTGTGCATTTCGTTCAGCCACGGTGAAGGTGTGTGAAATCTTTCGCCAATTTGAGGGCTTGGCCTTCTATTCCATTTGAACAAACTTTTCTACTGACCAACTTCGTAGAGAACTCTTGGCAAAGACTTAACCACAAACTACCCGGAACTGTGTGATCTGAAGCTTTTGTCCTATTGACTTTGGCCCTAAGCCCTTTTGATTTGATTCCATCGCTGTAGTTCCTCCTTCGAGATTGCCCTGCTTACTTACCTGTTGGTGCTGCTCAATTTTAGCCTAACTTTGTTTTTACCTCCCTTTTTAAATTGCTGGAGTGCCATTTTGCTCACACTTAGTTTTGAGTTTAAACTTGTCCAGAATCTATTGGTAGTGGTGTGGTGTATTGGTGACGTGATTTTTCAACTGCTTTACTTTAGTGAAATGTTATACAACTGAAGTGCAAATAAATGTATATTCTTTTACTCAGAAACCTTGTGTCAGTGTTTGTTTGAATCATAGTAATTCCTGTCCTTTGTGTAACTATTTGATACTGCTCACTTACTCTTGAGATATGCCTGGCTGCTCAGCCATCGCTACCACTTTACTGTGTAGTACAGGCTTGTACAAAAGGTGAATTTGTACTTTCACTTGTAGTCTTAATTGTGTGTGGTGTTCCCAAATGGTATTGCATATAATTCTGCCTAAGAGAGGGCCAATAGGTCTTTAATGGTGTGAGTGAACTGTGACAGACCAGGCAAGGCAGGCCTTCTTATTCATCTGAGGACTTCCATTCTTGTCTGTGTGCATCCAAGGTTTGAGGGAGACCATCAATGGCTGTGTAGAATACAATTAACAAATGCATACAAGTGCAAAGGTAGCACCACTGTGCCCCTTCTCGTTCCACCCATCTCCACTCGAGTCCCCAGATCGTTGGACTTTTGATTGGTCAAATAGCAGCTGTCAATATTCTCTCCTATTACCAAGCAGACTCCTCACCACTAATTTTACCAGAAAAACAGTTGGTCCACTGGAAGGCAACAACTTTCCCCCCTCTTCCGCCTCTGAATTCTCCTTCCCCTTATGCTCTTTTGTTCCACTGTACAATAACTAAGCATTGGCTCAAGTTCTGTATAAACTTTACTTTGCTGTGCTTCACTTTTGCTTCTGCAATAAAATGTTTGCCAACTGTGATAGTATGGGCTTTTTAGTTGTATTTATTTGGTGAATGACACAATTTAAAAGCCAAGGCTAATAACCTAAAATAATGGTCTAAGCTTTCATAGGCGTACATAAAGTTAATTCACATGTTGGTTTACTGCCTCATTTTGTTCCACGACCATGAGGAACCCCTTTTTAATGTGGTTTATTATTCTTGCCCGGGTATATAGGGTTTGGACCTGACACCATAACATTAAAATGCCCTGGTAGATTTAAACCTTGATGATGGGCTTGTACACACTATTGAGGTACCATTAAAGTTGTGCTTAGGTCACCTTAATAGGATTTATGTCCGGGGATTTTGGTGGTGTTTAAACCAAGTGGTTTCCTGCTCCCCCCATGAAGTTGTCTACTGACTGATCGAGTTGGTAGATGATGGGGCTGGCATTAGGCAGCACTCCAACTTCTTTTCCTTTGCAGATGGGGAGCAGGTGCAAGTGGATCTAGGTCACCTGGCCTAAGCTCTGCCTACCAGGTGCCATCCTGGTTGCCGTTCTTTTGGCTTAAGCCCCGCCCACCCGCTCCCTTTACTTTCTTCTATGCACTTACTCTATCAGAATGTTCTTTGACGAAATATGATAGCAACCTTGTCTGTCTCCTCCCCCGCCCCTACCTGTTTTCTCCCCATCCCTCCATCACTATCTGAAATGTCATTAGGCCTAGTATGTTAGTTGCTTGTTTTGTTCCTCTCCTCCCTTTCTGCAACCCTCTCCCTCACCTTTTGTTAATCTCGGCTCTACCAGAAATGTTGTCAGGCCTAATATGGTAGTCGCCTGTCTGTTTCCATTTCCTTCCCACTCTCCCCCTCCCTTCCTTATCTGTGTCTTAACTCTTGTACTATCTGAAATGTCACCAGGCCGAGTACGATAATTAATTTCACATGTTTATTGTTCATGGCCTGTAAGAATGTCATTGTATTTTCCCTTGTTCCCTCTCTTGCCTTGAAGCACTTTGAAACACATTGTGAATAGACGCTATATAAATAAACTATCATATCATCATATCACAAGAGATGCAATGCTTGGTCCAGGAGTAGCATGGGAAGGATCCTAGGGCTACCCCCACTTTGCTTTGCTTGGAAGGCATGGGCATGTTACACTGTAACAGTAGCTATTGCAGTCCCTTTAATATAATCAAATAGCAGTGTTACCCTGGGTCCCACAGCAACTGCATGCATGGCTCCCCTTGTGTGCATGCAGAACCTGCTCATAAATCTACCCAATGAAAGAAGGGATCTCAAGCTTCAACAACATATCCTACAGACAATCAGCCAGTCAGTCTAGTGAAATAGAGACACAGTTGTAGTTAGGACCTCCAATATGGCAGATGTGGTTCTTGAAGCTGCAGTGCAGAAAACAATGGGGACCCACCTAGGCCCAGAAATGTTTTACTCCCATGTACCCTAAAGCAAATCAGCACACATTAGTTCTCATAACTCAGGAATATGTAGTGAGGCATGGCATAGTTTGTCAGGTAGAAATTGAACCACCAAGGTGGAGGGACTAGACCATTGCAAGTCCAACACCAGGGCTGTAAACCATCACTTAAGGCATAGCCCGACAGCAAATTCCCATTCCATCTACCCCACCTGACTCCTATTTCATCAGAAGGTGGCTAAAATGAGGGTCCACTAACCTATAAAAAGTAAGGGCTCAGTTAGTATTTGGTGGATTTAGGGAGAAGAGCTCATTTAGAACTAGATGGAGAGGTGAAGAGAAGAAGCTGCAGAGGGGGGTGGAGAAGGTGTTGGAGTTGGAAAATGAGCTGGAGAGAGGAGACTGGAGAAAAGACCCTGAATCCTGGGGAGAACAGGAGACCGGACACTGGAGGAGAGAGCAAGAAAACTGGGGTAAGTAAGCTGCAAGAAATGCCCAGATGGCTTGGGGAAGACACACCCAGAAGGTCTGGAATCAAAAGGCCAAGTAAGCTGAAAGAAGCAAGAACCTGAAGGCTGGTGAGAAAAATGTCAAGGAGATTGTGAGAAGTTTTACCCAGAGTGTCAGAAGATGAAAATCACTGAAGGAGGTAAGATGGTGGCCAAGGGGCAAAACAATGTGAGTGTTAGAAGTTAATTATAGAGGCGTATTCATTATGAGTGAAATGCCCTGAATGATGAAGAAGATGAACAAACAGGTGAAGATGGAATCAGTGACAGAAGGAAATTGGAGGCGTGAAAAGTTCTATGGGATGTGCCGAAAATAGTGATGAAAGTATCAAATAGGAAAAAAAGGAGATGGCACATGAAGCGAAATTTGGTGTGAAAAACTAGTGCTGAGAGACAGATGAAGAAAGAACAGGAGATAGAGAAAAGTGGAGAAGACTCGGTGGAACATTTGTGGTATGAGAAAGAGAGGTGAGGTAACTCTGCAAAAGTTATAGAAAGAAGTTAAATGAAAATATGGAGTAACATCAAGGATGTAAAGGAGGTGGTGGAAGAAGGAACTGCTGATCATACATGGAGGCCCATCAAAAAACTAGCAATGGAGGGGGTAGAGAAACGTGGGAAGGGAACATTATTAAAGAGGAGGAATGCCTTGGAAGACAAACAACTATTCTGGGACGGAGCAGAACTGTGACCGAGAGGGAGACAGTGAGGGATCTAGTGAGGAGCCTGTCCGAGCTCATTACAGCTTCCCATCATCCTCTGGCTCCAATCCACCCTGGAAGGCCTGCCATGCAGTGTTCCAATCACAGAATTCAGCCTTATGCTCCAAACATGGAGCTAATACCTGGTACTGAGAACCAAGGAGAAAAGACACTACAATCTGTGTAAAACAGGATGCAGGAATCATCAGAGCTCAGAACTGAGGAGAAGAGACATTAAGGACTGTGAGAAATATGCTGTAGGAGCCCCTTAAAATATGGAAGTACAAGCTCACTAGTTATCATGTGGATTTGCCAGGAGACACTCTGCTGTGAATTGAATGGACACTGGGAGAATATTTTCTTGGAACACTTGACTTTCACAAGAGGCATTTGTGTATTCCAGTGGTCCCCAAGCTCTATCCCGTCATGGAGCATAACCATCCTGACAACATGTACTCTAGTTCAGACACTTCTTGTTTATTACGGCCACTATTTGTACACATTGGTTAAGAAAAAGTAAATTGTATCCCCATCTCTGGCCTCTTTTTTTTCAAATGATGTCTGCTATGTGACTCCTCATGAAGGCCACTGAAGACATTGCCTGGGTTCAATGTCCTGTATGATATGATATCTGTGGGTATCCTCCAGGTCTGCCATACATACAGCAAGAACCACTGCATAATTGTGTTCTCTTTAAAGAAGGTTTTGCCAAACAAGCCCTCAAAATAAAGCAGTGGTCTTTGGCCCTTCTTGGAGTTGCTGCTTCAGATGTGTACTCTGACTGGATGCTTTTACATGGGCTTGCTCAAAAAGTGTTCTTTCATCCTGAAATTACTTTGTTCAGCTGTTCTATAGCAAAGATGGTCTCTTCCGAGAACAGGGAATAATCAAAGTCTTCCTCCATCTTTAATCAGTCCTTTGTGTGGGCTTCCCACAGTCATAGTGAAGCATTGCAAAGATACAATAAATTGACATTGCCCTGATAGCACCCAAATATAATTCAAACAGGGTGGGAGAACAGGGGCTACAGTAAGGCATAGTTAAAATAGAACATACATATCACTGTCCTGTTTACCACACAAGCGTAATGAACAAGTGTAATGTGGGTGAGGAGGATGATGACACAACATCACATCCATTGGCCTGCTACAGACCTGGGTCACTGCACAGCCCTCTAACACTGCCCATGCCCACTATCTCATCCATGGATGCACGCTTTAATGCCACTGAAAAGCGCCAGTCAGCTATGGCAGAACTCGCACACCAGCAGCTACAGGAAATGTGGGTAATGCACGAGTACATGCAGAGGTGCAGCCACAGGATGGCCCAATCTCTTGGCCAGGCCACCGCCTACACTGTCACTCTTGAGTGTGGGAGAACACTGATTCCTCCTCGGCCACTGCAGAGTTGAGTAACCAGGCCCCTCCTCCTCGGTCACCCAAACAGAGGGCTCCCAGTCTGGAACCCCACAGTGCTGCTCTCATTACCTCCTGACAGGGAAGGAGTCATCCAAGAGCCCAATGCAAAAGAAGCACCACAAGTGACACTTGAACACTGCTAGGGTGCATCATTGTGTGTGTTTGGTGAGCGTATTGTAAGGTTGGGTGTGAGTGGAGGGTGCAGGGAGGGCGATGTGTTGAGGGTGGGCATTTGGGTATTTGGAAGCTGTTGTGGTGTAGGGCATTTCACAAGTCAAGTTAAAACATAAACACATTTTCAATTGAAGAAATTACCGGACATTCAGTTTTTCAAGCAAGTGTTTATTGTGATGGTGCATGGTAGCTACAGAGGTGCAAGGGGTGTGCAAAGTGGAGAGGACATCTAGAAAAGGTTATCTAGCTGTTCTTGTCAGGCCATGCACCCACCCCAGACCTCCATGCTCTCGGTGTGCATGGGCCCAGCAGGTGCAGCAGCATCATCCTCTGGGGAGGAATATCCAGATCTGAGGTCAGGGATATGTTGTGCCTGACACAGATGTTATGCAGCATTGCACAATCCAGGACAATCTGTCCCACCTGGTCTGGCCTGTATATCAGCACACCCCCTGACCGGTGCATCCATCTGAATCGTGCCTTCCAGAGGCCAAAGGTCCACTCTACTGTTGCCCTGGTCCTGACATGGGCATGTTATATGCCATTTACTCTGGCATCTGGGGATTCTTCTGAGGGGTCATCAGTCATGGAAGGTGTGGGTATCCAGAGTCACCTACAAGGGGGTAAGACAAAGGTGTGACTTATGATGATCAGCATTTGTGTTTCCTGTGAAGGCGGGATCTCAATGGTCAGTCTGTGTGCGAAAGTCCATTTCTCAATGCCACACACTGCTTCACTTTTCAGTCCTTGCATGTGGATTGCACTGCTCGGTGGGGGTGTACAGTCTGACATGGTACTACTTGCACACAGCTCATTGCTTTTTGGTATCTGACATAGCAGCATGTCATGGGGTGGGGTGGTCTGGGCCTGTGCACTGCTCCCATGCATAGTACCTGATGGGAGTCTCGATTATGTGTGCAGGTGGTCTGTGTGGCATTCATGATGGCGTGTATTATGTCTGGGGAACAGAGT
The DNA here is from genome assembly GCF_040938575.1 of Ambystoma mexicanum. NCBI lineage: Eukaryota > Metazoa > Chordata > Amphibia > Caudata > Ambystomatidae > Ambystoma > Ambystoma mexicanum. Next base: position 663,528,366 of record NC_090924.1, read on the forward strand.
GCATGCCATGTGTCTTGGCAGGGTAGTGTCCCTCATTAGTTGTTTGGCAGTGTGTCATTCCATGTATGGGGGTGTCATTGGGTTCCTCATCTAATGGTTTATAGTGACATTTTTGAATAACATTTTGTCGAAAGTCAAAATGTCGAAAAAATAATGTTGGAAAAACATTTTGAATGTCTTTTTTTGTTTGTTTTTTGCTCAAAATGGGGGGTCCCCCCCGAACCCTCCTTTTTTCTGTTGTAACCCTTTTTTTACTAGCGGAACCCAAAAAAACATGGAAATAAAAAAATAAAGCATTCGAAAAATAATTCGACAATTATTTTTGGACATTTTTGTAATTCGACCAAATGTTCTCGACATTTTGACCTGACACCTCATCTAACACCCACACAATAGGCACATTTGTTGTTTGTGGGGCCTACGCCTAGTCTTTGTCAAACCACCTGAGCTTACGCCAAGGGTGCGTGGGCCTGGGGAGCCCATTCTGGATGATTAAGTGTCACTGGGTAGACAAAGCTGCATCACTGTACTATGTTATTTTCTGTGACTGGACGTCAACCTTTGTCATTGTTGTTGTTGCCATATGTCATCTTCAGGCTTGCCTCGTGCTCCTGGGAGTGCCCCTGGACAAAATAGTGTCTCCCCTAGGTTGTCAGGCCTACCAGATTACAGCCTTTGCATGTCAGGGGTGTGTGCATTCTAGTACCTTTCTTGCATTGTGTGTGGTTGTCCTGTTGGAGTTGCAATGCCCTTGTCAGTGAATGCTGCATCTCCAGTCATGTGCTACTCCTGTGTGACGTGGCCTGTCATTTGTGGGGTGCACTGGTGGGTCTTGCATGTACAGGGACTAGTTCAGAGATGCATTTGGGACATTGTTGCCCTCCCCTTTTGACTCTCACTCATATTGAAAGGTAGGTGTACATGCAGTCACCCAATATCGCATATTCTTTGTCCTCTATGGCACTCCATGTACGCCAACAGCATGCTGTTCCACAGGACCAATGCATCACAGGTTGATCCAGGGAACCAGGCACAGCAGTTCATGATGGTGATGTCGGCGTCACATGTGATCTCGACATTCAGTGAATTTAATTGCTTTTGGTACCTGTAGACCTTGGCGTGGGAGCCAACAGCTCAATATGCATGCAATCCAATGTTGCCAACACATTGGGCATGCTGGCAATGGCATAGAAATTGGCCCTGGTGGCATTCAGCTGTGCATGGGTGGTGGGGAGGCCATAGTGCTCACTCACATGGTGCAGGAGTGTGTCATGGTGTGGCCCATTCACCGGTTATGGCCACATGCCCTGCCTGGCATGCCCTCATCACCTTCATCTCCCTCTTCCACCTCCTCCTCCTCTACATTGCCTCCAGTACCCTATGGTAGTACTTCAGCCCCTGCAGCCTTAGGTTGGCCAGGAGCAGTTCTACGTTGATGTACACTGTGATGAGAGTCATCATGGTTGCATGCAAAGTGTTTTTGGGGAAGGTGTGGCACATTTATACTCTTCCTGTGTGCAAGGGTGCATCTGGGTTGAATGTGTGCACCTTAGGCCCTTTTCCCATCACCAGTCTCAATTTACTGGGTGCTCTGAGGTGCAGGTATCTCCGCCTTGGTTTTGTGGGTAATACCAGCACCGAAGGCTGGACCATCCGATGTTCCATTGCCGGAATTGCCGGCAGTGGTAATTTTGGATATGGTGATACCGGCAGCAGAAGCCCACTGAACCGACCAAAACATGTGCAGACAAGTTGACAAGCTGTTTGTGCTGCTTAACAGAGAGACACACTTGTAATTGGGAAGCGTGTGAAGGATTAGTCGATCTAAATTCTTTGTTGAAAGGGTTTTATAGAGTTGATAACCCAATTAACTGTGTTATTTATGGTTGCTATATAATACTGAGAGAATGTGTATGAATGGTGGAATGAATAATGTGACGTTCTAATCGGAATGTATATGTTTTTTTTCTAAATGAGAACAAAGTACAACTTATTTGAATATGCCATTTTGTAATAACATGCATTTTTTTTGTGTAAGAATTGTGCAAGAAGTTTATTTTCCGACCTAATATCTATGGCCCATTTGTGTTTATTTCTATGATCCTTACCTCGAGTACCAGTAGCTTTACAGGTACCCTTATATTTGTATACTGAACAGAACACAGACCTCTTACTTGCTTTATGGCCATGAAGAGAGAGATTCCCAAGGTGCTTTGTTGGCCTATATTCCCACAGGCATTGGGCATGGACATCAAGCACAAGTCTGTGTTGTACCACTCCAAAATATATGCGATCAGTAAGTATTTTTGCATGGTGGATGAGTCAGAACTTTAGAAGGGTGAATCTCAAATGTTTGGGCTAGAGGGTGGATTTTGGAAGGATTGCAATCTGGAAAGTTTGTAATAAAAGCCCTGACTTTTTTTGATTTGTGACAATGATGAAATGATGCAGGATCCATCCGAGAAAGCCTGTTTATCAGACCCCCTTTCATTAAACTCCATGCCAAAAGCATAGTGTTCACTTGTTCCTTGCTGTATTATTATCCTGATTTACCGCCCCTGCGCACCAGTGACACAGAGCAGGTTCAGATGTCACAGGTGCCCTGTTTGACATCTGCAGTGACAGTCAAGTTATTGCAGTAGCGAGTTTGCATTTAAATCTACACCTCCATCCCAAAACCGTAATGTTTATGATAAACGTCTGCAATGATAATGTAGAAATAAAAGCCAAGTTTCCTCCATCACACTTTTGTGTGGGCTTTTCTCTCCTTCATGTCCCTCCCACTTCCTGCAGAACAAGGTACTCTGGGTATGACAACAGTAGACCAGGGGGACTCATTACAAGGACCAGGATGTGACTGCTTAAAGCAGGCTTGCTTTCTTCCGATCATGTGTGGCATTTTATGTTTTTCCTCTCACTTTTGGACCTTCATGGACCTCAGGATCAGGCTATAAACCACCATACCTCAAATCGAATCGCTGAAGCATTGCATCAGTCTTTGATTTGGCCAATGTCTTGAACCAACTCGACCTTTGAACAAACTCTGGTGAGCCAGCTAATCTGAATTGCTTGAATGCTGCCATGTAACCATACAGAGCACCCAATTTGAACCGACTCAACTGCACCTCGCTGCTTGAACCAATATGAATTTCTGTATGTGATACTAGTTTGACCCGCATCCAGTGGTGTAAAACAAAATGTGGGGGTTCCCCAGCGAACCATGCAGAGGGCCCCCCGCCCACAACTGCCATGCATGTGCAATGTTCATTATGAACATGCTGCTGCAGGGGCACATGTGCACTGTGCTAGGTGAAAGATGTATGTTTTTTTTAATTAAAGCTTAGGGGCCCGATTCATGAAATCCAGCACAGAAATGGTGCAAGGACTGCGTGCCGAGAAGGACCCTGCGCAAGCTGCGGTGCAGAGAAAATATTGCGTGCCAGGTGCATTCATGCATTCTAAGACGTATTACTAGCCATCGCGCAAATCACAACAAGATGCGTGAGTAACGCCCACATCACGCCTCCACATGCACCAAAAAGCTAGCCAAAGGACTAACATGGTGCAAGCCTCAGTGCTACCCCTGGCCCAGCATCCAGTACCCCAGCAAAATTTCGTGCATCACCTCGCCATACCAGGTCGCACCACATAGAAAATGGTGGGACACCCACCACAGGCAGCCACCTCCAGACTGGACACCGCCCACAGGTGGCTCCCTCCAGACAGGACACCCCCACAGGCAGCCCCCTCCAGACAGGACACCACTCCCCAGCCCTCTCACCTGTGACACCCCCCACAGGCAGCACACTGACAGTCTAACACATTATCACTGCAATGCATGTCTGTTGCTCACCTGAACTTCCATGGTGTGACAGCACCATGAATTGCAACATGAACATGTATCTTGCAAATTCGAACAACTGGAATTACTGTAGGTCCATCCATGAGTGGAGCATCTGCTCTCACACCCTTCCAGGCCTTAATCATCCCCCAACATACACATGCGATAAGTGAGTACAAAAATATGTGCACGCTGCCCATGCCACATTGCCATGGCATCAAAGCAGAGTGACAGAATGTGTGCCCACGACAGAAGCAAACATACCAAAAGTTGTTGCAAGATCAACAAACAATGGCCAGGTGAGTCACAGCCTGAGCATTGGTGAGCTGGGTGTCAAAATACCTGTCAGGGAACTATCACATGACTGGTCCATGCATGGGTGATGGTAGGGCAGTCAGGGAGAGCATGACTCACAGAGAGTGGTGAATTGTGTAGCCACTCAGGGAGATCAAATATGTGCCACTGCTGCATTCCAGTGGTAGAGGTTGACCAACACATGAGAGAAGGCCTTGTGTGACTGCACATGATGGTGAAGGTGTATGCACGACATGTGTTTTACATAGCAATAACAAAATAAGTTGCTATGAACGTGACCATGGAATGCTCCCACAGTGAGTCCACCTGCCTCCATCCCATGCACACTGATGCAAAACATAGAGAGATGCAGCGCAGTTCATTGCAAATCCAAATATACGGTGCACATCCATTGATTTGATGGACACACCACCACATGTCAGGCACATGTGCATCCTGCCACCCGCAACCCTCCCAGCAACAACAATACACAAGCATGCAAGCAACAAGACACGTTACTTGCAATGGAGAGATGCACTGGCTCAAAATAGAGCTAGCAAACAGGCTGACACACAAATGAAAAGCAGGAAGCATGTAATTTAACAAACAGAATTATATATATTGAAGAAATTTGTACAGAAAAATTCTTCAAATGAAGGTAAAAGTTGTCCATGTAAAATATGTACAAAAATCAAATCCTCAGCCTAAAGAACTATATACAGTAAACACCGGGAAGAAATATCTGCAAAGTCTGAGTAAAATAATAAAGAAAGAAAGAAAACCTACACCTAAATTACTATTTACACAGGCAGTGGGCTAGTCCAATTCGCCCTCACAAATCGCACTCAGGCACTCTACCAGGGCTGAGTACAGTGCCACATCCTCACTCCTCAGACGGGCCGCCGTTCTTGTCTGGAAGGCTTGCAGGGTCTCCAGAATCTGTGTCTTTATCACCTTGGCTTCCCTGCAAGTGGCCTCCAGGATAGCAGCTCGCCTCCTCGCACGACGCAGTGCAAACCCAGCCCTGGCCAGCACAATCCTCGTTTCCCGAGGCCGCTGCCTCTTTGCTCTGATCTGCTGTCCATATCTCCGGAACACGGAAGACATCCTGTCCATCAGGTCCACGTGTTCCTCACACCTCACATTGCAAACCTGCCCCCTTTGGATGTTTCGCCCTGAGATTTGTTGCCTCTTACTGATTGCCAGCTGCTGCCACAGTGCCGTGCCTGCTTTGTGTGTACGCCCTCCAAGTTGATGACGATACCCAGGTGTTTCTGGCCCATGCCCTGCTTCTGGGTGCCTGCTGTCCCTCCATTGCTGAAGACCTTGTCGATGCCTCAGCTGATTGACCTTGGACTCCCAACTCGCGCAGGGATGTTAACTCCACCAGACTTGGCAATGTGGTGGGACTGGTACACAGGGGGCTCTGGCGGTAACTGGGCTGGAAGGCAACCCAAAGGATGACTGGTGCACAGAGGAGGAAGACAAGGAGGGGGTTGCATCAATGATCAGCCTATGGAGCACAACATGGAACAGGCATGGTGCAAGCCAGGTGATGAGGTGGCATACCTCACTGTGATGATGTGCAGGCAGACTATGTGTAGCCTGCCCATCATAACGGATGATGGCTGTATGCCTTGCCACACCGGCCTTCAGGGGTATCACATAGTCCCAGATGGTAAGGGCGTGTCAGTCTGGGTAGACACAGCCGACACTACGGGGTGGGTCTGGGTGGAGGCATACCTGCAGGCACATAAAGCTACATCAGATGGCCCAGGGACTAGAATGTGCACAGGAACCTACACAGTGGGCTGCAGAGCCTCATGCCCCTGGGACAGGACTGTAGTAGGCACGCCCACCTCAACACCCCACCCTGACCCTGTGGGCTGTGCTTCAACAGCCCCCTCTCCGCACCCTCCTTCGCCAACCTGGATGACTTTGGGGCATCTTACGCCATGAATGGCATCACCTGTCTTCCCTGCTGCTGTGGAGTCCACTCCCAACTTCGTCTTCTTGAACGTACCCCCAGCAGCATTGCCTGATGGTACCTGTGCGGCCACAGCCACAACGCTCCCTGAAGAAGTGCTTGCATGGGGGCATGGCTAAGCCTTACGCCTCAGCCTGGTGGAGGCATCCCTGCTGCCATGCTCCACAGTACTGCTTCCACCCTCTTGATCAGATGCAACTGTGGAAAAGGGGATACAGAACTGAAAAATCAGTGTAGTGCACCAATGTGTGTGTGGGAATACCAACATTCACATGAACATGCAGATAAATGTGTGCTCATCACTCCAGACATTCACATCAGGCTATGTGCCACTCTCACAACCAATCAATTGTACATACACATGTCATGCACACACATCAACAGAGAGGCCACAAGCAGTATGATGGACAATAGCATCAGAGTCCCGTTAACTGCAATCCCTCTACATGACTATGTCAGACATCCAAATGCACATGTTGCATCAAGCCATGAGTAATGGCCAGTCACACATTCCCATCTTTGGCACATACACATGGAAATCATGCATGCACATGACACAGGCAACACTACCTCAACTGTCACATGGGCACATCTCAGACACAAGTAACAAAACATGTGCAATGTCTGAAAGGCAGCAGTGCAACACACAATGCAAGTGATATCTCATTCAAAATACATATGGTCCAATGCATACTTGGAGAGCACTGGATACTCACCAGTCTACTCCAGAAAGTGACGCAACTCACATAACTGGGTGTGCAGTGCCGAGTTAAGCTTCTCCAGGACCACATGTTGGTATTGAATAGCCGGCACCTTTGCACATGGTTCACCTCCACGCTGGCACCGGTCTGGATGTAGCACAGGGCCAAGCTGTGGGTCCTGGATTTCAGGCCCTCCCAGCACTTTTGCACGGTCTTGAAGATCTGGGATGCCACCCCCTCCAGGTTGATGGCATCCATTATCCCATCCCAGATCTGCTGACATCCTTCCTTAGCATGCTGCATCACTGGGTTGAAGCATGCATCTTAATTTTCCAGGACCTTCTCCACCAGGATGTCAACTTCCCGGGCAGTGAAGTTGACAGCCCTTTGCCTTGCTGCCATGGGGTTGCTGCTGTGGTCTGAAGATGATGGTGCAGACAATGGGAAACTAGCTGTGCTTCTTCTCCTAGACCTCTTCGTTGCATTCGATCTTGTGGACCACAACATTCTTTGTGAACACCTAACATCAGCAGCTAACTTCTCCCCCCACGCCACCCTATGGATCAACTCCTTCCTCAGCAACTGAACCATAAAAGTCTTCTCCCCCAAAGCCAAAGCCCCACCCACCCCAGTTACCTGTGGAGTGCCACAAGGATCCTGCGTTGCCCCCACATTGTATATTATATTCACTAAACCACTCTTTGTTGTATATTATATTCACTAAGCCACTCTTTGACCACCGCCTCAATGACCAGGGTGTCATCTACACTAACTACGCAGATGACACCCAGGTCCTCATACCTAGCTCAAGAGAACAGAACACTGACACAGTCACCATCAATGCCATATACCGATCTATCCAAGACTCGATGGCGCAGCACGGTCTATGCTTAAATGACGACAAGACCGAGCTACTCATCATTGGCTCACAACATAAAATTGACAAATTTAATCACCTCTTCAAATCCTTCATAATAGATGGACACACCATTAAAGTCACCAACCAGTTAATAACGCTAGGTTTCTGCCTTGACTACTCCCTCAGTCTCAACACACAAGTAAATGCCACCACCTCAGCCACTGCATACACATGCAGACTCATTAGCACTTGCAGAAAATTCCTCTCACCAGACAGCTGTTTTACTCTAGCCAGAGCCCTAGTCCTCATGCACCTTGATTACTGCAACACATTATTTACCGGGACCAAGACACAGAACATCCAGAAGTTGCAGACCCTAAAAAACAATGCCCTTAGGGCTGCACTCAATGTCTCCAGATCTGCACACATCTCAGCCACCAGACACCAACAACACTGGCTCCCCGTACAGGAACACATCATATTCAAATGACTCACCCTCACACACAAATGTTTCCACCAGATGGCCCCTGCCTACCTGTCCAACAGCTTCACATTATCACAAGGCTCTAGACCCACCAGAACTATCTATAAGCACCGCCAAGCCAATCCCAGATTCAAGCTCCAAAAGGCAGGTGGCAGTAGCTTCCCTACCTTCACCAGCAAACTTTGGAACTCACTGCCCCTCCTACTCAGAGCCCAGGACCCCTTCTGGATTTTCAGGAAACAACTCAAAACGCACCTCTTCATTCAAAGCTTAAGTAAACAAGCACCCCCTTTCACCTAGCTCACTTCACCACCCCCTCCGTGCTCGAACCGTTAATCAAAATGCTTATATGTTATTATGCTTACGTCTCTATTTGTAATTGCCATTCTTTTCACTGTGTCTCTCTTGTACCTGCCTTCTAATAACTGTAACTTCTACTCTCTGTAAGAAAGCATACAGATGCCTTCGGGCTTGGCACGCTATATAAGCTTCAAAATAAATAAATAAATAAATAGATCCGAGGAAAGGCCCTTAGAGTGTAACTTACATGACACGCGCTGTGCGCTGGCGTTGAGCATGCCATATTCAGGGATACATAAGTACACATAAAAGCAACTCCAACCGTACGGGCGAAGGGGAGGAGACGGACAAGTGGAATACTGTGAATTTTGGGGTGCCATGAAATTCGTTCACTTCAGGGACCGAGCAAACTTCTTATTTTGGTGGGGCATTTGACTCCGCGCATACGCGCTTCTACTTTTGTATTTTCAGAGGCTAATGGTGAGTTGCGTATGCATTTTTCCTACTCTGGGTTACCCTGTGCATCGTGTACCTCTATTCTTACCTTTACTGTAGCTTTCAAGGGTTCACGTATGCATTTTCAGTGTTGCTGGGTGCCACAGTGTATCACGTAATGTTTTTTTCTTTTTACGGAAGCTATCCAGATTTAGTGTATGCAATTTGTAATTTTTTGGGGCCCTTGTCCGTTACACATCCTGTATTTTTGTCACCCGGGGTACTTTTAAGACTCCGAAGTGAGTTTTCCATAATGTACACTGCCACCTCACTCTAATTGCATAGCACAATTGCTTGGTGTGGCTTCCATTGTTCCTTTACACCTGGAACATGAGTGGAAAGACCCCAAGAGAGAAAGGTGGCAGAAGTGGCCGGGGTCAAGGATGTGCAGCGGAAGCAGCTGTCTCAGCCCCAATGTGCCAGGGATGTGCAGCGGAAGCAGCTGTCCCAGCCATATGGGTCCAGGGACATCCAGCGGAAGCAGCTGTCCCAGCCCCAATGGTCCAGAGACGTGCAGTGGATGCAGCTGTCACAGCCCCGAAGGGTAAGAGATGTACAGCTAAAGCAGCTGTCCCAGCCCCGAAGGGTAAGGGACGTGTAGCTAAAGCAGCTGTGCCAGCCCCAGTGGGTGATGCCATGCCCTAGTCCACTAGTGGTCCGGCATCTTGAGCCCAGTGTGGTCCCAGCAACACAGGGTTAACACCAACACCACATGCCAAGAACGAAAAGCCTGCACAGCAGGAACACTGGCATGGCACGGCACAGGACACTGGCAAGTTGAGGAAGAGGAACTTCAATGATGTAGAATTCAAGATCCTCATGGACTAAATGACCGAGCACCAACATGACATGTGCCTGCCACCGGGGAGCACACATCCACCTGATCATCGTATGGTGCATTGGCAGCATGTCACGGATCACGTCAAAGCCTTAGGTTTTGAGAGGCACACTGCTGATCAGGTAGTGAAGTGCTGGAATGACCTCGCCCATTGCACCAAGTCCAAGCTGGGTTCCAACCTTGCATCTACTATGGCAACTAGAGGGGGGTGTCACCAGAGGAGGAGGAGGAGCTCACCCAGCATAAAGAGACTATGAGCCAATTCATTCTAATGGAGCAGGTGCAAGTCATGGGAGGCCTGCCAAATTACGAGGGCACATCTGGTGAGTGACCATGATTGTACATCCTGAGTACGTCTAGTGAAACATAACACAAATGTATCATTGTGTTGCGAATCTGCCTGCATTTCAATGACTGCCCTGAGTGAACCATGTTGTGGTGTACTGGCTCCTGTCCAGTGTACTCAAGAGTGGCTACAACCCATGTGTTGTACATCAGTTGAACATGGCCCTGTGACATTACTCATCCCCCACTAGCATACCCACCCAACATCTGCAACATGATACCACACCAAGCCACCTTGTTAGTGGCATACGAGATGTCAGTGACTCTGTTCTGCTAGACATATGCTTGTGTCTGAAGCACGAGTTACAATTCATGCACTGAACGGTGTAGATTCTCTATTCCCACATGTATGTAGGTGCTTCCATGCTACATGCTTCCATGATACATAGAACATACAAGATGACTACCAACACGCCTCATGGCGTGCCATGAGTGAGTGTGCATATTCGTAGACTGTGCACATCCCCGCCGTCACTATGGCAATTAATCTGGAGTCAAATTGTTTTGAGGACTGATCCCTGTTACCCTTCCACACTCACTAGACCTCCATGGGTCCATGACCATGTCCTTCTTGTGGGTTACTGTACCTTCTTCCTATCCCCTACAGCATGTACTTACTCTCTCAGAGATCTTGGCCAGGTGTTACCCTTACAATCATACTTCAACTGGGACTGTTTCCTTTTTTCCATACTTAGGGCATGATCCCATTGTGTGCAGTCCCTGTGTCTGCCTGTTGACATGTCATGTAATAGCATGTCACAGAGCCACATGACCATGCCCATTTCACTGGTATTAGTCCATAGTTTGCTTTGCCATTTGCCATAATGTGCAGTCCCTGTGCCAGGTCAACAATGGTGTGGCATGTGATGGATGCATGCATGGATGTGAATATTTGTGTCTGCCTGTTCACATGTCATGTAATAGCATGTCACAGAGCCACATGACCAAGCCCATTTCACTTGTATTAGTCCATAGTTTGCCGTGCCATGTGCCCTACTGTGCTTCCTAACTACCATGTTTGTTGGCAATGTGTACACTGGCTGCATGGCCCTGAGCAGGGAATGTTGTTGCCAGTCTGCATATGACATGATCAGATAGCTTCTTGTGCATAGTGTGTGGATGCTGTTTCCCTCATGATGACATGCCCTGCATTTTGTTGCATGACAACAATGTGATACACATGTTTACTGTAGACACATAGCACATGACTCCTCATATTTATTTATGTTATTGTGCAAATGAGGAGGCAACAGATGCAGTGGAGGAAGAAGAGTCTGTGGTAGTCCAGACCACCAGTGGAGCACCAGTGGCATGAGAATCCACTGGTGCTACAGACCATCCTGGGCCTTTCTGCATACAATTCAGACTCTTTGGACTCCAGTAGTTCTGATGCTAAACCAGATGTGCAGTCCTCAATGCTGGTGGCAGTGGGTGCACCAATTGTTGGAGCAGTTGGGGCCTATGAGTCTTCACAAGGCCAGTCAGTGGTGTCAGGGCTACCTGTGGTGGTTACAGATGCAAGGGCACGCTCCCATGTATTGGGTTCTGGTCTTGGGGCAGCTCTCCAAAGGAGGCTTGCAGTTCTGTAGCCAGAAACAGTGGCATCATGGCCAGGGCCATGCTCCCTTGGGTCCGGCAGGCATGGGCTCCCCACACGTTGGGAAGTTTGCAGCCTGGGCAGACAGAGTGGGAGCAGCAGATGTTGTGTTCTGCACACCAAAAGGGTGCTGCCTTTGAGAGTTTGGCTGAGGTCATGGATAGGATGGCCAGTTCCACGATCCAACATAGGTGGAGCAACAGCTGCAGGCAATGTGGTCCACATGCCGCTCCCACAGATTGCACATGGAGGCGAACATCAGGAACTGATGGGCAGATCTGAGGTCTCTGCAGTCATCCCTGCTTGCTGAGGGTTGGGCATACAGAGAAGCCCTGAGGCAATAGTTGTTGGCACACAGAGCTGCAATCTGCGAGGAAGAGACAGTCACCAGGTGATTGTTCCAACAGGAGAGGCTAACACTGAGGCCAGATATCTTGGCGGAACTCCGTGCATACCGTGATGTTGTTCATGGTGACCCCCAAGACCTCGGTGTGCTGGTGCATTCATCAGTGTCACGAATGGTTGCTGCCACTGAGGACCAGGCTAGGGCAATGTGTGGTCAGCCTCAAGGACCACTATCACCTTCTGATGTAGCCCAGGATGGTGGTGCCAGCAGAGACATGCCACCCGGTTGACGTAGCCGTATGGTACGTGAGCCCATTGAGGTTTTTTCTTCTTCTTTTTTTTTTTTTACATCAACCCATGTGGAAGTTGACAAGCACCTTTCCCCTCCCCTTTCCCGGGTGGACCTCCTCCTAACCCCCTGGTCCATGATGGACATATTTGATTTTGTATTTTTCATTTTATAGTATTTTTTGGATACTTTTGTTTTCACCCCAGGACCGGTTGCCCTTTCCTGGTTTATGTTTTTTTTATTTTTTTTCTCATATTTTCCTTGAGATGTGCTGTTAACATCTCAAGCCATGACATTTACAATGGTGGACATCTAGGCATGCAAAGTGAGGTCAACTTGCTTGTTTGCCTGGTGGTGCACAGGATGGCATGTGCAGATAAATATGGTGTCTGTGTTCCATCACACATGTGTGCTGTGTGAATGGTACTTCACTATGCCTGTTGTAATGGCTTTTCCCGTGTTATTTCAGTAATCTGTGATCTGGCAGTGACTGCAGTCCCAGGGGAGACACGCTGAACCCTTTGACGTCCATGCTCCCCATGCTCTCCACCACGGACTGTCCCTCCTGTACCTGATTAGGAGACACAGATCCAGTTCAAGGTGATACGGGATTCACACCATGCCGGGGCAGTCAGCATGTAAGCACTGTCTTTCATGTTGAGCATGCGTAATTGGTGTGCATGTTTGCTGCATGTTAACTTATATGTGCTTTGCAAGATAACATGCTGTTAGGGTTATTTAAGTGGTGCTCATGTCACAGTGTTACCTACAGTTCCATGTCATTTCATCCTCTGTAATTTCATCCCCTGTCATTTTAACGTGCACCTTCCATCGAAAAATGCTCATTGTTTTTTTGTTTTGGGGGGGGGGGTTCCCCCCATGCTCCCTCCCACACTTATTTTTGCTATTGCCTACGCGCACAAACCCTTATCTGCCCTTTCCCACCCCCCTCAAAAATTTGATGAGCACATTCGATGACATGTGCATGTTAAAATGCCTGGGGATGAACATGCAGACGATGAAAGGACGTTGTACTTTACCTCCCTTGGTGAATTCCTCTATGGCCGCACCTACTGTGCTGCAGAGCATGTCATTGTCCATCTCCAATCCAGTTAGTGTACTCATTGGGATTCCATTTCAGTGTCACTCTCTTGGTACACCACACTCATGGACTGATCACAATCTATTTCCTGTCACACTCTGGCACCCTGTGTTGCTCCTGCAGTGGGTGGTCTCTGAATATTTTCTGTAGCAAATCATGTGTTAGTATGGATGTGGATGTTGTTTCTGTTGTTACTATGCATGTGATTGCATTTAGGGGAAGTGTCTCCCGATCGTGGTTATCGAATGCAAGGCTGGTGGGTACCGTGTACAGATAAGTGAAGGGCATTATCAGACACTTGTGTGCTGTTTGCATGGGAGTCTGGCAGTGTGTGTGTTCACTTGAGATGTACTTGTCTTAAGGGCCACCAGTACTTCTTAATGGGTGCATATTTCACAGGGTATGCTTCTGATTATGGGTCTGGGCATGGTGTAGTTTTGATGGATTGGTGGGGCCCTTGTTTTCACATTCTAAATTGTGGGCATTCTAATTGTGTGAGCCTTTCATGGGTGTTTTGGAGTGGACAGCATGGCCGGATGTTTGTGGCTCGTGACATGTGTTGCTGGTTGTGCTGAGGTGTGTCTCATGGCACTTTGATCATGTGTAATGAGTGACACTTCACATCCATCAATGTTTGTGGGTATTTGGATCTATAGCATATTTGGCCTGTCTTGATTATGGATCAACCATTACGGTGTGCAGCACCAGTTGAAAGTCACAAACATGTGGATATTTATGCACTTTTTCGGGATGCTATCTTGTGTGGCAGCACATTAGGGTTAGTGGTGTTTGTGCTTTCTCATGCATGTACCAAGCATGCTGCACCATGGTGTTTGCAGTTTCAAGTTCACTGCAGCTGAATGCATGATACTGCTCCATTCTATTGAATGCAGTGCTTGACCAATTGTATTCAGTGAAAATGAAGTCTGCATTGACCATGCTCTTTTGGTTTGCATCCTACATTTAGCATGCATGTATCCTTGCTTACTGTATCACGTTGATTTGTGTTGTCTGCTTATATCTTCCGTAGCTGTTCCCTCGGTGGCCAGCCTTCCATTGTGACATCGGCCTCTGTGCATTTATGTGTCAAGCATGGTCCTGCTGGGACTGCAAGAGGTGAGTATTTGTGTACTGGCATGCTAGTGGTTTGCATCACGGCTGCACTCTACAAACTGTGCTGCCAACTTGCCAACCCATCCACTGTATCTATTTCACCTGCTCCTTCAGAGTCCCTTTGTAATGCATGTGCATCTCATTTATTTTCAAAAAGCCAGGACATACCAAACCTCCTTGTGACAGGCTCTTCCAACACACCCCTCCTCCCTCTAGCCCCCCTACCAATAACCCTCCTCATTTTTCCTGCTCCTTCTTCACTCCTGTCTCCCCTGAAGAAGTCACCAGAGTTGTCTTCTTCATGAAGGTCTCTTCCAAACAGGTGGGCCTGGCTCATCCAGAAAAATGAAGGGCAACATCTCCTCTCTTCCCCCTGGTCTTGTTGATCTCTGCTACTACTCCTTTGCTGCTGTTTTGTTTCCATCCTCCCTCAAGCACACCTTGGTGCGTCACATTCTTACAATATCATCTGCAGAGCCTTTCTGCCCAGCCAACTAGCACCCCATTTCAATCACCACCTTCCTGGGGAAACTGCTTGAGAAGTTTGCCCTCCCCAAATGGATGCCCATGACATACGTGTTGGCAGTGTAAATGTACGCCATGGACACTGCTCTCCTGAACACCCATGTGCTCTCCTGAAGCACCTCTCAATTCATAAACCCCTGCTGTCCTCTTCCTCCTTGATGTCTCATCTGCATTTGACACAGTGAAGCATTCCATCCTCATTAAAATGCTCCATGAGTGGCAAGTGGGCTGGCTTAGCTCATTACTAACCAACCATTCCAACAAAAACATTCTATGCCCTTTCTCCTACCCTACTTCCCTCTCCACCTGTGGCGTCAGCAGATCTCCATTCTTTTGCCATGCGTCTTTAACATATACATTTCTCTGCTGCAATGCTTCATTGCCCCACAAATTCCAGTGCTATGCTGATGACACACAACTCTTCAGCAAAGTTCCTACTGACACACTTGCACCTTCATTCACCCTAACAGCCTCTCTGCCATCCTGGTGTGGTGATATGATATGGCATTTATAACGTGCCTATACACAAGTGTTTCAAGACGAGGCTAGGGAGGGGGACAGGGGGAAGACAGAGACAACGATCTTACTAGGCCAGGTTACATTGCGATCGCGCAAGTGAAGGGGAGGAGGGGGAGGGAAAGTGTGGGGGTAAGGAGGAAGGGGGAGGGGGCAGTGCAGTACATAGGATTAACAGTAATAAATAAATAGAATAAATAAAAAAAATAGGTAAAAAGTGCGGCCAGCTTGTGGCAAGTGCAGGGGTAAGTGCAGACATCAACTGTCAGGAGCTGGTGGGGACTGTAGGAATACAGAAACAGCCCCCAAGTGCAGGGGTTGCCTGGGAGGCAGTGCAGGTGCGCAGCTGGTGGGGGAGATGTCCTGGGGCCAAGATCAGAGGGCAGACAGGTGACCAGTGCAGTTTCAGTCAGGAGTTCAGCAGGGGCGGAGAGGATAGAAAGCAGAAGCAAAGAGGAAGGTCTTGTGGTGCTTCAGGAACCTGAGATGGTTCTCTTCAAGTTTCAGAGAGGCAGGGAGGCTGTTCCAGTGGGAGGCCCCAGTCAAAGAAAGAGATCTACCACCAACGTTTTGCTTGGAAAAGCAACTGACCCTGAGGGAGTTAGAGGCGAATGAGCAAGAGCTCGAGAAGTAAGTTATTTAGGAAGAGAGAGTTGAAGGTATTGAAGCTCCAGGTCCCAGAAGGCCTTTGGACGATGCAGAGGGTTTTGAACTTAATCCTCTGAGCCACTAGGAGCCAGTGCAGAGATTTCAGTCCTGGAGAGATACGATTGCTGGGCTTGAGGCCAAGTACAAGTGTTGCAGTCCTGCTCTGGATGAGTTGCAGAGGGCGGAGAGTAAAACCAGGCAGATTTAGAAAGAGGCTGTTGCAGTATTCCAGCCTAGAGAGAACCAGAGCTCTGGAGAAAGTGAGCTTCTGGGGGAAGGAGAGGAAATAAATAATACCTCTGAGTGGGTGCAGCTGGGAGTGTGACGTCTTGTAGACATCAGAGATGTGAGGAGAGAAGGAAAGTGTTGAGTTGAAGATGACCCTGAGGTTTTTATCCTCACAGGTGGGAGAAGGAAGAAGGCCAAGAGCGGCCGGCCAGAGAGTGATAGGAAACGAGGCAGCAGGTGTTCCGATGAGGAGAATCTCAGTGTTATAGGCATTAAAGCAGAGATCATTGGCGGCACACCACACCTGGATAGCGGAGATACAGTCAGAGAGGAGAGAAGGAAAAGAGGTGGCGTAAGGTAGCCTGAAAATAAGCTGAGTGTCATCCACATAGTACTGAAAGTTGGGGCAGAGAGCGGCAATGCGGTGGGAAAGAAGTGCCAGGTATTGGCTGAACAGCCACAGAGAGAGGTTAGACTACTGGGGAACACCACAGGTAGAGATTGAGATAGAGGATAGGAAGGAACCAAGTTGGACCTGGGAGGGTCGATCAGAGAGGAAAGAGGCCAGCCAAGCCAGGACCTGACCGGTGATACCCAGGTTATCACGGAAACGGTTGAGCAGGATGGCATGGTTGACCATGTCAAAGGCAGAAGAGAGATCAAGTAAGATGAGGACAGAGTCCTTGGAGTCAGCGTTTGAGAGCAGGCCTTCATGGATGTTCAGGATAGCAGTGTCCATGCTTCTGGCAGGTATGAAGCCAGACTGATGGTCATTGAGTCAACCATTTGATTCAATGTGATGATTAAGCTGGGAGATGGGCAGCTTTTTCAGGAGTTTGCCCAGGAAAGGATTATGGAGAATGGGCGGTAGTTAGCAGGAGGGGTCGGCTTAGGGTTTCTTAACAAGAGGGTGCACAAGTGAGTGCTTCAGGGGGGGAAGGGAAGACTCCAGTGGCGAAGGGGTGAATGCAGAAGTCAGCCAAAGCAGGGGCCAGAGTGCCAATGTGGTCCTTCATGGTTTTAGAGGACCAGAGGAGAATCTGTTTTGATGAGACTTTCATAGATTAGACTTATCTAGAAACCTCATCTGGGAGAACAGGGGAAAGGCAGAGAAGGAGGGAGGAGGGTTGGCCACAGAATGGCCAGAGGAAGAGTGGGGAGGAGGAGGAGGAGAGGAAGAGAGAGGGGACAGGATGTCCTGAGATTTAGAGATTAAATGAGAAGCCAGGGCTATGCAGAGGGCCTGGGAGGGGACAGGAGAGGTAGAGACTGTAGTTGGATTGGCCAGCAACTTGCAGATTTTAAAGAGTATGGCCGAGTTGTTGGATGCCGCAGAGACACAAGATTGGATGAGGGCTCTCTTCTTGGTGAGGGCAGAGAGCCGGTATTGCCTTTGGAGCAGGTGGCAGGCCAGTTTGTCAGAGGATGTACAGGAAGCATGCCATTTCCTCTAAGCCACCCTGCCCCTTGAGTTTAAGGGTGACAAGGTCTGAGTCCTACCAGGAGTTGCACTTGGCATTGGGCTTCAAGTGGATCCTCATAACAGGGGAAAGAACATCAAGAGTATCAGATATAGCAGAGTGGAGCATGGAAAGGGCTTTTTCAGGATGGGAGTCAGCCGATGGGGGTGGGGGGTGAGAATGTGTTGGCGAACGCCTCACTTGACACACGATTCATGGGTCGGATAACCGAGAAGGTAGGTGGCAGTGCTGGAATTGGCTTCGCCTGAGAGGTGGAGAGATTGGGCTGGGAGGAAAGGAGAAAGTGATCACTCCAGGAGAGAGGAGTGGTGAGAGGGATAGAAAGGGGAAGGTCTGTAGAGATCAGAACATCCAGAGGGTGCACTGCAAATGACCTCGGCTTGTATGCCATTCAAACCGAGAGTCTCCATATTGGATCCCCTGCAGCCCATTTCTTCCATTCACTCTGTCCTTTCCCCATGGGCTCACCCCCTACCACCTCATCCAAAGCCAGGAATCTTGGAGTCATTTTCAACTCCCACCTTTCCTTCACCCCTCATATTCTGGACGTTATCAAGAAGTCCCACTTTCAGCTCTTCCTTCTCTAAGTACCTTTACCCTTCCACACCTTCCCCCAGAGACTCAATGTTACCTGTGCTCTGGTTCTCTCTCGGCTACACCACTGCAACAGCTTCCTCCTTATTGTTCCTTGGCTCACCCTGGGACCCCTCCAGTTTACCCAGATTAAGGCAGCAAGACTTATCATTGGCCTCAGGCTCAGGGACCGCATCTCTCGTGCACTACAAAGCCTTCAGTGGCTCACAGTCTAAGCACAGATTACATTGCAATCCCTGTGTATCATCCACAGGGTTATCTGGGGCCGGGAACCACTCTATCTTCAATGCTTTGTGATCAAATACTCCCCCTCTAGAATCCTGCATTCCTCTGGCAAAAACTCCCTGCATGTTTGTTAGGCTGAATCATATGCAGTACCCTTTGGGAACACCACACACAATTAAGACTACAAGTGACAGTACAAATACACCTTTGGTACAAGCCCGTACTACACAGTAAAGTGGTAGCAATGGCTGAGCAGCCAGAGTTATCTCAAGAGTAAAGTGAGCAGTATCAATAGTTACACAAAAGACAGCAATTACTATGGTTCAAACAAACACTGACTCAAGGTTTCTGAGTACAAGAATAAACATTTATTTACACATTCATTTGTAAAACAGTTCACTAAATAGAGGAGCAGAAAATTCACACTCTTAATATACTGCACAACACCCAATCAATTCTTAGGTTCAAAATGATGTGTGATTAAAATGGCACTCCAGCAATTTAAAAAGGAGGGAAAGACAAGGTTAAAACACAATTAAGCAGCACCAACAAAGTAAGTAGGCTGGGCAATCTAGAAAAGGCTTGCTACAATGAGGATTCAAATCAATAGGCCGGGCCCAATGTAAATGGTTCAGAGTTTTTACAGAGGATCACACAGTTCAGAGTAGTTTGCGGTTAAGTCTTTAGGAAGATTTTGAAACGAAGTTGGTAGAAGGAAACATTATTTAAAAGAGTAGAGAAGGACAAGCCCTCGGATTGATGAAAGATTTCAAACACTTTCACTGCGGTCGGACGGAACAAACAACCGGGTTAGAACAGTACCTTAAATGAAGAAGAAGGCTGTAGCTGAGGCAGACGTTCCTGGCAGATCCTGCAGGCTCACGGTTCCTGAAGCGACTGTCAGACTGACCCGAAATAGGAAGACTGGAGGATCCTGCACTGCCCAGGGAAGAAACCAGCAGCAGAGCAAAGCAAGGAATAAAACCTTAAAACCCAAACAGGTTACGGTCCTCCTGGCTATCCGGTTCACTGCAGCTGTGCAGAGCATATTCGACCAGGGGAGGGAGGCCTTGCTTGGTGTATGGCGAACTGGTTGGTCCCACCAGCTCAAGGGAAGAAGATTCCTTGCAGCTGTTCTCTGTTGTCAAAGTTTAGAGATTCGAACCCGCAGCAGGACTTCACCTGGAGGTTCAGTCGTAGTAGTGGTACTCTTCTTTCAGCTTCTCTTCGGTTCTCTCGATCCAGTGGCAACTCTGCCTTCTGAGTCCCAGAGACCTGCTTTTTATGCAGTTTACTCCCATTCACACAGCCTGGCTGTCAATCACACAACAGGGTGGCTGTCCTGATGGGACAGTCACCTCAGCCAATGATACAGAGTGCGACATGGGTCTCCACGGAGACCCTGTGCAGGGAGTCTCAAACCCCTCCCTCACATCCTGTCCCCCTCAGACATTCAGGCACCTATGGAGGGCTTCTGTGCAGAAGCCCACCAAAGAACGGCGAACAAATGAACCAAACCTGGTTTGGCGCTCAGAGTAAAACACAAGAAAGACCTTTACAAAAGAAATGGCGAATAAACCCAGCCGGAACCAAATAAAAGTAAATGGGATCCAGCGGATTAAAGTTCGAGGCTACTAACTTAGCCTAAAACAGTACCAAGGCTATTTACATAGACCACAGTGGGAAAAATAGGGTAGATACCACTGCCACCAGCCAAATCTTAAAGAAAGGGGAACAAAATAATGTTCCATGAAAAACAAGCAAAAAGGGATAACTATTAACCCTTTCCAGTACTCCATGTAATATAGTTTGTACTGGGTCTGTGAATGTAGTCAATGGCAACGTTACATGTTCTGGGAGACAGTAGTCAGTCCCAGAAAATGGAGTTTAAAGTGGGAAGTCTGAAAAAGACAACGCTGTGTCACTGCACTAAAGGTGGTGTGTGACACACAGTAAAATGATGAGGCCTATGGAGTTATTGAGGCTGCACAGTCTATGAACACAATAATGTAAAACACACAGCAAAACACATGTAAGAGTGGGAAAAAAGACTCACACTCTTACCAGGTGAAAAAGAAAATCCTAGAAATCCAGCGAAGCTGCTGAGGGGCTCAGTAGGTAAGGGAATGTAGCCATTCTGGAGAATTCTCCCTAACACTGTGAAGCACTTCGTTATAGAAAGGAGTGTTGGTGGATCCATTTTGTCTGTGGGCTGTCTTCTGTGTAATAGCTTCGCTCTCCTTCTGCGTCTTGAGCAGGACCTTCTTAAGTTTCTAATAATCCAGAAGTCCTTTCTCTTCTCCTCTTTCTTCTCCCCCTCTCTTCCATGCTAATCTTACAGTAGCGTGCCTGATTTTCAGCATTCTTATGTGTCCTTGGGGCCCTGACCCCCAATATATATCTTCAAAGCAACTGCGTATATACTGCAATTGCTCACATTCAGCCTCACCACAGTAGGTTGGACTTCCGTTTACCTTTTATTTTCTTAGCACTTCACCCCGAGCTGTTCTCCATTAACAAATTAGAACATTTTCCCTTACCACCCTCCCCTGTACATTTGCATGTTGGGAACACACACAAGGCATAGTGTGTTTGTCTCCCCTCCCAGTTATTGGCATGATTTTGTTTGTAATATTGATTTGATTATTTCTTTCTGTTAGTAATTCATTGGCCACCTTCACGGTCCCTAACCCTGTTGCTGTGGGATATATATACCCACTCAGCAGTACTCCCCTCCATAACCAAGCTGCACTTCAGCAGAAGCAGCAAAATGGCTGTGCTGGCTCCTGTGAGCGTCACTGCCTCATGGCAAAACTGTGTTTTGCAACTACAAAAAGGTGGCTGCACCATCTTCCCAAGCACATATTGGGCAGGATGTAACAAGGGGGCACACTGAAAAAGCCTGCCAGTGTGTTCAAACATGTACAAAAGAAGGGGAGTGAAAAAGCTGTGCTGCTTTTGCTGCAAGTCCAAAGTTCCCATTGAAAAAGGGAAATATTTACATTTACAAATTATGCCACTCTGATCCTCTTTTTCCTCTGTTCCTCATCGCAATACTTTTATTAATGAGACCCTGCGATGCCCATCCATATTCATATCGAGCTCCAGCAGACAAGAGAAGTATCCCTGAATGACAGGCTGTTGTTTAGATACACGGGAAACGCTTTACTTCGAGTGTCATAGGCCTTTGCAAAGGGTTCTTGCCTCTTATGTTGTGCATTGCTTACATTTCCATTGTCATTATCACCTCATTGGTGATTGCTGCCCAATATTAAAATTTGTGTTTGATTTTTGTGAACTTTAAAAATAAATAAATGTTGTTTTTACACCAACCGGCCTGGTTCATGGTCCAGTGTGACCTGGGGTATGTGTAAAAGGGGGTGTGAGACGGGTCGATACCGGCTCAATTTGAATTAGTTGAAATTAAAGAAAAAGCATTCCTATTGAGCACCACATCCCAGGCTAAGGCAAAGTGTCCTGGTCCAGTGTGTGACGCCCAATTGGAATCCTTAATATTGCCCTCTGTGCACTTAGAAACATTTGGGGTTACTGTATAAGTGCCTAACAAATGACCAATACATGAGTGTACTAATAATGTGCTCCCATGACTGTGTGCAGTGCACTGTCCCAATACTACACAGGTGATGGCATGTCTTATCATGTCATTGGTAGTCTTCTAGAGGTGTACCGGCTTTTTTGTGGGATCAATTATCTGCATACGTGATGTCTTCATATTTTGTGCCATCGTCTAGTGAATGGAGATATGTGACATGCACATTTGCTGCATGTCATTGAGGGGGACAGGCAGTGTGGGGGATGTTGTTGTTTGTCAGTGTGTGTGTTTTGTGTGTTTGATTTGCATGCAGTTTGCAGGTGTTTGTGCATGTGTGGTGGGTGTCTTGTGAGTTGTTGTTTGCGTGTGTGGGTCTTTAGTTTTTGGGGCATGTATGTGTTGGCTGGACTATGTTTCATTTTGTTCTTTGTTTCAGATCCTTCCCTCAGGGAATGATGGCTATTTCATGGGATGAAATTTGACTTTCAAATGCATGCCAAGGAGACAGGTAAGATGTTCATTTATATTGATCGTTATGGAATGTTGAAGAACTTGTGGGTCAATACTGCACTTCTTTTCTACACCCCAGAATAAGGGCGTGTTTGTGCATGTAATGCACAATCTGGGACATGTGTTCATATATTTGCAATTGTGTTTATTGAAGTTTGTGTGCATGTGAATAGCTGACCTGTGAATAGCTGAGACCATGTATGGCTTGCAGCTCAGACATGATGTTTCTGGATTTAGTCAGATCCACCATAGCAGAAGGGGACCATTACAGTGGGTATTGTGCACAGTATAATTATCCTTTTACATTACATATGGGATGGCTTTGGTGACACAAAGGTGAGTTAATTGATTGGTTGACATGGGGGTAGTGGCGTACTCCCTCTTCAATGTGTTTCTTTTGGAAACACAAGATGAAATGTCTTTTAGTTCTAAGGGATGCCCACAATTTAGTACTTCCAAGGGCACTTTCTCAGGGTGGTTTTGTGGGCACAGTGGATTGGGCATTGTCATCATTGATGTAGCGGGATCGCGTGCAATCAACAGGGGAGGGATTTTATGTGAAATACCATTGCACAAGCTGGGTACATGCAGCCTCTCCACGTGCCCTTTTCCCAGCCATACAAAAATGATGGGCCTGTGGGTGTGGATGGGGTGCCACCACCATGTGCACCGGAACACCATGCCGTGTCGCAACATTGAGCACAGCACACGTTGCAAGAATGATCCTGCAGACTACTGGTGGTGCATATAGCAACACAGCACCAGAGTGGTCAAGGGAGCGGAAACGTGACTTGAGCACCCTAAATGTTCGCTCCACTATGCCATGAGTTGCAATATGGGCAGTGTTGTATCTTACTTCAGCAGTGGTGTTGGGGTTGCGTATTGGCGTCATCATGTATGTGCTCAGAGGGTAGGCACTGTCCCCTGTAGTGGTTAGAATGGTTGTCATTTGTTGACAGAGTCTATTTGTCTGTGTGAAACATGAATGCATGTGCATGGCCATTCCTACTCACCAATGAGCCATGTGTTGTCATGCTTCCCAGTTTCCAGGGCCCGGTATGGGGGATCCTGAAGATGTTGTAACTATCATGGTTGCTGCCAGGATTGCCATAGACTTCAGTAATGATGCCCTTGGCATCACACACAACCTGAACATTGATGAAGTGCCAGTGTTTCCGATTGGAGTAGATGTGCTCTGTTGCTCGAGGTGGACTAGAGCAACATGGGTGGAACCAATGGCATCTAGCACTTCAGGAAAGTGTGCCACCTCATAAAAATCCTGGACCACTGCTTGCCTTTCTGCAGGTGTTCTGGGCATATAGATATACCGGTGGACAGAAGGACGTGCAGTTGTTATTGCCAACAACTGGTGTAGGCAGCGTGACTGCGTGGCCTGTGAAATGCCACTAACTAAGGCGGTGGTCTGCTGGAATGAGCCACTGGCCAAAAAAAGCAGTAAAGCGAGCACCTTTTACAGGGGCTCAGTGCTTGGGAGCAAAGGGTGGGTGATGTGAGGTCATCTTCCCACTCTGTGACCAAATCTACGATGATATGGGGGGTATCCTATACCAGGCATAGACCTGGTCGTCAGGCATCCCAAAAAGGCTTGTCCCGGTGGTTGGAAGATCCGGGCCCTGGCCATCCACTTCCTCCTGCAGTGTCCCAGGATGACTGCTGCAACAAATGGTGCATTCACTGTGGCTGTATTTGTGCATTTTTTGATCGTGCATGCTTTTTATGCATTTGTTTGTGTGCACATTCACGTTTACGCCTGCTATTGTGTGTTGTAGGTGTTTTGGGATTTAGGCGTGCTTTTTCACATGCTGGGGATCCCTGTTCAATTCCTTGAATACGGTTGTTTTGTGCGCATATGGGCGGTGCAATTGTTTGAACGCGGAACGTCCCTCGTTACGCACACACTTTCGCTTGTTCTTCGTCATTCCACGTGTTCTGCCCCCTTTTTAGGTGGCTGTGCAGTCCCGGCTGGTCCTTCACTTGGAGTATCCCGCACAGCGTTCGTGGTGTCACAGTGACGTGTTGGACTGGCACAGATTCCTTACAAGTCCCAGGTAAACCTCGCACAATGTATTCCATGAATCAACGAACGGAAGTCCACGATTTTCAGTGCAAATTATTCCATGAATCAGTCCCTAAATCTTTCACTAAGCATAGAAACAAGGGGGATGTGTCTGGCCCCATTTTATATAGTTACATATGAGTATTGTATATTAATTCAACCATCTAATGTACAAGACAACCATCATAATCTCCATTATATTTTTCTTCTACTGTTACAGTACATAGTTTATGAAATAGTATCAAACTACACTGATGTTTACAAGAATGAGTAGCATTCTGTTTTATTGAGCACAAGTCCATTTGGGGTGCACTGAACACCGTTTTAAACATTTGTATCTATATTTTTCTATGTCTGTGTAAGAATAAATGAACATGAACATAGATATTTATATTTAGTTGAGTACAAACTGAATTGTGTTTGACTCTACCTACTTTCCAATACTTAATTCGATGTGCATTCTAACATATTGCAAACTCATCTTAACATAGGGCTCTAAGGGCCCGATTCTCATGTAGGTGTTGAGTACCGAAAAGGACGTTAAAATGCTTAACAACCTTTTTGGTACTTAAGACCTATTCTGAAGGTGGCGTATTCTTCCGAAGTCGGAGGAATGCGCCACTTTCGGAATACATGTGGCGGTTGCTAGGATGGGTTGGAAACCAATCTGGCAACAGCCACATTCATAAACTGGCTTTTTGGAAACCTATTCTTGTGGCACTCCTCTAGTTTAATATGTGCGCTAAACTAGCGCACATTTACGATACCCTTTTGGTGGCGTTAAACTGGATGAGTGCCACCAGTGTAAATGGAAGTGTCCATTCACCCATGTTGTATATGGACACTTTCATGTACACCAAAGCAAGCAGCTTCAACGTTGCATCCTGCAACGTTGAAGCTGCTCGCTTTAAATGAAAGTGTTCATATACACCACACGGGTGTATATGAACACTTTCCTATACACCACAGTAAGCAGGTTCAACATCCTGCAATGTTGAAGCTGCTCTTTTCGGTGCATAGGATCGGCAGCATTTTCGTTAAATAACGATTCCCTCGTTATTTAATGAAAATGCTGCCGAGATTCTGCAATCCACCTGTTTCCATTAGAAAGAGCCAGATTACAGCGAAAGCACTGTCGTGCTTTGCGATGAAACCCAGGACCACTTCAGAATAGCAGTGGTGCCTGGGCATCACGAAATGGCGCAGTGAATCGTGCTATTTAGCACGATTCACTGCACCATGATGAGAATCGGGCCCTAAGTGTGTTATTCACAAATGTACCAGCTATTAGTGGTGGTAGGTGATTTTTTTATTGGAAGGATGTACATTTTATTTATATCTTTTATTTATTTAATCGTTTTTTTAATAATGCACCTAATACCATACTTGAGTTCAGTTTCTAAGTGTGGATCCAGGATTTGAACCTCTGTTGCTCTGCATTGTCTTGCTTCCAAGGCCAGTGCATTGCCCCTGTGCTATCCATATTTGTCACAAGTATGCAAGAGTGACCGAATTTAGCGAGGGAGCCCGAACCAACGAAAGGGGAATTCTGCCCGCAATAATTTTTCAATAATGGATTAAAATGGTGTATTATACAGCACACCTTCTGTGGAAAATTGTGTAAGAAGCCAAACAGTTTGTTAGTCACCAAAAGTGCACAGGAACGTTTTCCACTGCATTACATGCCTTTCTCCGCAATATATGCCATTATAACCAAGCACTGGCAATGCCAACAGTATGGGCTGTGTGTAGGCATGGGAAAGGCACTTGCCATACAATGCCCTAGTGGTAGTAACTGGCCATTGATGGCAGCAGGTGAAAAATGGCATGTGTAGTTGGGCATCTAATAGCAGTGCCAGGCAAATACCTAATACTTATACACATGCCAAAAACTGTTGGCTTTACCAATGCTTGTTTTTAACAAGACAGTGAAGGATACGCATAGTGTTAATAAGTCGATTAGCTGGAGGGAGACCTGGTTAAGAAACTTTCATTACACCAGTAGCGTGTTTACCGCTCCAATAACGTCATGGACTCAGAAGGCTGATTTGAAAAAAAACACTGGCAGGCACTTTTAGTGCAATGTTTGATTGTAAGACTTGAATAAAGCAAGCTGAAAGAGTTCCCATGAGGAGGTATTTTGGATGGGGAGGGGCAGGAACTGGGTGGGAATGTACTAGCATGGCCATGGGCAGTGAATGGGTGGACAAATAACCAACGGCACCTTCAAGCTTTGAGACCGTCCTCATATGCCAATTCTCCTAGTTTCTGCACATAGGTGGCGCTAAAGAGCCCCCTTTTAACCCAACCTAGAAACATATTCACACTCACTTTGCCCATACATTTTCATGCTAGCTGCACCAATGTATGCCAGTATTCCCATAAAAGAACATACTAATGTCTACTTTGCGCGTAATGCCAGTACCCCATCGTAAGAACATACTCCTGTTGACTTTGCCATTAGAAATACCATACCACAATAAGAAATCGTCTCAAACTTAGGCCAGTCTAGACACACATGTACATTATCATGCTTGCTTGATTAAAGATGCTCATTAATAAATATCATGCCACGGTAAGAAATGACTAGGCTGGTTGCACAAAAATGCCAGTCTAGCCATATAATAACACTTATGAGGTTTGATTTATCATAGATGCTCAGAATAAAAGTCATGCCACAGTAAGAAATGACTAGACTGGCTGTACCACAATGCATATGAAGGTGGATTTGGCCAAAAATTACAGTAAAACATGCCATGTAACATAGGGAAATGTTAACAATGTTCCAGTGCTCCCCTGGTGCCGAGCAATCTACATGCACACATAATCACATAATCACAGTAAAACATATTCATCCACCAGTCACTGACCCATTCACCTTCTCTCAAATTCACTCACACTTCATTCTTTACACATGACACACCCAGCCATAACATTCACAGTCACATTCATACCATTCACACACCCATACAAATTCTTCCACCTCCACTCCCACATCCATTGAACAGCATTCTTCACACAAGCACCCACCCAAAACATTCAATCACATTCTAACCCATTCACTCAACAGTTACTCATCCAAACACTGTCTCACACATCGACTCACCCTGCATTTTCCACATGAGCACCCAGCCAGAACATTCACACTATCATACTCATACTATTTAACCGTCAGTAACTCCCCCATACACCTTCTCACATTTACTCGCACTACATTTTCCACACTAGCACCCACGCAGAACATTCACATACACAACATTACATTCATGACCATTCACCCACCAGTCACTCACCCTTACACCTTCTATCACGCTGCATTCTCCACACGAGCACCAATGACATTCACACACAAACTGCATTCTCAAGCACTGGACAGGTGCACACATCTCACCACCCATACATACAAGCACTATTCACATGCATGCATGCACAAACATGCATACATATATGCAAAAAATAACATGTTACCAATGACAATCACAACAGATACACATTCTCACACATACTCATTTTAAAAAAGGTTTCCTTTCTTGTTCCACCCGAGCAACGGTCTGTCTGCCCTTCAGGCCTCCGCTCAAGTGCAGCACACAGACTGGAAGCAGGATCCCTGCTTCCTGTCTAATGAGCTTGGTAAGCTGCAAGTGATGCATGTCCTTCCTGCATAAGCTGCACGTGGCCTCTGCCCAGCCCTCAGCTTGACATAACATAATGGTGGGGCATGCATGTGCTAAGGTGGCTACTGATATGCCATCAGCTACAGCACCACAAAGTCTGGTTTCACACGACCAAACGTCCTAACATTAGAATCAGGTAAATTTAAGTTCCCTTGTCCTAATGGTCCAATCCTTGGGGCCATAGAGACTGGTTATGTCACTTCTGCACCTTTTTCCATCAAGACATATCCTTTCGACCAACATTGTTGCATTTCTTGCCTGTTTTCCTCGCTGATAAAGTACCAAGAGTGCTTGTACCTTTCTGTTCGGGATCTTCTGTCTTCTTTTACAGGGGTCTTTTTAATAGTTAGTTCCATGATTGATTTGTTTAATCAAAGTATACATTTTCAGAAACTTGAGTAAACATTTTTTTATTTTGAAACTGTTGTATTAGCGATGTTTGGGTTGCTATTCTCTCACATTCATACACGTTCTGAGAGTATAGCCTTCCCTCTGCACACATTACAACAAAAGATGAAGGAGGTATATCTCTTGGCTTTGCCTGTTTTAACATTATGAGTGTGATCCCTGTTGATGTGTAGTAACGTGGGGGAAGAGTAGGCTGTGTACTCTTGCAGAGCAGAAATCATTTTGTCACAGGCTTAGGGAAGCTAGGGTTTTATTTTAGAATGGTCAGAAAATTGGTTCAATAACACCATATAAAAAGCCAAAATGATGATTTTCTGAAGGGACAACAACTATCCCCCAATTGTCTTGGATAATGTGTGTCTAACTAAATATGCATCCATCCCACTTGTATGCAATTTCATTGGTGCTCATTTAAAATTGGAACATTTTCTTGGGAATGAAGCATCCTTTCAAACCCCCCTCCCCCGAAGCATGAAGTAGGATTTCCAGATATATTGTGTTTTAATTAACTATGACCTTCATAGCTCTTCATTTATTAGACATATCTTAAAATTCTAACCCTGTCAGTGGAATTATGAATAACTTTTTGAGAACATGTCTCTAATCACATTAGGCCATTTCTTTTATTTTTTTATTTTTTGAAATTTTATTTTCAATTTAAATATTAGAAAATCACAGTAAAAAACAGCAAGGTAACAAAGCAAAGTAACTATGTACTAAATTACAAAACATTAAATAAAATAAATTAATAAATAATACCCCCCCCCTCCCGACCGCCCCAGTCATATGGTCCACATCTGATAATATACAATTGTTAGGTTCAATGTCAGGTTCAATACAATGAAATACATCTCCCCCATATCTTCTTAAATAGCAAATGTTTGCCTTGTTTTCTGTACAAAAAACATTCCACATCAGCCAGATTATGCATTTCATGTATCCAATCATCCTTCTGTAAGGTAACAGCATTTTGCCAATTCTTTAGGATGATTTTCTGTCCAACCATGGTACCTCTAAATAACCATTTCTTCTGGCTTTTAGTAAGATCTACCAAGATTTCATCATAACCCAGCACCAATGTCTGAAAATCAAACACAATCTTCTCATTCAAAACCTTCTCAAAGATCACACCTATTTATATCCAAAATTCCTGTACCTTCCTGCAATCCCACAACATATGTTCCATTGTACCCGTCTCGTGAACACAAGCCCAACAACCTGGATCGTCCTTCAGACCTCTTTTCCACAACCTCTCGGGGGTCCAATGAACCCAATTCAGGATCTTAATTTGTCTCGTTCTCTCAGTCAATCCCAAGGAACAAAGTTTAACATTTGCACACATTCTTGTGCACAATTTCACTGTAATGTCAGAACCAATTCTACGACTCCACTCATCTCTAAGTAAATCATTGCCTTTGAATTCATTCACAATTAGTTTGTATACCCAGATAACCAGGCCACCTACCCCAAACTTCAATTCTCTTGTGAGTATATCCAGATTCATTCTGGCCTTCAAATCAATCACAACAATAGCATTCTTCAATTTTCTGTAATCTGAGACCTTGAAATTTTCAATATATTGCTGTTGTATTTCTCTAGCATTCAACCATGTCCCCTCTTTAAAGAGATGCTCAATACAACTGACAACCCCCAAAAACCATTACGGCCAGAACAGAGTTTTGTTCTCCAATTTAATGGAAGGATTCCTCCATATCGATGCCCCCGGGTCTTCATATGCATTCACATTCAGTAATTTAGTCAATTTTCCCCATGAACCTCTCTGACAGACAGTCAACGGATCTTTCACACATCTCGTCCTCGATTCTGTGGTCAACATCGCCCTTGGTGTTAGAGGACCATTATAACTCGTCTCTGCCACAACCCACTCATCAGGTAACTGAGCCAGGAATTTAACCATAAAATCACAAATATAGGCAAGATGATACGCCCTAAAGTTTGGCACCCCCAGTCCACCTTTATCCAAAGGCAATTGCAGTTTCCACAACTTCGATCTAGGTGGTGTCCTATCCCACAAGAAACCTTGGATAAGCCTATCCAACTCATTTCATTATTTAGTATCAATATTTAGTGGAATCATACTTAAGACATAGTTGATCTTAGGGATTGATACCATTTTTAAAGCATTAACCTTTCCCCATAATGAAAGATTCAATAAATTGCAGCGTTCCAAATCAGTCTTAAATGTTGAATACATCGTTTCCATGTTTATCTTCACTAGATCACTGACCTTCGGAGTAATCCAGATCCCAAGATACAACATTTCATCTGGACACCACCTAAACCCCGTACTGGTTATAAATCTTTTACTACAACATGGTACCAGGGGTAGCACCTCTGACTTTGTCCAATATATTTTATATCCGGAGGTTGTGTGAAATAATGTTAATATATCCCTGAGAGCTGGTAAAGACTGATCCAATTCCCTGAGTACTAGGAGCAAGTCATCTGCAAACAGCCACAGTTTTTCTTGTATCCCCAGCAACACACTCCTTTTATATTTGAATGGTCTGTAATCGCAGCAGCTAGGGGTGCGATCGCAATAACCAACAACAGTGGAGATAGAGGACACCCCTGTCTCGTCATTCTTTCTAGTTTGAACGGGTCTGATCGAAAGCCGTTGACATCAGCTGTTGGTTCTGAGTAAAGTAATCTAACCCAAGACCTGAAATTCTCCCCAAATCCCATTTTCTCAAGGACAGAAAATCCACTCGATCGAATGCTTTTTCTTCATCTAGCAAATAAACTGCAGTACTATCCACTGGGTCCATTGCCTTAGAAATCGTGTGGAATAACCTCCTAATGTTGCTTGATGTTTTCCTTTCTTTCACAAAACCTGACTGATTTTTGTGGATCAAAGCTGGGAGAATATCTTCTAGTCTGATTGATTAGGGCATTTTATATGCTCACGTCTTAGTCATTCTTTTAAGGTAGAGACCAGCATGGACCTTACAGCTTCTAACATTCTCCTGACACAGCTAGCCCCACCCTTGCTCTCTGCTGTAACTGTCTCATGAAAAATGGAGAAAGTCTGCTTCAGGCTTTCTATTGGACAAGGTCTAATGTCTCTCTTCTCTCAAGATATGGTCCCACTTCATTACTCCTCCATTCAGAAAAAAGCTCACCTCTGCAGACATGCACTACACACACACACACACACACAATTACATTTGCCCATGCAATGTCACATGAAATCGAATTTTCTGATTGGTGTAATCTCCCCATTTATGTGCTCAACCGATCGACACTCCCAGAGAATACACCCCTTAATGTGATATATCCAAAACATTCTGAACACCTGACAGGGGTTTATTTTGAGCAATGTGTACCCAACCTTATATTGCCTGTCATAAGTCCAGAAATATACTTCCCCCATAAATGAGACAGAGATTTTTAGATTTCCATATACCCTTTGAGTTCAGGGCTATGAAATTGACAAAATTATTCATATTTAAAGAATGTATTAAATATTAAGAACTATTAAAATGTCATGTCTGGGCTCGTATTTTCTGGCACACTCTACCTATTTCAGAACATATTCCCTTTTTCCAGTAAACCTAAGCATTGTCAAGTGTTAGACAAGAGCACTAAATAATGTTAAATAATGCGAAATTAAATGTCCAGCCTCTGTTCTGTCAAACTCTGCATTTTGATGTATCCTTTCATGTTAATGTTTGTTATGAATAGCTGACACAACCCCTTTGCTTTGATTTTCATTAGCTTAGTACAGATGACACATTTGTGGCTGAGCTGATGTCAAAGTTGAAATTCTCTGCATTTGGTCCCTTCTCATCCTTTGTCCCCCAGAACAGGCCTTTCCGCCATTTCACCACCACCCAGTTTGTGCTAGATATATAGAGCATTGATACATTGTATTAATGTCTAGTTTCTGTATTTTTGCAAAACTTAAGCATGCAATTCTATTGTTGTGCCGAGCCTAATATGTTTCTGTGATAGCTGTATAATTAGGTCAATGAGGTTTATCGCTTGGTAGTTATTTTTCCCATTTCATTTGAACTAAAGGCACCCTGTATTAGATATTCTGAAGAGCAAGCAGTAACAAAGCCCAATTTAGGGCCATGTTATTTTGTATTACAGATAACCCAATGTATAATTCCCAATATTTTGAAGTTGTAGTTATCGCTTGTACATTTAAAATATGCAAGTCTTCATTTACTATTTTATTTAATTAATTTCTCACACAACTGTATAGAGTTGTCAATGACATAACTTGAGGTGAGCGACATTTTCACCCATGCAACGGAAAGTGCGGAATCAGCATTGGAATCCGCCACCGCCCGATCCGCAAAATCAGCATTACGGTTCTGCCACCACAGAAAATTTGCCCAGTTTCGCACGGAGCATAGTGTTTCTTTCCCTTGTTAGTTTCATGTAGCAACATGTGATACTTTGTGCAGGTTTTTTTCGAACCGTTTAATTTTGCCGCCGCGATATGAGCAACTTTGTGCCAGCCTTTTTTCAATTTGTGCTAGGTTCATGACAAAAGAAACGTTGTGCAGGTCTTTTTTCGATCTGCACTAGCTTTGTGTAGTGGCACGAAAAACTTTGTGCAGGTCTTTTGTCATCCGTACCAGTTTCACACAGCGGCACAAGAAACTTTGTGCGGGCTTTTGTAACCTTGCTAGTATTGTGCAGTGAGAAGAGAAACATTGCACTGCTTTTAAAAAAAAGTATCATAGGTTCAATCAGCGGCACAAGTAACTTTGTGCTGCTCTTTTCAATTCATGCTAGAATCACACATTGGAACGAGAAACTTTGTGCAGGTTTTTGATTGATTCTTGCTGGTTTTGCGCATTGCCATGAGAAACTTTGTGCTGCTCTTTTTGATTTGTGCTAGGTTTGCGCAGCTACACGAGAAACGTTGTGCTTCTCTTTTAATTCTTGCTACATTCGGCCAGTCACACAGCTCTTTTTGTTTCACAAGATGGCACAAGAAACTTACCGCTGCTGTTTTTTGATTTGCAGGGGTAGCGGAAAGATGGATTGCAGTGATACAGATCAAAATCTTACAGATTTCACTTCCACGGCTGGTGGAAAGAATTTAACAATTTCCCCCAGCCCTGTATATAACTGTCTATCTGCATTTCACATGCTTAGCATTTATTGTTGCTTTGCAGAAAAAACACCACACATGTGTAAAGCAATGCCTCTTTTTCTGCACCCTGTGTGCTGATTCAGCTGGTCTCTATTTACATTCATTTTTTTTACAGCTTCCAAGATGAAATGTCTTCCATAACACCACATAATGAGAGCTCAAGTTTGTATAAAGAAGGTGAGGTTGGATCACACTTTCTATTAGCACAACCCGAGAAAAGGACTAGTATGTCCATTAGCAGTTTTTGGATCCACAATATCAGCAGCAGTGTTGGATTATAGTGGTTGAAGTGGTTGAGTCAATCTAGTGGAGTTATAGTTAGGCCTGTTGGTGTTATGAGTTTTTTTAGACCCTTGATTCCTCACTTATGGACGGGTCAGAGGTAGTTTTAGCCTTGTCATGGGTGAATTATGATGTTTACTATTGTTTTCAATGCCTTTAGCAGTGACACAGTTAGAAGATTTAAAATAGTGGTGTGAGCCACACTTCCTATGTAGCTTCCTGGGCCTCTGGGTTGGATATTATGGTAAGTGTGTGGGGCAGATGAGTGTGTGTTGCCGATAAGTGTGTGGAGCGGGTGAGTTTGCAGAGCGGATAAATTCATAGAACGGATGAGTGTGTGGAACGGAAGAGTGGGTGGAGCAGATGAATGTGTGGAGCAGATGAGTGTGTGGAGCAGATGAGTGTGTGGAGCGGATGAATGTGTGGTGCGGATGAGTGTGTGGAGCAGATGAGTGTGTGTGGCGGATAAGTACGTAGAGTGGATGAGTAGTATGTCAAGCGGACGAGTAGTATGTTGAGCCGATGAGTGGGTGGACCGCATGAGTGTGTGGACCGGATGAGCGTGTAGATTGGACGAGTGTGTAGATTGGACGAGTGTGTAGATTGGATGAGTACGTAGATTGGACGAGTGTCTAGATTGGACGAATGTATGGAGCCGACGAGTATGTGGAGCGGATGAGTGTATGTGGAGCGGACAAGTGTATATGGAGCGGACGAATGTGCGGATTGGACGAGTGTGTGGAGCGGATGAACGCATGGAATGAATGAGTGTATGGAGCGGATGGGTATGTAGAGCGGATGAGTGTGTTGAACGGATGAGTAGTATGTAGAGCGGATGAGTAGTACCTAGAGCGGATGAGTAGTACGTAGAGCGGACGAGCAGATGAGTATGTGGACCAGATGAGTGTGTAGATCGGATGATCGTACAGAACGGATGACCGTACAGAGCAGATGAGCGTACAGAACAGATGAGTATACAGAGCGGACGAGTATACAGAGCGGATGAGTTCTTAGGCAGACAGGAGTACATGCGCGGGGTAGACTGGAGTGCATGCATATGGAATACATGAGAGCATGCGTGGGGCAAACTGGAGAATGAGGGATAGACTAGAGCACGCAAGGCGGACTAGAGTGCCTGAGTGTGTCGAGCAGACAGGAGTGTGTAGGGCAATCTTGAACGCCTGAAATGAATAAAAATTGCATAGAACGGACCTGATCGCATAGAATTGCGTGACATACATAATATGCTTTGGAATGCAGGGAACATTTGAAAGGGCATATATCATACCACACCCCACGCTTACTCTCTTCTTTACACCACCACTCAACTAGAACACAGAGATACTACGACACCATTCGGTATAACTGTTCTCATATCAACATCTCCCGCTCACTCCCCATTACTCTAAGTAAACACTGCTGGTTTCACCCCCCCCAACCAGGCGTTCTCCTCAGGCCTAACGCAGCCACACTCGGTCTGGATAAATCCTGCCAGAGCGAACACATACTCATGATCTCTCAACCACCACACCTATCGCTAAGAAGCAGCTACCACACGAATTCCACACCAGCTGCACACATACCTGGTGCGCACACGCACCTTTGAACTCTCTCTACTCTCTCTACTGACCCGAACTTCGGTTCCCAAGGGCGTTCAACCTACCAGCGCCTTCAGACCATACCAATGGTATATAAGGCGCTATATAAATGCAAAATAACAATAACAACAATAACAATAAATTAATCAAACAATAGAAGTCTGATGCTCATCACTGAGGATTGCATTTTTAAATGTGACTATGTTCATATATGGCACACAAGCAAGCTGTAGAATGGACAATAGAGAGCACTAAATAGCACAACAAAGAGTCCAGAATTGACACTACTTATCGACGGTTGTGCTGTGCCAGGAGTTATCCAAAAAAGAGTGTGCGCCATAAGCGTCACGTCACAACATATTTTTTCTTCAGGTATCTATCATATTAGCAATGCAGCGTAATAAGAATTGAAGAGGTTGCTTTCACTCAATTGTTCTGCCCATTAACTGTTTTTGTGCCTTCCAGGCAGATAGCATTGAGGAGGTTGCTGGTCATGTGACCAGGTCTTGCAACTCAGTTGCTCCACGTAACTTCCAGGCAGCTACTTATGGAGTGCAGGCGAGCTCCAGCTAGACAGCATTAAGGAAACTGCTGGTCATGTGACCAGATCCTACCACTCAGTTGCACCACCCACCATGAGGTTTTGTACCTTCAAGGCAGACAGCATTGAGGAGGCTGCTGGTCATGTGTCCATGTTCTGCCACTCAATTGTTCCATCCACCACATCATTCACCAGTCTTCCTTGGGTGTCCTCACCAAAGGATGGAAAAAGACAAGGACCTCACCTGTTTCTGCCTGTTTAGGTCTGATAGAACCAAGAGCCAGTCCTGCTATTCTGCATTTCAATTGCAAAGTAGTCACACCACATGTCTCCTCCCTCCACAACCAAACCCTGCCCTTCCTAGGGTTCAAATGGCCAGGTGCCCTGGGCATCCTGGAAAGCTACAGCAGCAAAGCTCATTACTTTTGTTCATGTGCCAATACTACAAAACCAGCAGACCACACACACACACACACACACACACACTTCAATGTTCACTCAGCAGTTGCTCATGCCTCTTCTTGCACAATAGCTTGATGTCCTCTTAATGACTGAAACATAGCTTGACCCGTCCTCCCCCTATGGTTTCAATGCTCTCCCGCTCCTAGGATACTCTATCCAATATGCCGACCAGGCAGGAGTGGCAGTACAACACATACGCGATTAGTCCTGCTCCATTATCCACTATCCCAGGAAATGCTTTTTTGAATCGCTCACCTGCCAGTTATGTTTTATCTCACAAGAAATCTATCGCATTACACACCACCTCACAGGATTCAGTATTTCATTACCAACATCTCCAAAATACTCTAATTTGCACACAGTAATTACACTGATAACCATGCTCAAAGCATACTTTTCGGACTGACTGGATCCCTGTATCTTAAGCAACTTGTGTTTCACCCATCACAATAAAGGCAAAAACTAGACTCTGTCTTTATATAATCCCCTCATTACCTGCACAGACCTTATACCATCGATGGGTCTAACCACATTGCCATCCCACTGCCAATCAACCACTCGGCCATGGCTCACAAAGGTCAGGCTAAATGCTCCCTCACTCAGCACTGCTCAATCAAAACCTTTCGGATCAATGGCCTAGAAGCAAACGTTGTAGATATTCCCAACACAGGGAATGCCTCCTACAAATATTGAACAGCCCCTCTATGAAACTGAAACTAGTTTGTACCTGGTTACCTTGCGCTGGTTATTAGATTGATTGATATCTTACACAAAAGAGTTAACTTCAGTGTGGTTGTATTTAGTGTTTACAAGTGGTCAGCTGACACATGTTTTGACCGCTCACTGTTCTTTTCAAGGCTAGATTTGGAAATGTTATGCCGGTTTATAGTCATAATCCCGAATTTAGAAATCCCGAAGAAAAAAAATCTCGAATAAAAAAGGCCGAAAAAAAAAATATCGAATTTTTTTTATGACGTTTTATGTTCGAAATGGGGGGGTTCCCCATCCCCCCAATCTGCCCCCCCTTTTTTTTTGTTTTTACTTATTTTAATTATATAACTAGAGCCAAAAAAAAATATATGAAAATTCAATATTTTTTTTTTCGGCCTTTTATATTCGAGATTTTTTTTTTCGGGATTCTGAATTCGGGATTATGACTGACCACCGTTATGCCACATCTTATGGATAATGGGTCAGAATTTTCCTGCATGCCTGGTTGGGCTGATTTTCTGGTCAGCAGTGTGCCGTTGTGGTGTACGTCTCCTCCTGATGGACAATCAAATCAAGCTTACACAGCATTAGCCTATCATGCACTCCAGCCTACATGCTGCCCTTTGTACTGAATTCTCTCTCTCTCTCTCTCTCTCTCTCTCTACCCCAGCGTCCCAAAAACAATTTCTTCGCTCAAACTTGCTTCCTACTCTGTTGGTATCATCCCAGCTTCCTTCATTAGCCAAGTGATGGGCCTAGAACTCAATGCACTCCTGAGCATTGTTATTGCACCCTTCACAGAATGGTCCTTCCCCGACACTCACAAGACTGGTCTCATGAAACCTATTTTTAAATAAAATGACCCTAGACCCAGATATCCTGGCCAAATTGAAACACTTGTGCATAGGCGCGTTATAAATGCCATATCATATCATATCATATGAAATAACAGCCCATTGTGAACCTCCAGTTTATTAATTTCTTGGAAAAAGTAGTT
This sequence comes from Ambystoma mexicanum, assembly GCF_040938575.1. NCBI lineage: Eukaryota > Metazoa > Chordata > Amphibia > Caudata > Ambystomatidae > Ambystoma > Ambystoma mexicanum. Next base: position 663,567,120 of record NC_090924.1, read on the forward strand.
GCTAAACAACTACTCATCAGAATTAAACAACTACATCTCCGCCAGGACTATCAGTCAGGGTTTCCACTCCATCTGTGCCATTAAGACAGCCAGCATCCAGGTGGTAGATGATGCACTCCATATCATTGGCTGCACTTGACACTGTCAACCACCACATCCTCCTCTCCCTCATTTCCAGCAGGATGGCATTCTCTCTCATTGGCTGAATTGGTTTACCCCTTACCTCTCGTGCAGACACCCCACCCTCCAGTTGAACATGTTGCATTCTAACCAAACCTCAGTCTACTGTGGAGTCCCCTATGGCTCCATCCTCTCACCAATGCATGTTAACATGTGCATGGACCCTCTGGGCACACCACTCATAGATCCCATTTTAGCCATTCATCAATACACAGTTGATACTCAGTTGTTCAGGAGAGTAAAAAGCCCACAGGGCATTAGTCGCCTGTGTGATTACCTAGCCATCACCAGTCTTGGACTTTGACTGCCTACCTGAAACTTTATACATCAAACCCCAAATTCATCCTCATCGGTCCCCCTGCTGAACAACAAATTGTCTGACATTGGCTCAATGATATGCACATGGAAAGATATGATCTGCAGTCTTTGATTCAGCAAAAAATCCTTAGGCTTCACCATTAACAGCAGCCTGTCCTTTCAGAAACACGTAGCCAAGAAAGCCCATATGTCCTGCCTCCAAATGTCCACACTTCTCAAAATCAAAACCATCACCCCACAGCGGGAAGTCCAGACCTTTTGCACATTGATGAGGTAAATGCCCCCCATGATGTGTCTTCCAGCCACTCACTTGGCTCCCCTAAAAGCAGTCCTCCAAGCTGCAGCATGCCTTTTACAAGTGTTACAGAAATTTGATCGAATCACCCCCACTACACTGAACGACATTAGCTTCATCTTAAAGCTAGGATACTGCTCAAGACTGCATGTGTCCTTCTTCAAAGCGGTCACAAATAGCAAATGAGAGTATCTGGTGGCTTAGCTCCACATATCTCGTGGCACACACTCCTTGTGCAGCAAATCGACCAATCGGCTCAAATCACAACTCACCCGCAAAGAGAGGACTCACAAACAATCCTCAACCACTCTTTGGAACTCATTCCCGGTATCGGCTTGAAATGTTCCCACAATCTCTAATTTTGCAAATCTGTACAATTGTGGCTTTGCAACAACACCTGATCAAGGAGTAGTCGCAATGGATGTACAGACCAACGTACAGACTGTAATTCACAGTACTGTGGAAGATGCCAGCCCTATGTTGACTACACACACTCTCTACAGCTCTCCGCTGAGCTCGAGCTAGACCCGCATATTAAGCATTCAAATAAAAAACATTAAAAAAATTGTTGCACGCTCAAAGTGTGGAGAAAAGTTGAGAATTTGACGGAGAGATCATGACAATACCAAGCCTCTAGAACATATGAACCCTTCTGAGATAGAGCAGTAACGTCAGAAGATTTAGAGTGCTTTTGTATAGGTTTGCCGGATGGAAAGGGAGTAAGACGGTCATTATGCGGAGGAAACATTTCACAGCCACATTACACACATTGTTTGTAGCTATTAACTTGCAGTCAGCACTTTAATACACTATATCAGTTTCTCTGATATAGAACACAGGGAAAGTGGCATTGTGAATCTGAAATGGTCTCCCTCTGTGATATGAGAAAGCAAAATGTTGGTGCATTCTCTTACACAGACGAGTGACACGGTACTTAAGTCAATTCTTGTAACATTAGAGGAAACGACTGAAAAAGGTCTATTGCGGCCACAGAGTAAGTGTTTCCAGACGCTGCACAGTGTTCTCTGGCACTGGCTCGATTATACTGTTAGATTGTGAGGGTCAACATCGTGGAGCTGTTGATTCTCAGAGTGCCACAGCCACAGCCACTACGACACAATCCTCATTTGGGGAGAAGAGCAGTACCGGTCACATCAAAGGCAGCCTGCATTTTCACAATGATATAACTTGTTGCTGAATTATGATGCCATTATAAATAAGCTTCTTGCATCCCTTGGAGCTTAATGGAAGGTTAATGGAAAGGCGTTTTCTTTGGCGATGACTCCTGGTGCTCTGGCCCCTGGTGGTCTGATACAATCCCACTGTCATTTAAATGTACCCAATTATATTGAAATCAAACTACAATTGTTCACACTTTACATTGATTCTACAAAATAACACATGTAGAAACTGAGATGATAGAACCCAGAGGTACTTGAGAATCTTTCTAACATGTTGTTTTATTTGCAATTAACATAATGTGATGTAAGTGGTCTTGCATAACACCTGTCTGCCACTTCTGGGGGCCTCACTGCATGTGCCTCTGTAAAAAGAAGTGTCATCAGTGGGACAATGATGAAGGCTGATGTTGTTGAGAGACCCAGTCCCTTTGTGGCAATCTGTTTTCTATGGGTTTGGCAGAGAGACTTGCATTTTGTTATCCATAGGGAAGAGTGTACAGTGTAATAGAGTACAGCGCTTTAGGTCTGGTAAACCACTAATGTGGTAGATTGTCACAGGGATAAAGAGGAGAGCTTAGTCAAGGCTTGATTAGTGTAGATATGCTAACTGCTAAGCCTGTGGCAGCTGTCACAGGGAGATTTTAGTGTATAGTGGAAGGCAGCAGGAAGACTTGGTAGGTGGTTAGTCGATGGAAGAGGTGGGTAAGTTTCACAAGGTAAAAAAACCTGCAATCCTACACACCTACCTGTGGTCTCTTGCAAACAGGTCAATTTCACTATCTCTTATTGTCACTGTGAATCCCTCACTCCCTCCCTCATTCTCTCTCTCTCTCTGGAACAAATAGATACATTGTTACCAATTGGGAGCTAAACACAGATGAGACAAAGGGTGGCATCTGGAAATTCCCCTGGTTCCCATAAACTAGATGTGAATGATCAAGGAAGACAAGAGCATTTTGGTTCAAATAGTCACCTATTTAACTTTCCTTAGTATGATGGTTGACAAGCTTCAAACCTCACTCTAGCATGCTCATATGCTGTTCTTAGTGGCATGTTAGGACGTTTGCCTGTGAGGGCATTGCTCATTTTGTGCAGTGCAAGGCATCAGGTGTACATTTGGGGAGGGGCCAGAGTCCCTGCTTCTTCTCAGACAAGGCACACAGTCACAGGCCAAAATAGCCACCTCCCCCGATGGCCCCAACTCACTAGATGTTGAGGATGCATCAGAAGTTTTCTTCAACCCTACAAGGTGTTCTTCTGAATGAAACTGAGCAGAAAATATCGGTAGTGGAGTGCAGATACTTCAAAGTGCCCCACAGCGCTCAGTGCCACATCGCTTGACCTAAAGGCAGTGTTGCTACTGCAGAAGGGGAGAAGAATCACTGAAAGGAGCATGTGCCCCTCACAATTTACAGGAACCATGTTTCTCATTGTGTGAGAGGATGTGCATGTTACTAAGTGAGGCTTGGCATCCCACTAAAAATAGTGTGTGCATCAGGTGTGGTATGGCTCTGGGTGCAGGTTTTAATCACAAACTTTAACCTTGTAAAATCTGGGCCTGCCTTGCATTCAAGTTTGTCTGCCGCCTTTGACACCATCGGTTATGTCATCTTGATCCATTTCATTGCAGTAGCCGGCCTCTCAGGTGCCGTTTTGTCCTGGTTCACTTATTTTCTTTAGAATCATTGTCAGTTTCTTCCTCTTCCACCTTTTTGCTCTGCTCCATCTGTACTTTCCTGTGGTGTCCCCGTAAGGTCTGCTATTTCCCCAGTATTGTTTAATGTGCATGTTCAGCCACTTACTAAGCTCATCTTCTCCCACGGATTTTGTTCTTATGCTTATGCAGAGGATACACATGTTGTGGTCTGATTAGATCTGTTTTAAAGCCTTGGGGGAATGGATGTGTCACAACTGGCTTAGACTGAAGGGGGGATTGACAGAGGTGCTGGCGGTGAGCTCTCCTGCTGCTACTCTTTGGTCACCTCTCTTCTGGCCTTCTTTGCTGGGCCCTTGTTTCTTCCTGGGTACTGTTCTCTCTGGATAACTCTAATTATGTGTTTGTTATATAGCTAGCCTAATTGATTCAGCGCCTGCGAATACTACAGAATTATGTGGCTTGAGTAGCTACTTACATCCCCCATAGCGCTCATATCTCCCCAATAGTGTGCTGCCTGCATTGGCTACCAGTTGCAAAGTGCATCCCATTGAAAGCACTTTCTTTGTGCATCTGGCTCTGCATGGCTCAGGCGCTGCCTTCTTATAGGCAAAGTTCAATTTTTAAGTACCTCGCTGGGACTTGCAGTCGGCTGAGGCTTTTTTGGTTGAGGTTCAACAGTTTAAATTGGTCTGTATTGGTGGTTGGTCTTTTTCAGTAGCTGCTGCCTCATTATGGAACTCTCTTTCCTCAGGCTGTGGATGATTACTTGTCATTCAGGTGCTCTCTTAAAACGTATTTATTTTCGTTTTCTCTTTTCTATCATTCTGGCTATTTTAGCACCAAGATGCCCTTGGGGGTACACTGCGCTCTATATGTGCTGTTACGATAAGATAAGATTCTTTAGCGATTATCCTTGAGGGGGACTCTGAGTAATTGAAACAATTGCTGTTTGAACATTGAAACCTTGATGTATTTGAGAAAATAATGCTCTAATTATTACAAGCCTTAACAATATTGTGAACCTCTGAATGATTTGTTTCTCCCTTTTGTGAAAATGGTTGTATTTTATACGATTGTCGACACACCAAAATTCCATTCTGTACTTTTCACACTTGCCCTTCAAGTAGAGCCCATTCGAAAAAAAAGTTCTTAAAAGTAGAAATTCACAAACATTTGTTGAGTGACAATCAATTGCTACACTGGGCTCCTTTTCGAACACATCTTCCAGATTATGGTTTTCTTGGCTTTACCATCCTAACCCAAGTAAATAGTATGATTAGCACCTTTAATAACTCTGAGTTCAGAAAAAAGTGGTTGCCTTAAACTACATTTTGTATTGTTGTCACAACTTAATTCATATAAATTCCATATATCCTTGTGTTTTTCTTTAAGAAATACCTTAAAAACTGAAAACACCAGAAATAGTTGCATTTCTGGTTGAGCACCATGTGTCATTTGTAAACCTTAGCGTACCCGAGCCATGGCCATCCCAGGCCAAACCCATTACTATAGGTCTCAGTGGATCTGCCATATCTCACAGTAGTTGCCCCAAACAATGTCTAGACTCATAGAACATCCAGTGTCTCAGGTTTCCTTTATGTGGGCCAGTAAGGATCACAGAATTTCCAGAGGAGATTCAGTGGGTTAACAGGAGTGTGCAGGCTCCCAACTTGGCTCACAATTTGTCTTTACCAAGAATTTGGTGAATTTTGGAAGAGTTTGTCAGTCTTTTTTGCCAGTGTGTTTGGTCCCTATTTGCTCTCTTCTGTCTTTGTGTGTACCTATTATATTCCCTTTGTCATATTTCCTTGTTGACCTTGTCACAAAACGTTAACAAACACCAATAGTGATTCCCTGTCCACCCCCCTTTGTTAGCTCCAAAAAGGTTTTAGAAAAATAAAACATTTACTTTTCCTTTTGTGTTCCTAATCTTATTTATTTTGAATCTGTCCAACTAAACGTGTTGTGATTTCTTCAATTTGTCGTTCAAACATAAACAACGAACACATTATAGAAACATATCCCATTTGCATTCCTGCTTGTTTGTGTTGACCCTAAAATAGCATTCCCATGTGTGTGTGATGTATTTATTTATTTATTTATGTATGTATGTATTTATTCATATATTTATTGTGCTATAGTTCAATCATAAACTTTTTACAAACAGTAAACATTAATAAAAAAGATTCAAAAACAGTAAAAATTAGTTCAATACATTACAAATATCACTAAGTTAATTCATCACATTACAATTGTTCAATTTAGCAGGCATACATAATCCCAACAAGTATTAAAAGGAGTCACATCTTAATCCACACACTCTCATAAAGTGTTTTTAAAAATCTCATCAGATTGATTTTTCAGGCAACTTGAAAGCCTTCCAATATCATACACCGCAAGGCCTCAAGAGTAATTTCCCTAAAATCACGAATAAAATACCCCCCAAATCTAATTCTTGATACTTTTAGGTTAACACATTCTAACGTAATATGTCTCAGAGTCTCTATTTCATTCAATTTACAGAAACAACAAGTCTGGTTGGCATGTGGAATATTTTCCCTAGCACATTGAATTTAATTTGTATATAAGAGATTCAGCCTCACTTTTAAAAAGTATCCTCTCCAACGAGAGTTCAGGAATTTTATTAAACATTTGGGAAGGGTGCGTGGAGATTTCCCATTCAAATATAAATAACGGTGGAAGGTATATGATTTGCAGGTTTCAGTTTTTGTATCCAGCCAAGTTCCCACCATTGTGCTTCAGTTACATTAAAGAAACCTTCCACAATAAATCTAACATTACATTCCACAGAAAAATACAGTACATGTCAAAATAGCTCACAATATTTCCTTAATTTGGAAAACTGTGAGCAGCACAGCAATCCAAGTAAAAAATCTCTCCCATAAAATTCCTTAGTTCAGGATTATTTATACAATTCATAAACTATCTTCCTCAGTAGTACAATAATAATTATTTACAAAATAAATCAAATAATAAAACACATCTATTCATTCAAAATAGTTCAAAGATCCGTAATTTGGAGCATAGAATCACACATTAATGCCCAAATATCATTCAAAATGTTTACAAGAGCCACTGAATGTGATATAAACCATACTCTTAAGAGAGCAGCAAACATGTTCTAAGATAATAGACACTAAAACATTTACGAAAACTATGTAATCCCTTGTGGTATTGCAGCTGGACAACAGATTATTAAAGCTCGCAAAGATTCTACAGAATATTTGCAAAGCCAGAAACTGTGATTAGTCAGACCTATATAATTACCTAAAACATCCGATTCATGGAATAAATGTGCGCCGAAAATCCCGGCGCAGAGGGGCCAATACGTGCGCTGCGCCGAAAATAAGCGAAAAGCGCAGGGAAACCAGCGCACGTCGATTCATGGAAGTCCGTGCGCAAGAAAAGCAGAGGACGTGCGCTGAAAAAGCGCGCGGCGCAGGCCGGCGCACAGGTCAACCAACGTCGTGCGCCACGGCCACTGCGCTATCACTCCGAGCGCAGCGCACAGCTCTAAAGTAGGCGGAACACAGGGCGGGACACTCGGAATGGGGAATAAAATGGGGCACAACACTCGGAATGGGGAAGAATGTGGGCGGCACGGGGAAAGTATAGGAGGCAAGTGCGCGGAACGCCCACACGCTCGCATACAACACGTATTCATGGAATGGAATAGAATAGGGCAAAAAAGCGCACGCTCAAAGCAGCGCACAGGCACAAACAGGCACAAACACGACCGCCACAAGAAAGCAGGCGGTAGCGTCTCTGCGCCTGCAAGAAATGTGCGCTAAAAGGTGCGCCAACAAATAGCACCTATATACAGACATGATCAATGTCCAATACTGTGGCCCTCCAGGACAAATGACGTACAAAGGGGTACCCACAAACACAGACACGGGCTGAGAGAAAAAATAAACGTGTGCGTGCATACCGGGGTGCGCGGGAAGTTGCACACGCGATATGGCCGGGTACGTGGATTACAGGGGTGCGCGGGAAGTTCCACACGCGATTAGTCAGGGTACGTGGATTGCAGGGGTGCGCGGGAAGTACCACACGCGATATGGCAGGGTACGTGGATTCCAGGGGTGCGCGGGAAGTTCCACACGCGATATGGCCGGGTACGTTGATTTCAGGGGTGCGCGGGAAGTTCCACACGCGATATGGCCGGGTACGTGGATTTCAGGGGTGCGCGGGAAGTTCCACACGCGATATGGCCGGGTACGTGGATTTCAGGGGTGCGCGGGAAGTTCCACACGCGATATGGCCGGGTACGTTGATTTCAGGGGTGCGCGGGAAGTTCCACACGCGATATGGCCGGGTACGTGGATTTCAGGGGTGCGCGGGAAGTTCCACACGCGATATGGCCAGGTACGTGGATTGCAGGGGTGCGCGGGAAGTTCCACACGCGATTAGTCAGGGTACGTGGATTTCAGGGGTGCGCGGGAAGTACCACACGCGATATGGCAGGGTACGTGGATTGCAGGGGTGCGCGGGAAGTTCCACACGCGATATGGCCGGGTACGTGGATTTCAGGGGTGCGCGGGAAGTACCACACGCGATATGGCCGGGTACGTGGATTTCAGGGGTGCGCGGGAAGTTCCACACGCGATATGGCCGGGTACGTGGATTTCAGGGGTGCGCGGGAAGTTCCACACGCGATATGGCTGTGTGCTCCCAGGCATTACCTGTACACCCTCCACGGCCCCTGCAGGCAGCACACACCACAGGGAACTACCCTGCACACCTGCTCATGTCTCCCACCACCCCCACCCCCCATCCACCAGGGACACCCTCCACCAGGCCCCCACCCATGTCTCCCACCACCCCCACCCCCCATCCACCAGGGACACCCTCCACCAGGCCCCCACCCATGTCTCCCACCACCCCCAGCACTGTGGGGAACCTGCCAGCAGGCCCCCACCCATGTCCAACCCATGTCTCCCACCACCACCACCCCCAGCACTGTGGGGAACCTGCCAGCAGGCCCCCACCCATGTCCAACCCATGTCTCCCACCACCCCCACCCCCAGCACTGTGGGGAACCTGCCAGCAGGCCCCCACCCATGTCCAACCCATGTCTCCCACCACCCCCACCCCCCATCCACCAGGGACACCCTCTACCAGGCCCCCACCCATGTCTCCCACCACCCCCAGCACTGTGGGGAACCTGCCAGCAGGCCCCCACCCATGTCCAACCCATGTCTCCCACCACCCCCACCCCCAGCACTGTGGGGAACCTGCCAGCAGGCCCCCACCCATGTCCAACCCATGTCTCCCACCACCCCCACCCCCAGCACTGTGGGGAACCTGCCAGCAGGCCCCCACCCATGTCCAACCCATGTCTCCCACCACCCCCACCCCCAGCACTGTGGGGAACCTGCCAGCAGGCCCCCACCCATGTCCAACCCATGTCTCCCACCACCCCCACCCCCCATCCACCAGGGACACCCTCCACCAGGCCCCCACCCATGTCTCCCACCACCCCCACCCCCCATCCACCAGGGACACCCTCCACCAGGCCCCCACCCATGTCTCCCACCACCCCCAGCACTGTGGGGAACCTGCCAGCAGGCCCCCACCCATGTCCAACCCATGTCTCCCACCACCCCCACCCCCAGCACTGTGGGGAACCTGCCAGCAGGCCCCCACCCATGTCCAACCCATGTCTCCCACCACCCCCACCCCCAGCACTGTGGGGAACCTGCCAGCAGGCCCCCACCCATGTCCCCCTGGCCCCAGGTCCTGACGATACACAATCATGGCAGTAATGGCCAGCATACCCAGCACAAACACCCAGGCAAGGATTGCATGCACCCACATAGTGAATGCAATCACATGACACAACCCCAAAGGCAAGTATGCAAAAGAACACATGTCTGTCACACACACATACACAATGGGTGCAAGTGAATGTCAAAACCCATATCATGACATGTAAGAAACCAAAGAGAAAATAACACAAGTGTAAGATAATATAAAAATGTATTAAAAACACAAATCAAGTAAACCAATAAAACATACAACTATGTGGCAAAGGGCCTCATTACGACCCTTGCGGAAATGGAAAAATGATGGCGGAAATGCAATACCGCCATCGAACACCGCTCGTTGCGATCATGACCCGTCACCGTAAAGTACGATGCCATTAGCGACACCGCAGTGAACGGCAACGCTAACTGCACCAAGTACGCGCACGCGCGCCTTGCAAAACCGGAATCACCGCCATGGCGCAACGGTACGCGAATTCTGACCCTAGCGGACATGTACTGAACGCCATCAAGCACGTCGCAAAGTACCATTCCGCCATGGCGAGAAATACGGCAACGCGAACCAACCGTAAATGGCCCACTGAGTGCCTGTACTCCACTCCCTGGCCTCATTGCACAACTCCTGGCAGGCGCAATGTACTCACACTATGCAACCAGTGAAATCCACGATTCACCCATGCATGCCAACGTAGAAAAGCATGCAGGGGCTCAAAGCGCCCCGTGAGTGGGCATCCATGTACGGCATGTCACCATAGCCGTACTGACGCAGCACAGGCATGTGAAGGTACAACACATCAAAATGAAAATCAAGAACACATGACACAAAACAACAGTAGTCCCCCATCGCTTGCCACCAGCGCAAGGCAACATCCACAACAGCATCCTGAGGGGGATTGCACCAGCCCTGTACTCATGCCAGTAAACAAACCAACCATCAGCAGAAGCATGTACCACACAAGTCGGCAGAGTGACTGAGCAGCCAGGCTCATCCCAAGAGGGGCCGATGGGAGCTGCAGGGCACAGATGGCATCAATACAGAAGCTATTCCAATGGACATGACCCCAGTCCCCCTCCAACAAACGCACGCAAACACAGTCACCTGTGACCAGCCACATTCTGAACAACCCATCATTCCACCAATCGACCTGGCTGACAGGCACCAGTCGGCCAAAAGCCAATCCCCCGCCCCTGAACAGCACATCATGTAAACAGACACAATGGCAGCCTCTATCCGTGACCATACTGTGCTACGTAGGCAAACGCGGCCAGTACTGTACCACACAACTCAACTCAGAAGGCGGAACACAAAGCAGATCAACACGCAATACATACCGCCACAAAGCGAAAATCGCCACATCACCTGCAAAGAACAACGCAACACGACAAATATCGGAATACAATTTAAATGCACATCCAAATGACAAAGGCCCCACATCAATTTGCAAAATCCCACCAAAACAACCATCATCACCGAGGGCTGCATCTGCAATAATTGACCGGCTTCCACTTGTGTGACGCCCTGTACCATCATGGCACACAGGGCTTACATCAACGTTCCAAAAGGCAACATGGAAGCGGCAAGAACCGCAGGTCCGTCCCATGAGGCAGGCACTAGTCCAGCTGAAAGGCCGAAATGTTGCACCTAGCCACCAGTACAGCGTAAGGGCATGTGGCCCATTGGCGATCGTCCCATATGATCGAAATGGTGCTCCACTGATTCACCCGAAGCTGCAGGAGTCGAGAGTAAAAACCATCTGGAGGAGTGGCGTAGAGATGGCATCTGCAATAGGGCAGGAGATACCTGTCACCCAAAAGAAACACAAATCAACCGATTGCATTACGGGACTCATGATGCATTACAATCTTCATTCAACACACCAAATCCACACCCATATGCATGCTAGCCCACTCCAAAGGAATATACACACCCCTAATCCAGTATCGAATCACAACGAAACCAATCGAGCTAAATACACCATTGGCAACGTCGGTTACTGTGCATGCGTCCGTCAAGATAGAACCCATGACATGGGATTAGTAACGTGCCTAGACACAAGTGTATGAAGGCGCGTCGAGACAGGGAGGATCCGACAAGGGCAGAGAGACGTATGTCCCACTATGGCAGCCTTGCATCACATAACGCAGGGCAAGGGGAGTGAACCAAAAAACCCATGTACATGGCAGACCCTAAACGGATTCATCAGTCCATGCATCCACACATCATTCCCTCATCCCGCAATGAAAACGCATGAATATTCACTCACATAATATGTGAAACTTCCATCGCGTCTGTGCGTAATGCAGTCCGCAAAAACCACTGTGCCCCTGGCCGGATCTGTAGTGTTGTGAAGCAAGATGGATTTGGGAACGTCCTGCCTCATCGTCCACTACGCTATTGCGCATCCCCTTCAATTCATATCATTCATTGCCTGCTCGTTATGGGCCATGTCCCAAGGACATTCTACAATAGAACGTTACATTTCCAGCCAGACCTGTGGGCGTATCCTCGCCGCTACTTCAAAGCCCAAAATGCTGGCCTTCGAATTCCTCACTTGCAACATTACGTCGAAAAGGCTTCTGTGAACGCTTGCATTCACAATTACATCAATGTAGTGCGGCTGTGTGTCATGATGCTAACTGGCTGCAATCACAAATGGGACGCCACGCCCGTCGGTGAAGTACGTTACTGTGCTGCATGAGGGTCGGCCATCGATCGAGCCCTACATACCACTGACTCTTCACAGGTATGTAAGCGGCTGCAATAATAGCATGTGTAACAATGGGAGCATAGCATGAAAATCAGTCAAAGTACATCACACTGCCATCGGGATTTGATACATGATTCCAATCCCAAGATGCCATGCGGCCAAATGCAGCCTTACGTGCGGGCCGTGCTCGACCAGAAGGGATTGCATCTGCCACAGATTCATTCAATCAGCACAGGTGGAGGCCATACAGGCCGACAGCACATATATTGCAGACCCAAACCCCTCCCACAACCACTCCCACTCCAAAATGCTACCGGCAGGACTAGCGATGTTGGGCCTGGGGTACCAGATAGCACTGCAAGTGCTACAACTACAAGAAGACGACGAACAACAACAGGTACAAAAACCGGGCGCACAGGGGAGACGGAGGAGGAGGAGGAGGAGGAGGGCAAGGCAGGGTCAGCAAGGCCCACAAGCACTGCCACTACCACCACGCAGGCGGCCCGCAATCCCACGCCTCCGAGCCGATCCGTTCAACCTCACTGCTGAGCAGATCCACACCCTCTACCGTTTGGACCGGGACACCATAATCGCCATTGTGGACATGACACATGCTGACCTCGTGAGCATGATAGATAGCCCAACCGCCATCCCACCCCTACTGAAGGTGGTGTCTGCACTCCACTTCCTGGCCACAGGCACCTACCAGCACACAGTGGGACAGTTGCATGGCATTTCACAGCCACTGTTCTCACGGACACTCTTCCAAGTGCACGATGCCCTCCTGAAGCACGCCGACGACCACATCACACTACCACGCACGTACCAGGAGATTACCAACGCTAAAGTGGGATTCCATGCACTTGGCGGCATCCCGGGTTGCATTGGTGCCATCGACTGCACCCATGTTGAATTGGTTGTCCCACATGCCATGGAGGTCCAGTACCGCAACCGGAAACAATTTCATTCAATCAATGTGCAAATGGTGTGTGACTCCAACAAGATATTTACGCATTGTTGTGCCAGATTTCCAGGATCTACCCATGATTCTATGGTCCTGACGAACACAAGAATACCACGCTACATGGAGCGACACGCAGGGCACAGATCCTGGCTACTCGGTGAGTCTCATTCCATGCATGACATCGTGGCCCATTTGATGCGTCAATGACCTTGCAGGGGGGGGGGGGCTACTTAGCACTATCATTCCACTGACACCCTTTATTCGTCTCATACAGGTGATGCCGGGTATCCACTGAAGAGATGGCTCCTTACACCAATCCGGAACCCACAGAACGAGCATGAGGAGGACTACAACCATGCCCACTCACGTACCCGTGTGGTCATTGAACAGGCATTCGGCCTACTGAAGGCTCGTTTCCGCAGCCTCAGCAGGTCTGGCGGGGCACTCATATACAGCCATGAGAAGGTTTCTAAGATGGTCATGGCATGTGTCATGCTGCACAACATGTGCATACGTAGGAATGTGCCCATGCCCCCTGACGCTGTACTGCATGCACCTGAAGATGATGATGATGATGAGGGTGGGGATGTGGAGGCACCTCAAGGAGTCCATGAGGCACAGGATGCACGTGCAATCCGACAGAGCATCATAGATGCATGCTTCTAGCAACCACGCATGGTGCCTATTACACGGAAAGGGGACCTGTGGCACTGTGTGTGTGTAGTACAGGCACATTGTGGACTGTACGCCTATGAAGGCCTCGTACGCAAATATCAATGTCCACACATGTCATTGGATGATAATGAGGTGCTGTATTGTTGATGTGATTTGATTTATACACCCTATGGACCCGCCACCCAGTGAAGCCCAACACACCCCCTCCACCCTACTACCTCCCCCCCCAACACCAGTGTCCAAATATGCATGCTGTCCGTGGGTAGACGCTATTGCAAGCCCCCTCTACGGGTATCAGGGGCACCCCTGCCCGTGGAGCGCAGGTTCCTGCCAGATCTGCGTTGGGGGCTGCCCTGGACGGAACTTGCCACGGATGAGGTCTCTGCCTGCTCGCGTCCATGCATGTCTCTGAGGGTTTGTGAGAGCTCCGAGAGCACACGGCGCACAGCAGCAAGTTCAGCACAGACGTCTTTGGACGTCGCATGCAGTTCCCCCCTCAGGCTCTCGGTGCTTTTCTCCATTTGTGCTCTCAGGCTCTCGGTGCTTCTCTCCATTTCTCCCCTGAGGCTCTCACTACTTTTCTCTATTTGTGCCCTGAGTGTCTCGGTGGATGTTTCCATGGCTGCCCTGGAACCCCCGCATTCATTTGCATGGTCCTTGAGTAGCGTGGACGCTTCCTGCTGTTGCTCGATCAGCAGGTCGAGGGACTGTTGCCTCTGCTGGGCCATGGACATTTGCGGTGGTGTGACAGGGGGGCTGCTCAACACATGTTGCCTTGGCACAGGACTTGTGGGGGTTGGCCAGTCGTCGTCTTCAGGGTGCCCCTGCGTGGTTTCGTCATGGTGTAGGGGATGGAACATGCAGGGGGATTGGGAAAGGTCATGGATGGTACCTACGTCGCCAGCACTGTTTTCCGTGTCGGAGCATGCTGGCATGACAGCTGTGTCACCTATGGTGCTGCTACCACCAGAGGTAGTGCCATCAGATACGTTCTTTGGGGGGGCCTGTGGTGCTGGGGTTGTGGACTTGCTGGCTGCTGGGGTGCCTGTTGCAGTCCCCTCCAGTGTGCTGCCACTTGATTCCTGCTGCTGCCGTGTCTTGATCCTTGCACCTGAGGTGGAGGCTCTTGGGACGTTGGTCCTGGCCCTCTTTGCAGGCGTGCTGGTAGGGGTGTCCTGCAGCTCGTCGTTGGTATCGGACCCTGTGGTGGAGTAAAGAGGGGCGAGCGTTAGTTATGGGTCTGTCGGATTCGGAATGGCAACGTATCAAATGCATTGGGGTGGTACATGAGGCTGATTTGGGACTGGGCCTTGGAGGTGGTCTCATTTTCGTGTGGATTGAGGATGCATTCATTTGGCTGCCTGCAGTTAGGGGGTGCATGCTGCACATGTAGGGGTTGTTTATGGCTTCTTGATTGATTTGTTTGTTCATTCTGACTTTTAGAGGGCGCTGTCAGGGCTAAGTATGTATTGCACTATGGGGTCACATGGTACTGCACATGTTCGTGGTTTGTGGATTTCGCATTGTTTCTCTTGGCCAACCTACCTGATTCTCCGGATGTCGGCACTCCTTTCTCCATCCCTCCGACTCCCTCTATGCTCTCCATTCCTATGGTGGAGGCGCAGATTTCCTCCCAGGGGTCAACTTGATGGGCGACTCTGAACCCCCCCCGGTAGCTGTGGCGATGTTCCTGTTCGCAGAAAGTATGCTGCGTACGCGGATCCGCAGGTCGTCCCACCGCTTGCGACATTGCTGTGGCGTGCGGGGTGTTGTCCCCACCGCACTTACGCGCTGTGCCACCAGGACCCATATGGCCTTCTTGTTGGCAAGGGCCGTCCTGGTCATTTGACTGGAGAAGACGACGGCGGAATTTTCCTGTAGGGTCTCGGTGAGCACGGTCAGTTCCTCTCGGGAGAAGTGTACCTGCCGCTTGCGGTCACACGCTTTCTTGGCTACCTTTCCCATATTTATTTTTTTAACTGGGGTTGCTAACGGGTTGGGATGTGTGTCAGGGTCGGATTTTTAATGGTTGTGTTGGGATTCGGATTTTATAGTTGTGCGGCGTGCTGTTTCCCGTTCCGGCCACATGCTTTTACTTCCGTTTCCGTATATTTACGGTGGCCGTAATTTGCGGTGCACGCTCGTTACGGTGACCGCTCATTACGGTGACCGCTAAGATGGGTGGCGGTATTGCACCTGGTGCAGCGTACGGCGGCGGTAAGGGCCGTTTTGGGGTCATTTCCGCCATCGCAGCCTTTCGGATTCCGCCATGGCGTAATGCTCGTGCCCGATGGGTCGTGATTGGCCGCACTTTGCTCCTTCGTGCTATGGCGGAAACGCTATTTACGCTGTTGCGGTCCGGTCAGTCAATTTCCGCCAGGGTCGTAATGAGGGCCAAAGTAAATAAAAGGTCCATGTCCGATAACAAAAATGAAAAACCAAAAAACAAAGGATTAAAAAATCAATATAATTTGTCCAAAGCAAAACCATGTAGTAGGAAATCAAAGAAAAACCATTACGTCATGGTGTAAACAATAAAAAAATCAAAAAATGTATCTCCCAAAATAAAACAATATATACAGGAATGTTCCAGGGTCCATGAGCCCAACAGCACAAATGAAACCTAATACTAACTAATAAAATAAATATGTACAAAAAAGTGGCCATTGTCCGAGCGGTCCAAAATAATAAAAATAAATAAAGGAAACCTAGCACTAACTAACTAAAAAACTATATACAAAGGCAGCGGGCTAGTCCTGCGGCTCACTTGGTGATGCTGGCCAGGGCATCCTCGAACTCCATGTCAATGTCCTGGAGGCGGGACTCTGTCCTGGCCCCGAGGTCTCGCAGGGACAACCCCATGTGCTCACCAAAATCCCTGCGAGCCTCCTCGAGGCACTCAGCCCGCCTCAATGCCCGATGCATGGAGATCTCCGCCCTGGCCATGGCGAGCCGCTCCTCTTCCGCCCGCTGCCGCTCCGCACCTATCCGCTGGCCAAACTCCTCCCACACGGAACACACCGCCATGCCAGGGTTGCCCTGCCCTCCGGCCGATGCCTGCCCCTCTGATCTTGATGGCCCTGAGCCATGATGCCTCCCACGTCGAGCCCGCTGCTGCCTCCGACGCCACTGCCTCTGCCAGCACGACGGCATCCAGGCTGATGGTAACCACCGACGCCGTTGTGCACGTGCCCTGCCCGATGATGCCGGCACATCTTCCATCTGCTGGGGTCCACTTGCTGTGTCGTCCACCCCTGCTGGACCTCCGACTCCCAACTGTGGCAGGGATGGGATCCCCACCGAGCTGGCTGCATTGGTCGGGGCAGGTCCACAGGGGGCCATGGTGGCATCTGGGCCGGAAGACGGCAAGGAGAACGACCGTTGGATAGCCTGCACAGAGGAGGAGAGGGCCGTCAGATTGGCCAACACATGCAGGAACCCCCCGAACATGGCCGATCCCAATTGGGCCACGTCGGCACGGTGCACTTCGTGATGACGTGCGTGCTCCTCCCGGGAAGCACGCACGTCATCATGAATCACAGCCGTGCGCATCGCGACCCCAATCAGGACCTGCTCCACGCGGCCAGGGGTTCCCACGGCCGCAGGTGGAGGGGAGTCAGTTGACATGGACATCCCCACTACCTGCGGACGGGCCTGGGACGGGGCATCCCTGCTGGTGCATGGTGGTGCACTCACAGGGTCAGGGACAGCGACATGCACAGGCACCTCCACGGTGACCTGTGCTGCCTCCTGCCCCTGGCCCTGGACTGCACCACTTGCACCAGCAGGGATGCTCCCACCAGGCCCCATGTGTGCACCAGTGTCGGCCTCCTCCTCCTCTGTGCAAACCACCAACCTGGATGGCTCCTCACCGTCTCCCGCCGTAGCAGGCCCCTGTGGGGGCTCACCCACCCCTTCCGCTGCAGCCGTGGGGGCATCCCCGCCGCCTTGCTCCACAGCGCCGTCTCCGCCCTCTTCTTCACTAGCCGCTGCGTAGAGGGAGACAAAGGACACAAGCATCAGGCTACTGTAAAATGGTCCCCTAGACAGGAAGCAATAGCAGATGAGCACCCCTGTCAAAGTACACTTCCATCATGTCCCTCCACAACACATGGGTCAGTCCAGGCAAAACACACACAGTAACAGGCATGGTGCATGCCATGCACATTTCCATGCATGTCCAATTGACTCTTGAAACATTCAATGATATGTGACTCACATGCATCATGGCTCATGCATATCACATGCACACACTTCACCTCAGTCACATCCATCTGGCCCCAAACACAACGAACACAGGCGAAACAAGGGTTAGTTGGGTGCGTCACAGAATCTGTGCATTGTCACACACATGTGTCATGCATCCATGGCATGCACAAGTCACAGACACGCAGGTCAGGCACACAGACATGGCTACCATATATGTACCTGGCATCAGCACCCATCCTTCACCCCCATCCATGTCCAGGTACAGAGACTGGCATGCTCTCATGTCCTAAATCTGCATAGGGCTCCCCATGCCACATTTCAACACTTGCAACAACCATGTGGGTCACACATCACTGGTCGCACATGCATTACCATGATGTCCCTTCACACATACATGCATACATGGCCCATGGCACACATACAGGCAAGTATCATAGAACCAGCACACCGCAACATGCCCTGTCTCACACAGTAATGCTTGCACACTTACCGCTCAACTCCAGACGGGCCTCCCTCTCAAGGACCTGGGCGTGGAGCGCTGGGCGTACGCGTTCCAGGACCCTCTTCTGGATGGAACTCATGCGGCCCCGGCCCCCCTCCACGAGGCGCCGGGCCTTCACAAGGGTCCTGGACCTCAAGTCCTCCCAGCGCTTCTTGATCTTCTGGACGTTGCGGGTTGCCACCCCCTCCGCGTTGATGGCAACCACACAGTCGGCCCAGATCCTCTCCCGTCCTTCCTTGCTGGCGCGGGACGATCCAAAGAGGGCATCATACTGCCCCAGGACATGCTCCACCAGGACACCAACTTCGGTGGCAGTGAAGCTGGTGCCCCTCTGCCCCTCTGGCCTGGGGTTGCCACTGGTGCCAGATGTCGAAGTGCCCGACATGGCAACCCCAGAGGCAGGTGTGGGTGGGCAACTGGGTCCTGGGGCTGGGCTGTGGAGCGATGTAATCCCAGTTGGGAGTCTTCAGTTCCAGCAGGGGTGGACACAGCAACTGGACCCCTGCAGATGGCTGATGTGCAGGCACCAAATGGCAGGGCACGGTGGCAGCAGGCAGGCAGGCAGGCAGGCAGCAGCAGATAGCACGTGGGAGGCTGCTCAGGGCACTGGGGGGGCAGTAACTCGGCCTTCTGGGCAGGAGTGTGGTGTTCCGTGTGTTTTCGGGTGGCCAGCTTGATACGGAGTGATTTGGCACGTGAAATTCCTGCACGTCAGCGTGAAATCCGAGGAAAGGCCCTTAGCGCGTAAGAGCATCAGCACGCATACGCGATTCTATTGGACCAGAGTCCCTCACCGCGTAAGCGCGTCTGACGTGATCCGCACGGGCGTTCCCCACTCAGCACGTGATGACGGAGCACACGTGGAAATACTGCACGTCAGAGTGTCATCGCGTGTAATTGGCCAAAAGTGTGCGTACACGCGATTGGCCAATGTACGTGTATTACATCGCGTGTAATTGGCCAAAAGTGCGCGTACACGCGATTGGCCTATGTACGTGTATTACAGGGGTGCGCGGGCACTTACACACGCAAGTACGTCAGCGCACCTGTATGCCTGCTGCGTGGGAATTTCCACACGCTATTGGAGTGGGAACTAGATTCCAGGGGTGCGAGGGTCACACGCTCGCCTAGAACACGCGCAAGGCATTAATTTGCGCACTTATCAATAAACAAGCCAGATGCCAGGATGAACATACCGTTCCTAGCAGCAGTGGCAGTGGGCTACCAAAGGAGGAGGAGGAGGAGAGTCAGGGCCAGAATATTCACACCCAGAACCAGCCTATTCGGGATGCCTGATGACCAGGTGTATGGGAGGTACAGGTTTCCAGCACACATCATACTGGACCTGGTCAGTGAGTGGGAGGATGACCTCACATCACCCACCCTGTGCTCCCAAGCACTCAGCCCCCTGCAGAAGGTCCTGAATGTACTGCACTTCTTGGCCACTGGATCCTTTCAGCGGACAAGTGCCATAGTGGGTGGTGTGTCACAGGCCACGCAGTCACGCTGCCTACACCAGGTCTTGAACATCATCACTGCACGGCCATCAGTCCGCAGGCACATATATCTCCCCAGGACTCATGCAGAAAGGCGGACGTGCATCCAGGAATTCTATGGTGTGGCTCAATTCCCCAAAGTGCTTGGTGCAATTGACTGCACACATGTGGCTCTACGTCCACCCAGGGCAACAGAGCACATCTATAGAAACCGCAAGCACTGGCATTCCATCAACGTGCAAGTTGTATGCAATGCCAAGGGAATAATCACATCAGTATATGCCAACTATCCCGGGTCCACCCACGACAGCTTCATCTACAGAATGTCTACACTATGCCGGGACCTGGAGGCTGGCCAGCATGGAGATACATGGCTGCTTGGTGAGCATGAATGCCACTGCACATGCATGCATGTCAGATACTGGGTCATGACACAACACCACTAATGATACCCATCACCACCTCCGCAGGGGACAGTGCCTACCCTATCAGCCCCCACATGATGACCCCAATCCGGAACCCCACCACGCCACCCGAGGTAAGGTACAACACAGCCCACATTGCAACACGGGGCATAGTGGAGCGCACATTCGGAGTGCTGAAGTCACGCTTTCGCTCCCTTGACCGTTCTGGCGGGCAGCTGTTATATGCTCCCCGAATAGTGTGCAGGATCATAGTGGCAGCATGTGTCCTGCACAACGTTGCAACACGCCGGGGCCTGCCCGTGGACATGGTGGTGCCCCCACATCCACAACCACATGCACGCCCGCTGCGCATGGGAGGGGAAAGGGCACGGGGGGTGGCAGCC
The DNA here is from genome assembly GCF_040938575.1 of Ambystoma mexicanum. NCBI lineage: Eukaryota > Metazoa > Chordata > Amphibia > Caudata > Ambystomatidae > Ambystoma > Ambystoma mexicanum. Next base: position 663,587,902 of record NC_090924.1, read on the forward strand.
CGTACGCAACTGGTGGCCAACTTCTTCACCTAGGAATCACAGTGCTGGCTAGTGCACACTGCTCTGGCACATACCATCTGACAATCAATGATGACACTACCTGACAATGTCACAAAATTACTCGACAATAAACTGTCAGATACACATCAGCCTGAGATTGTTAACATGGAACTGTCACTATGTGTGCACCCCTACCTACACATACACCAGCAATGCATCACAACGAGAAGACACAACTCCATCAATCAAATATGCATTGCCACAGGCGATTCACTACATGACAACATTGCCATGTCACCCATTCCCTTCACAATCCCGCCACTGAGGACACCATGTCATGGTATGTGAGAGCAAACAAACTGGCCATCACAACATGACACCGGTGTCACAAATAGCAGTGCCCCAAATGGAACATAGCCGCACTTGAACAGCTAACCGCGCTGGAGCCACTACTACACACCTGTGTAAGAGTAATTTCAATCAAATTACACACCAACCCACCTTGAAGCCCACCCAAACAAGACACAATGCATGTAATCAATGGTAGTCTCATTACCTGATTCTGCTGGTATGTCCTCACCGTCCAGATGTACAGTGATGGCGCCACGCAAAAGTGTCAGTGCACATCTACCGACATGTAGTCTGACTCCAGAGAGTATGCCCGTGTGAAGAACTGTGTGAAATACCTGCAAAACATGAGCAACATATGTAAGTAGAGGCACATATCAAACCATCATGCATAGTTAGGTGCAACAACAATGTACACTATGAATGTCTACACAGTATTGACTATGGACTGCCCAACAGCTCATGGGAGTCCAATGTCACCGTGTAATTTGCTGTCACTTGGGCACACCCTTTGCAAGCCCATGTAAACGGAAGCAGGAGGGGTGTGGATGTCTGCTACCCAAGCATCTAAACCAAACTCAGGACAAGCCTGCATGTGCCCAGCCACAATACAGTGTATGCCCAGGTACCCACACAAGGCAACACTCTTGGAAAAGGAAAAAGAAAATTGAGAAAAAATGGCCATGAAAGGGCCGGCAGGGGTTGGGGGGCCACCTATGAGGTCCGAGGACAGGATGCACGCCACAATCCACCTGTGTGGATCATGGGAAACTAAAACACCCCATAGGCTCGTGGCCCACACGGCTACTCTGTTGTGGGAGATGAGTCGCTATCGCTCTGGCCAGACCCTGCAGCTGACTCAGGAGGTGGGGGAGCTGCCTCAGAAGATGGTGTGACAATGGGAGGCAGCCCACGCAAAGCACGAGTTTGCTCCTCCATGGCTGCAAGCAGGCGGGTCTGGTAGTTCTGGTTCTGGGTTATAATCATGCGGAGGTCCCCATGCAGTAACTCCCGGGATGACCTGACCTCCGCACGAGTTGCCTGCATCTCGGCCGAGAGCGTCCGTGTCAGACGCTCCAGCTGCTCCTCTGTCCTTCTATGGGATGAAGCCTCAAGCTCCAACAGGGTCGACCTGAGGTGACGGAATTCTTCCCTCAGGCCTTCCCTGTGGCGCTGGGACTCCATGGAAAGTGATTCCCGCAGAGTCGCCAGTGCCGCCCGCCTGTCCTTGTTGGACGCCAACATATCCTCCCTGTGTGCCTGGCTGATGGACTCTGTAGCCTGCTCCAGTCGCTCCATCAGCCTTTCTGGGGGGACAATGGAAGTGGCCACCCTATCCATGGCCTGTGCAATCATCTCGGATGATGCTGCCTGTTGGTTGGCCATACCGTAGATGGATTGCTCCCAAGCGGTATTGCCAGGTGGCATACGGCCACCACGTTGACGGGCACCACACCTGCCTGGGGCAAGGCGGACTGCGCCTTGCTGTGCCGGCAAGGCCTCAGGCTGCAGGACTGCATTCCCTCTCTGATCTGCAGCCCCAGGAACAGGATCAGAGATTGTGTGGTGTGGCCCTGCATCCGTAACCACCGGAGGCTGAGCTGCCGACACTGACATCCCCATTGAGGGCAATGGCCCGGCTGCAGGTGGGTCGGACAGAGGAGATTCTCTCCCAAGAACACTCACCTGCGACTGCACATAGGTGTCATCCTCCGAGTCTACACCTGAATACTGCTCGGGGGAGGAACCCCCAGAGACACCCCTCGACAGCACGACCTGCAGCACTTGTGGGTTTTCACCCACAAACACACCACGTCCCTCACTTGTGGAAGGTCGGCCCGGGTTGCCCTCCTGGGACGGCTCAACCACCACATCCCCAGCATCAACAAGTGCTTCGTCCCCTGCAAAGACATGAAAGAGAAAAATGGAAACAGGCATTAGCACCATGGCATGCAACAAGGGCTGATGAACAACAGAGACAGTAGTTCTAGAACACATGTCCCACATGACTGGGAGACCTCCTATGCATTCACCATCACTGGGTCTGTAGGGGAGGCTCAGGGCATACAATGTACAGATTGGAGAGCAACGCCTGCTCACCATGCTGCCTAGCACTGCCATCACACATTGGCCGGTGATTGCCATGTCAAAGGCACATGCCATCACACACATGGCATGTGACATAGCCACCAAGTGAAGAGGGAGAGGAGGGCAACTTTTTTGGATTTCTACCACTCTGGTCCTGACATTGCATCATCACATCAATAAGTTGACATGTTGTACATGGATCTGCTAGTCCGAATTGGCCACGATGCACAGTGCCTTGTCTACATCAACAAAATGCAGTAAACAATGAGATTCCACCTCCCCATCACCTGTAAAGGAATCATATAGCATTCGTGAAGCACCGGTCCAGAAATGTATGAAGGTACAGCGGAGCACTGAGGGGTGGTGGGGCAGTAGGGGATGCCAGTCAACAATCCTACTGGTGCTGGTGTCATTCATGTCACGCAAGTGCAGGGGTGGGTGGCACAATGATGTGCAAGGGGAAGTGGCGGCTGGAAGTGCTGTACAAGGTAAGTAGGACTTAACGTCAAGGGCAGATGGTGTTAGGCACAGACAAGTGCTGGGGGGGGTGGCCTATAGGGGTACAGAGACAATCATGCAGTGCTGTGGGCTCGGAGGGGACAGGGGAGGTACACACTGCATCTGGCTCGGCAAGGTCCTTGCAGATTTCTATCTGTCCTGCAGAGTTGTCACATGCCGCAGATATGTGCCCTTGGATTGGGGATCTCATCTTGGTGAGAAGGGTGAGGCGCTATTGCCTTTGGAGCATGTGGCAGGCCAGTTTGCCAGAGGATGAGCATGATGCAGGACATTCCCTCTCTGCCACCCGGCACCTGTGGTCTGGGTTCACATGATCCGAGTCATGCCAGGACTCTGCATTGGCATGGGGCTTCAGACAGGTGGTCATGACCGTGGCAAAGACATCCAGTGTACCTGACATAGAGTGGAGCATGGAGTGGGCCCTGTCAGGATGGGAGTGAGCCTAAGGGGGAGCTGGATGGTGGGGAGATTTTGGCAGCATGAGCCTCGACTGACACACACTTCATGGGTTGGAATACCAAGAAGGTGTGTGACAGTGGTGAGGGTGGCTTTGCCTGTGGTGTGGTGAGGGTGAGCTGGGAGGAGAGGAGAATGTGATCACTCCAGGAGAGAGGAGTGCAGAGATGGACGGAGAGGGGAAAGTCAGATGAGATCAGAGCATCAAGAGTGTGCCCTGCAGAATGAGTAGGGACAGACGGGAGTCTAGAGGGTGAGAGGGAGTTGCTGAGGTCACAGAAAGGTCACGTGGGGGGGTCAACAAGCATGCAGGTGGATGCGTACAGCAACAAGGAAGAGGATTTCTGTGTCTGGGGACATGAGTGAGGAGGAGAGGTGAGGACACTCAGAAAGGAAGTAGTACATTTGACCAGTTTTCCCAGACACAGTACGCACAGTTTGTGAATGTCAAGGTGTGGTAGAGAGAGACGTCACACAAGCCATTCCAGAGTGGAGTAGGTCTAAGTAGGAGTGACAGTGGCAGGAATACCCTCAGGGAAGCCAAGGGCACACCCCCCCTGCACAGTAGTGGCGGGCCAAGGAGAGGGTCTCCTGAACATCAGGTAGGAGTGTGTGAAGGATGCAGACAGAGCTGGCCGTCAGACATGTTTCCATGAGACCAAGGATGTCAAGGTGCATAACCTCATGTAAGTGACAGATATCGGAGGAATGCCTGATGCAGCCGCAGTGAAAGGAGTGTAATTGTGGAGGAGGTTGACAGCCTTGTAGGACTTACGGGGAGTGCTAGAGATCAGAGGTGCAGCATGTGTAGGAGTTGGAGTGGGAGGCGGAGAAGGATCATGGGAGGGTGCAGGGAGGCAGTGCAGGATTGATGAGGAGAGAGGAGGGGGGACAGCAGGAGAGGTAAGGAAGTTGATGAGATGTGGCTAGCATTTCTCAAGGAGAATGAGGTTGGCCTAAGGGCCTTGGACTGAGATGCTCCCATTACCATGCACATCAATTGTGGCCTCTGAGGGTTGGAAGGTGGCCAGGAGTACACCCCAACGGGTCCCACCATTGATGGTGGAAGAGGAGCAAGGAGAGAGGACAGGGACCATGTGAAGGGTCTATGGGACAGGCAAAGGCATGTATGAGCAGATGTCAGTGAGAGTTGGCTTTGAGTAGGCTCAGATGCACTTGTCAGCAATAGGGTGGGTCGCATTGGAGGGCAGGGTGCCCTCATTTGACTGTTAGCAAGCAGGTGTCGTGAGTAGGGCACGATGGTCTGAACTGTAGAAGTCAGGGAAGATAGACCATGAAGAGCAGCATGGAGTGTGAGGGAATGGGGCTCGAAACCAGACGGTACCAAAGCACACAGGTAGGAGGTGGATGTCAAGGCAACATCCACAGTATGACAGCATGTTGGTAGGCATTTATATACAGAGGACGCATTAGCATGTGGTATCATTGCATGTCAGGCATGTGAAGATGAAACTTGATTGGCTGGGGGAAAGTATAGGAATGGTATGTAAGACATCAGATGAATAGACAGGGGAGTATGAGCAACAATGTAGTGACAAAATGACAATTCAAGGGCAACTTCCATGGTGTAGGGCCATATGTGCACTGTTGCCAGTTGGGATAGTGCTGTGGGCAGATGGTGTTGCACTGAACATACTGGATGAGGCACATGGGTGCCACTATCTACTCTGCCACACACCCCCTTGACAGGCACCCAACATGAATGCTTCACACACACACCATGCACATGGATAATACACACATGCATGTGCACTCACCGGATGATGCCTCGTAATCAGGGAGATCTCCCACACCTTGGAGTTGTCCCTCGGTGACGTAGGATCCAGCTACGGACTCGTGTGGTGTGAGTTCTATTTCCTGTGCTGGGGACCCACCTCCAGTCACCAAGGTTGCGGCATGACTTGAGGCCAGCTTATCCTTTGCCCTGCGCTTAAGGTCATTCCAGCGCTTCTGGCAATCACTAGCTGTGCGCCTCACTACTCCAAGGGCACTTATTCTGTCAGCAATGGTCTGCCAGTGTGCCTGGCGTCTGGCATGTGTGGTCTTGGACCCTGCAACGATGACCATTTCCCTATCATGATCTGACACATACTGAACAAGTGCATTCAGTTCGGCGTCTGTGAAGCTTGGCTTCCTTGATGGGCCGGACTGTGCAGCCGTGCCTGGGGTATCAGCCTGTGCCGGACGTGCACTCTTCCTCTTGCGCTTGGAAGGGGGTGGGGATCCAGAGTGTCCTACGCCGCTGTGGACACTAGGGGCAGGAGCCGTGGTGGACTCAGTACTGGGTGTGTGGGATTGCACACTCAGCATGGGAGTAGGTGCAGGCATTGGGGGTAGTGGGATGGGGTCAGGCCTGATCTGAGGTGCATGAACTAGGACCGACACAGTCTTGGCAGGGTGTATGAGAGGTGGGGTGGATGGAGCCACACCCTGGCTACGGGGGCCAGCAGATGACCTATCTGGCATAGATGCGCGTGCCCTGATGACACCAATGTGCACCGGTGCACGTGCAGTGGACCTGCTGACCTGGATGTCAGCGATGGGATCACCCTCGGACAGGTCTGCTGCCACAATGGGTTGGTCCAACAAGGGCTGATCAGGGTTGGTATCAGCCACATGACCCTCAACTGGGGGGGGGGGCATGGGTGTCCCTGACTGGTCCTCCAGACTGGGGGGGACAGGGGCACCCTGCAAGTCACAACCACGTCCCCTAGTGGATCCTCCACGGCCACCACGTGTGGCTCGGCCACCTTTGCCACCCTTACGGCTTGCACGCCTCCCAACCATGGCACTGATGTTATTGTGCGTATGGGAGTCGGTGTGCACAATTGTCCTGGGCAATTGGGTGTCAAAGGGGTTGGGTACCAGATGGTATTCGTACCCTAGTGCAGTGGCAAGGCTATATGACACCCCTGGGGAAAGATGACGGGTCACGCAACGCACAGGCACCCCAGAAAAGTTAAGGAACGTGCACAATACCCCTCCTAGACCACGTGTGCTGATGGAAAACCCTGCACTACGCTGTGGCATCCAGTAACACAATGAACGTATGCGTGTCACACGCAGCCTAGAATGACCTCTGAAGGGGTAGGCTACACACGGGGCAAGCACAGAAGTTAGATACGTGCGTGACTCACCGTCTGCCAGGTAAAAGAGCGTGAAAAATGAGCGCGTTTGGTTGGCAACACCCCCGCCAAAAGAAGATGTGTACGCTGTCTGAGGAGACAGGACAACAGTAGAAGGGGACACTGTTTGAGGGAACAGGCCCAGGTAAACCAGTACAAGAGGAAAAAGAGAAAAAGCTGTCAGAGGTAACAGGGAGTACGAACTGGAAACGCCGTGAAGTAAATCGCGTGTGAAACGACAAGAAGTACAGAATTCACCCACTCGCTCTCCACGAAAAGCACGTACAAGGAAATGGTGTTCAACACTACCTTATATACAGGCCCACACGTACAGCGTCACTTACGGCGTGTACGTGCTTGGCCCATGTTCACCAATCACACGCTTTGTCACTTCTGCGTGTGGATCCTTTTTCACCAATCACACGCTTTGACACTCCTGCGTGTAGCTCACTTTTCACCAATCACACGCTTTGTCACTCCTGCGTGTAGATCCATTTTCACCAATCACACGCTTTGTCACTCATGCGTGTAGATCCATTTTCACCAATCACACGCTTTGACACTGCACGTGCAGGTAACTATAGACGCACATATGCTGGTGACGGGTTTTCGCGCGATTCGCTGAGTGTGGGGTTTTCACGTGCAGATTCACTCCCTATCAGGCTGTCCACGCGTTCAAACACGAAAGACCACGCTCCTGGCCAGGAGGCAAAATTACAGTCCCCCAGAGCCCTGAGCACGCTCCCACCTGCCATCTGCTGCTGCCTGACTGCCTGCTGGCCACGTGCCCCACAGTGCTGGTGGGTGGGGGGGGGTGGGAGACATGGGTGGGGGCCTGGTGGAGGGTGCCCCTGGTGGATGGGGGGTGGGGGTGGTGGGAGACATGGGTGGGGGCCTGGTGGAGGGTGCCCCTGGTGGATGGGGGTGCAGGGGGACATGATCAGGTGTGCAGGGTAGTCCCCTGTTTTGTGGGCTGCCTGCAGGGGCCGTGGAGGGTGTACAGGGTACACCTGTGAGGGCCCACCCAGCCTAATCGCCTGTGTAACTTCCCACGCACCCCTGTAATACACGTACCAAGCCAATTCGCGTGTGAGAATTCCCACGCACCCCTGAAATACACGTACCCTGCTGAAGTCGCGTGTAAAACTTCCCGCGCACCCCTGTAATACACGCGCCCAGCCTATTCGCGTGTGGAATTTCCCGCGCACCCCTGAAATACACGCGCACAGGCTATTCGCGTGTGAGAATTCCCACGCACCCCTGAAATACACGCGCCCAGGCTATTCGCGTGTGGAAATTCCCGCGCACCCCTGAAATACACGCGCCCAGGCTATTCGCGTGTGGAACTTCCCGCGCACCCCTGAAATACAAGTACCCTGCTGTAATCGCGTGTGGGACTTCCCGCGCACCCCTGAAATACACGCGCCCAGGCTATTCGCGTGTGGGACTTCCCACGCACCCCTGAAATACACGCGGCCAGGCTATTCGCGTGTGGAACTTCCCGCGCACCCCTGAAATGGACGTAGCCTGGGATTTGACGTGTGAAACTTCCCGCGCACCCTTGAAAATCGCATGGGCCGCTTGCCGTGATGGTCCAGTGTTAGCGCAGCCCCTTGCGCTGGTTTGTGATTTTTATGAGATTTCACAGCGCAAGGGGCGTTCCTGGGGGCGTAACTGGCGCTGCAGCGAGTCGCTGCGCCACTGTGCGCCACGGCTGCCTGGGGAAGCTAAAATCCATGAATACGCTGTGCGCCGGATTCGGTTTTGGCGCACACGGCTGGCGCAGACTATCGCAGGCGCACGCTGTGCGCCAGCCGCGTGCGCTACTTGTGCGCTGGATTCTATGAATTACCCTGCTAATGTATTGTAACAATTTAATTTAAATTTCAGTAGTGCGTATCTGACTGCTCAAGAAGGAAATGTTTACACATAGGTTTGTTGGTCAGGCGTGGCTGATGACATAGTCAAAGACATAGCCGCACAATCTTCAACCAGTGACAATTCATTTAAATAAGCTAATGATTCTGATCAATTAAGAGCAATTAGATGTGTTTTAATAATGGGCAGAATCGAGGATCCCTCCCATGCAATTTTGTCCAAATATAATATACATTTGTCAATAAAAGAGGACAAAGCCCTATTCAGCCTTTGAGTTATAGTTTCTCTCAATTGGATGAATACCTTGAAAGTCTCACTATTCAGAATTGTTTCCAATAAGCACAGTTTAAACCACTTCAGGTAAAACCACCACAATTTGAGGCCCAATTCAAGCCCAATAGCTTCAATAGGAAGATGTGGAGGAAGGATCAAAATTCTTCTCCACAAAATTCCTTATTTAACTTTAAACCAATTCTTCCACTTAAACTAAAATAATCCACAGTCATACAATATGGAGAGAGTGGCCTTGGTGAATAACTGGTACCAGAGAAAAAAACACGCTCGCCTCTCAATTGCTCTCATCTGAACACAAAAAGAATCAATTTGGGATTCAAGTCTAGTATTTAAAAACTTCAAATGCTTTTTAGGTGCAAAGAGGAAACCTAAATATATTATTTTTGGGTGTCAAGGAACTTTGACAGTGTTAATGAACCAGTTAAACTTCTTCACAGAGGTATGTGTTTTATACACCAGGATACTGGATATATTGGTATTAATGCAAATGTAATTATTAGCTAAATACTGAGCTGCCATTGACAGCCTACATTGGAGACCTATCAGAGTTACAACCGAGAGAATTGGGTATTTCATATAGGCTAACCATCCAATATCGAAGGTGCAAATTCTGGGAAGGTAAATTGCATCATGCCAATATTTTGTGTTGAATGGCATGCAGAAGTTTTTTCTTTCTGTTTTGGTTCTTTAGGTTTCCCGTCTGTCCACTGGATTTCCAGTTGTGCTGCTTATGTGCTTATGGTTCTTGAGGTTGGATGGTTGTCCAAGTGGGTGTTACGTTGATTGGTCATGCGATAAGTAGAGTGATTTTGGTCTTGGTCTGGCTCTTTTGCCATGAACAGGTAGTTGTGTTATCTCTTAGTATAGGTTGGTTCCCAGTTGTGGTGTTTTGGTATTCTTGAGATAGTTCCAATTGGTTGGATGAGCATAAAAGCTAAAAGGAGGAGTCTTGATTCATCAAAGTGCCTTATGATGCTGAGTGTTCTGAACCACAGGCATAAAGATGTACTGCAGCTGCAAGTAGGTTTGGGAGAAGTATGTTAGCAGAGAAAGAGATAAGGTGGGCTAGATGGACAGTAACATTGCATTTTTGAATTTGCAGTATCATCTTCATCATAAAAAAAAACTTTTATTTGTTAGTTAAACCATCAAATATACAATAAAATACAGATTTAATTAAAAACTAAATAACAATACAGATTCAAATGTTAGCACACCGCAGAATACGATTACAAAGATTATGAAACAAATAAAAATAACAAGTAGAGCGAAGCTTGCAACCTTAGTAAATAAAACTCCCCAGGTAGCTAGTTTTCCACCTTTTAAAATATAAAACTACTTTCTCAGCAGCCACATGCAATGGCTATAACAGGCTGTAGCAAAGATCACTGGGGGATACTAAGAGTAGGAAAAAATAACATAGAAACGTTTAAGATTAAAATCGGTTTTTAATACAATAGTCTCAACCTCTGGGATTTTTTGCATAGCAGGAAAACATGTAAATGTGTTTCTCTAGCAATTCCACACATAGGACAGATATTGGATGCTGAAGTGCCTCACACATTTGTCAGCGCAGCAACAGGGAAAATGCCCAGTCTCAGTCGCAGGTACAGGGCGGACTCATTTAATCTAAGTATTGCTTAAACAAAAACTCTGTGTTGCCTATGCCATATTCACAGCCAAGATTATTTTTAGCGGCGTCAACAAAAAGTAGTTTAATCGCTCTATGTTTTGCATAGATTTTAGCTTTGATAAGGACAGAGCGACAGCTACCCCTTTGGTTGAACCACAGCTCACTTAACAACCAAGTCGTGGAGAAATATTTTAATGTGGGTAATCCTTCGAGGCTGTTTCCTCTTTTTAGGGACATAAGGTACAGCAATGCCTCCCTTAATTTTTCCAAGCCTGGTTGGTACCAAACCCTGAACCAAAAGAAAACTGGACTGAACATAGCCCGGATGACAATGCAGATGATATCAAGTTCAAGTGAGTAGATGCAAAGGCAACACTCTTAGGGAGCAGTAACAGTTGTTCTAAAAATGTATTCTCTTTATATTTAATTGACCCAATCTTATTATTACATCGCTGGTAAGACCTGTTTATTATATTGGTCAAAAGTTGGTGTCACGGCTCTACTGCCATGGTTATGATAAAAAGACTGTGTGGCAAGATATAGTTTTTCCAAGTGGATTGCTGACTTATTAACCTGAGCCCCCTAGCCTGGGCTCCTGGAACCTTAACCCAAGATAATCAAAGTGGGCCACTTGTTTGATTAACACACCTTCCACTTTTGGACAAATTGGGCCTCATTACACGGAAGAAGGTAACCATTGCGCTATTAGCGCCATGGTTGCCGCCGGTAATTTACCGATTCCGCCATGGTGAATGGCGGAATTACTGCCTCATTCCAAGGTTGGCGGGGCAGTAATTCCCCATTCACCATTGGCCCTTCCCCATCCCAATTTGAGCCCCCATAGGGCTCAATGGGAATGGAGAAGGCGGCAATTACGGAACCGCAAATTGCGGTACTGTCATTGCCTCCAAGGTCCCTTTGCCGGTCCGGTCCTTAACGGCTGGTAAAACCAGCCGTTAAGGTAGGGACCAGCAAAGGGACCTCATAGTAGGGCGGTAAGGGATTACTGGCACCGGTGCCCTTACCGGTCCCGGTAATCCCTTACCGCCATCCGTGTAATGAGGCCCATTGATTTGTGTTTAGAGGTGTGAGGGCTGAAAACCATTGGTTTGGATTTCCTGACATTCAGTTTTAGACAGAGCGCAGAAGATTTAGTAAGACAAATAGATAGAGATTTTTCTAAGCCCTGATGGGTGGTCGACATTAAAACCACGTCATCCGAGTAAAACAGGGCCGGATAACTAAAAAAGACTAGTGGTTGAAGCCATATTTTTGTCTCTGGCTCAAAAGGGGTAGGTGCACAAAAGGTCATGCTACATCAGCTGTAGGGGGGGGCCTCATTCAGAAAAGCAGGCCGGTTAGAAGCAAAACATTGGGTGGCCATGACTGCTGTAGGTTTAGACTGCAGAAGTGGCCCAGAAGTGTCAACAGGTGAACACACGCCTGGGACCACAATAGTTTCCTCAAGGAACAGGACCTTGGCCTTGATCTCTTTAAACAAATCACATACTTCACTCAGCCATAGTTCTGCCCGCCGAAGGGCCAGCTCTTTCAGATCCTTGAACATTTCTTCAATTTCCGAGGATAGTTCAAAGCCAATCAAAGGGGCAGCTGACTCTGCCACATTAGTCTGGGTTCTGCTGTCATGAAGAGGCTTTGCCAATGGAGGTTGGGCTGCAAACACACGTTTTTTGGATGAATAGGAATTTTCCTCAGCCTTCCTCTTCTTCCTATGCAAGACAGTTGTCCAAAGCTGAACACTCGGAGCAGGATTAGCAGGGTTGGGGGCAGGCAATGCTGAGTTAGGTGCCAAAACCAAAATAGGTAGAATGAATTCTGAAAGGCAATCAAATCAATTGGTGAGGGTAATAGAGGCGGTAGAGCTTGTGCCACTGACACCACCCTTAAACTTTGTAGAAAAGGCACTCTTGGCACAGCTAAGTGCCCCCACCGAACCTCCTCTCCCCCAGGAACAATATTGTCACCAGGATATGTAAGGAAGGCATGGTATCAACACTAAAACGGACACAAGTGACCACAGTTCAAGGGTGTTTGTTGATCTTCAATTGGGTTTGAAAAATGCCTATTTAATCCTAAATCTAAAGATGGGAGCAAGCTACGACCATCAAATAATAATAACACAGTCCTAGTGGTGTCTTGTCAAAATAAAAAGGACCTATACTAATAAACCTATTGCCAATCCTTACCTCTTAATACAAATTGTGTGGTAAAAAATGTTATGCATAAGAAAAGTGTTCAATAAATGATATGTCAGGATATTCAAGACGTTGGATTCTCTTCCCCATGTTTTCAGCACGGGACAAGGCAGCACACTCAAGCTTAGCACAGTCTCTGGCTTCTCTAGCATGAGGGTGCGGTTCAAAACTTCAACTTCATGGCCTTCTGTGCCAAAGTCTCTTTGCCATTCAAAGTCTCTTTTCCAAAGGGCCTGATGCAAAACTACAAAAAATAAAGTTCTACTGAGTGAGGAACTTCTTGAGTGGGGATCTCATAAGGTGTACTCTCGCGACCCGTATGTTAGTGCTATTAAGGTTGGCAATAGTTTTCTTATTTTATTATTTTATTCTTGTGTCGCAAGGATGTAGGTCAACACGGAGATATAGAGTCCCTCAGCTCCGTTTGTAAAGTAAGCAGTAGTTTGTTTGTGCCTACACCTCTTTGCGCCAAATTTCTGATGTAAATGAATAAAAGTACGTAGTCAAGTTTCTTCAAGTATATTTTCTTAATATATGTTCTGCCCATATGGATGACACGTGTTTCGGCGTTTCATTGGCGCCTTTTTCAAATCCGGGCCTTATTGAATGTAATGCGAATCTCCCTTTCCTTATTTGCGGGAATTAGTTTTTAGTTGAAGTGTATCACGGTAGTTCCAGGGTTAAATCCCAAGTACAAAATTCTCTTGCTCATGCCTCAAGCATCGGGGAAACATATTGGAAGAGCCTCTGATCCCACCATCGCTACAGAACAATCTATAGGAATATATATATATATATATATATATATATATATATATATATATATATATATATATATATATATATATATGTATATATATATATAAAAGAGGAAAATGAACCGCACTCTCCGCAGTCAATTTGAACAATGCAAAATGTCCAATTTCCAAACAAATTAGCACAGCGCACAACACTGAAAAGGTCACAAAAAAAATGTATTTAATGTTGCACAAAGGAATTGTTTAAACTAAACAAAAAATACAAGTATGGCTGGAACAGCAGCAAAAACAGAGACAGGACGCCCGTAAGCACGGCCCGCACACAACGCGTTTCACACTCAACTGTATATATATATATATATATATATATATATATATATATTACATGGCCATGGTAGTGGCCATGTAGTTATGGATAAATTGCCATAGGAAGAGCACTTTTTGGGAGGCTTATAACTTCGATCCTCACCAAACTTTGCAAAAAAAGTGGCCCACTCTGAATTTTTTTGCAAAGTTTGTGAGGATTCATCCAGGGGGGGAAAAGTTATAGGGGGGTCCCAAAATGTCTTTTTTTCCCATAGACTGAATGGGAGAAAAATGTTTGCTCGCGCCTACAGCCCAAACCGCTGGACGGATTTTCACCAAATTTGGACCAGGAGCAGCGGCTTGGTCCCGAAAGCATGCTTTTGCAAATTTGGTGAAAATCCGTCCAGTAGTTTTTTTTAAAATGACCAAAATTAGGTCCAAAAAAATTAGTGATATCTGCGTTCGCTTTGCGGAAACACTTCCCTGTTCGCTCCGCGGACAGGACAGGGATTGGGCAAGCGGGTTGCGTGATGTCCACAGACATCTGAAGTGCTCTCTCATTGGATGCGGTGAAAGCGTGCAGTGTGTCGTGGCTTCAGAGACGCCCACCATCTTTCTTTCTCACATGAGAGGCTTTAGGCTTTGTCAGGTCAGCAGGAGCGGGGTCTGTCCCCCACCCCCGCACATGCCCGTGTCTGTCTCCTGTTCCCCCCACCCCCCGCTCATGCCCCGTGTCTGCCCTATGCTGCCCCACCACCCGCTAATGCTCTGTGTCTCCCCTGTTCCTCCAGCCCCCGCTCACGCCATTGGCACACGGTGGCCAGTGGAGGGCCGAGGAGAGGAGCGGGATCTGCTGCCTGCACACAAACTCATGTCCGCGTTTTTGTCTGTCTCCCCTTCCCCCCATCACCCGCTCATGCCCCTTGTGTCTCTCCCCTTCCCACCACCCCCGTTCATGCCCTGTTTCTCTCCCATTCCCCCCACCTCCCGCTCATGCCCCATGTGTCTCCCCTTCCCCCCAACCCCCCGCTCATGCCCCATGTGTCTCTCCCCTTCCCCCCACCCCCGGCTCATGCCCCGTGTGTCTCTCCCCTTCCCCCCATGGCCCGCTCATGCCCCGTGTGTCTCTCCCCTTCCCCCCCACCCCCCGCTCATGCCCCATGTCTCTCTCCCCTTCCCCCCACCCCCCGCTCATGCCCCATGTGTCTCTCCCCTTCCCCCACCTCCTGCTCATGCCCTGTGTGTCTCTCCCCTTTCCCCCCACCCCCCGCTCATGGCCTGTGTGTCTCTCCCCTTCCCCCCACCCCCAGCTCATGCCCCATGTGTCTCTCCCCTCCCCCCACCCCCCGCTCATGCCCCATGTGTCTCTCCCCTCCTCCCCACCCCCCGCTCATGCCCTGTGTGTCTCCCCTTTCCCCCACCCCCTGCTCATGCCCCATGTGTCTCTCGTCTCTCCCCTTCCCTCCCACCCCCGCCCATACCCTGTGTGTCTCCCCTTCCCCCAGACCCCCACTCATGCCCCGTGTGTCTCTCCCCTCCCACCCACCCCCCGCTCATGCCCCGTGTGCCTCTCCCTCCCCCCCACCCCCCGCTCATGCCCTGTGTCGCTCTCCCCACTGTTCCCCCCACCCCCCGCTCATGCCCGGTGTGTCTCTCCCCTTCCCTCCCACCCCCGCTCATGCCCTGTGTGTCTCTCCCCTCCCCCAACCCCCGCTCTTGCCCCGTGTGTCTCTCCCCTTTCCCCCAAACCCGCTCATGCCCCGTGTGTCTATCCCCTTCCCCCCACCCCCGCTCATGCCCCGTGTATCTCTCCCCTTCCCCCCCACCCCCCGCTCATGCCCCTTGTCTCTCTCCCCTTCCCCCCCACCCCCGCTCATGCCCCATGTGTCTCTCCCCCCCACCCCCGCTCAAGCCCCATGTGTCTCTCCCCTCCCCCCCAACCCCCGCTCATGCCCCATGTGTCTCTCCCCTTACCCCCACCCCCCGCTCATGCCCTGTGTGTCTCTCCCTTTTCCCCCCACCCCCGCTCATGCCCCGTGTGTCTATCCCCTTCCCCCCACCCCCACTCATGCCCCGTGTATCTCTCCCCTTCCCCCCACCCCTCGCTCATGCCCCGTGTCTCTCACCCCTTCCACCACACCCCCCGTTCATGCCCCGTATGTCTCTCCCCCCCACCCCCGCTCAAGCCCCATGTGTCTCTTCCCTCCCCCCACCCCCCGCTCATGCCCCGTGAGTCTCTCCCCTCCCCCAACCCCCCGCTCATGGCCTGTGTGTTTCTCCCCCTCCCCCCACCCCCCGCTTATGCCCCGTGTGTCTCTCCCCTTCCCCCCCACCACCGCTCATGTCCTGTGTCTCCTCTGTTCCCCCCCACCCCTGCTCATGCCCTGTGTCTCCCTCCTTTCCCCCCCACCCCCGCTCATGTCCCATGTCTCCCTCCTTTCCCACCCCCGCCCCCCGCTCATGCCCCGTGTGTGCCCTGTTCCCCCCACCCCCCATGCCCTGTGTGTGCCCTGTTAACCCCCCCACCCCCCGCTCATGCCCCATGTGTGCCCTGTCCCCCACCCCACATTCATGCCCCTTGTGTGCCCTGTTTCCCTCCACCCCCATTCATGCCCTGTGTCTCCCTTGTGTTCCCCCCACCCCCCGCTCATGCCCCGTGTCTCTCTCCCCTTCCCCCCCACCCCCTTCTCATGCCCCGTGTGTCTCTCCCCTCCCCCCACCCCCTTCTCATGCCCTGTGTCTCCCTTCTTCCCCCCACTCCCCGCTCATGCCCTGTGTCTTCCTTCTTTCCCCCACCCCACGCTCATGTCCCATGTGTCTCTCCCCTTCTCCCCACGCCCCGCTCATGCCCCGTGTGTCTCTCCCCTTTCCCCCACCCCCCGCTCATGCCCCGTGTGTCTGCCCTTCCCCCCCCACCCCCTGCTCATTCCCTGTGTGTCTCTCCCCTTCCCCCAACCTCCCGCTCATGCCACGTGTGTCTCTTCCCTTTCCCCCCACCCCCCGCTCATGGCCTGTGTGTCTCTCCCCTCCCCCCCACCCCCCAGCTCATGCCCCATGTGTCTCTCCCTACCGCCGCACCCTCCGCTCCTGCCCCATTTGTCTCTCACCTCCCCCCCATCCCCCGCTCATGCCCTGTGTGTCTCCCCTTCCCCCCACCCCCTGCTCATGCCCCATGTGTCTCTCCCCTTGACACCCACCCCCCCGCTCATACCCCGTGTGTCTCCCCTTCCCCTCCCACCCCCCGCTCATGCCCTGTGTGTTTCTCCCCTTCCCCCTCCCCCGCTCATGCCCCATGTGCCTATCTCCTTCCCCCCACCCCCGCTCATGCCCCGTGTATCTCTCCCCTTCCCCTCCACCCCCCGCTCAAGCCCCGTGTCTCTCTCCCCTTTCCCCCACCCCCCGCTCATGCCCCATGTGTCTCCCCCCACCCCCCGCTCAAGCCCCATGTGTCTCTCCCCTCCCCCACAACCCCCGCTCATGCCCCATGTACCCATGTGTCTCTCCCCTTCCCCCCACCCCCCCGCTCATGCCGTGTGTCTCTCCGCTTCCCCCCACCCCCGCTCATGCCTCGTGTGTCTATCCCCTTCCCACACCCCCACTCATGCCTCGTGTGTCTATCCCCTTCCCCCACCCCCACTCATGCCCCGTGTATCTCTCCCCTCCCCCCCCACTCATGCCCCATGTCTCTCTCCCCTTCCACCCCACCCCCCGCTCATGCCCCGTGTGTCTCTCCCCTCCCCCCCACCCCCCGCTCAAGCCCCTTGTATCTTTCCCCTTCCCCCACCCCCTGCTCATGCCTGTGAGTCTCTCCCCTCCCCCCACCCCCCTCATGTCCTGTGTCTCCTCTGTTCCCCCACTCCCGCTCATGCCCTGTGTTTCCCTCCTTTCCCCCCCACCCCCGCTCATGTCCCATGTCTCCCTCCTTTCCCACCCCCGCCCCCCGCTCATGCCCGTATGTGCCCTGTTTCCCCCCACCCCCCCTGATGCCCGTGGGTGCCCTGTTAACCCTCCCCACCCCCGCTCATGCCCCGTGTCTCCCTTCTTCCATTCCACCCCTCCGTTCATGCCCTGTGTCTCCCTTTATTCCCCCACCCCCCGTGTCTCCCTTCTTCCCCCACACCCCACTCATGCCCCGTGTTTCCCTTCTTCCCCCCACCCCTTGCTCATGCCCTGTGTCTCCCTTCTTCCCCCCACCCCTTGCTCATGCCCCGTGTCTCCCTTCATCCCCCCACCCCCGTTCATTCCCAGTGTCTCCTTCTTCCCCCCACCCCCCGCTCATGCCCCGTGTCTCCCATCTTCCCCCACCCCCTGCTCATGCCCCGTGTCACCCTTCTTTCCCCCTCACCCACCGCTCATGCCCCGTGTCTCCCTTCTTTCCACCCCCACCCACCACTCATGCCCCGTGTCTCTCCCTCCTGCACCCCCCACCCCCTGCTCATGCCACGTGTCTTCCTTCTTTCCCCCGCTCATGCCCCTTGTCTCCCTTCTCCCCCCCACTCATGCCCTGTGTCTCCCTTCTCCCCCCCACCCCCGCTCATGCCCCGTGTCTCCCTTCTTCCCCCCACCCCCCGCTCATACCCGTGTCTCCCTTCTTCCTCCCCCACCACCTGCTCATGCCTGTGTCTGCCCTTTTCCCCCACTCATGCCCCGTGTCTCTCTCACCTTCCGCCCACCCCCACTCATGCCCCGTGTATCTCTCCCCTTCCCCCCACCCCCCGCTCATGCCCCGTGTCTCTCACCCCTTCCACCACACCCCCCGCTCATGCCCCATGTGTCTCTCCCCCCACACCTCCCGCTCAAGCACCATGTGTCTCTTCCCTCCCCCACCCCCTGCTCATGCCCCGTGAGTCTCTCCCCTCCCCCAACCCCCGCTCATGCCCCGTGTGTTTCTCCCCCTCTCCCCCACCCCCCGCTCATGCCCCGTGTGTCTCTCCCCTTCCCCCCCACCCCCGCTCATGTCCTGTGTCTCCTCTGTTCCCCCCACCCCCGCTCATGTCCTGTGTCTCCCTCCTTTCCCACCCCCGCCCCCCGCTTATGCCCCGGGTGTGCCCTGTTCCCCCCCACCCCCCATGCCCCGTGTGTGCCCTGTTAACCCCCACACCCCCCGCTCATGCCCCATGTGTGCCCTGTCCCCCCACCCCACATTCATGCCCCTTGTGTGCCCTGTTTCCCTCCACCCCCATTCATGCCCTGTGTCTCCCTTGTGTTCCCCCCACCCCCCGCTCATGCCCTGTGTCTCTCTCCCCTTCCACCCCACCCCCCGCTCATGCCCCGTGTGTCTCTCCCCTCCCCCCACCCGCTTCTCATGCCCTGTGTCTCCCTTCTTCCCCCACTCCCCGCTCATGCCCTGTGTCTTCCTTCTTTCCCCCCACCCCCCGCTCATGCCCCATGTGTCTCTCCCCTTCTCCCCACGCCCCGCCCATGCCCCGTGTGTCTCTCCCCTTCCCCCCCACCCCCCGCTCATGCCCTGTGTCTCTCTCCCCTTCCCCCCACCCCCCGCTCATGCCCCGTGTGTCTGCCCTTCCCTCCCACCCCCCGCTCATTCCCTGTGTGTCTCTCCCCTTCCCCCAACCTCCCGCTCATGCCCTGTGTGTCTCTTCCCTTTCCCCCCACGCCCCGCTCATGGCATGTGTGTCTCTCCCCTTCCCCCCACGCCTCAGCTCATGCCCCATGTGTCTCTCCCTACACCCGCACCCACCGCTCCTGCCCCATATGTCTCTCACCTCCCCCCACCCCCCGATCATGCCCTGTGTGTCTCCCCTTCCCCCCACCCCCTGCTCATGCCCCATGTCTCTCTCCCCTTCCCCCGCACCCCCGCTCATGCCCCGTGTGTCTCTTCCCCCCAACCCCGCTCAAGCCCCATGTGTCTCTCCCCTCCCCCCAAATCCCGCTCATGCCCCATGTCCCCATGTGTCTCTCCCCTTCCCCCCACCCCCAGCTCATGCCGTGTGTCTCTCCACTTCCCCCCACCCCCGCTCATGCCCCGTGTGTCTATCCCCTTCCCCCACCCCCACTCATGCCCCGTGTATCTCTCCCCTCCCCCCCACTCATGCCCCGTGTCTCTCTCCCCTTCCACCCCACCCCCCACCCCCTCTCATCCCCCGTGTGTCTCTCCCCTCCCCACCACCCCCCGCTCAAGCCCCATGTATCTCTCCCCTCCCCCCACCCCCTGCTCATGCCTGTGAGTCTCTCCCCTCCCCCCACCCCCGCTCATGCCCCGTGTGTTTCTCCCCCTTCCCCCCACCCCCCCTCATGCCCCGTGTGTCTCTCCCCTTCCCCCCACCCCCGCTCATGTCCTGTGTCTCCTCTGTTCCCCCACTCCCGCTCATGCCCTGTGTTTCCCTCCTTTCCCCCCACCCCGCTCATGTCCCATGTCTCCCTCCTTTCTCACCCCCGCCCCCCGCTCATGCCCCGTGTGTGCCCTGTTTCCCCCCACCCCCCCTCATGACCCGTGGGTGCCCTGTTAATCCTCCCCACCCCCCGCTCATGCCCCGTGTCTCCCTTCTTCCCCTCCACCCCCCGTTCATGCCCCGTGTCTCCCTTTATTCCCCCACCCCCGTGTCTCCCTTCTTCCCCCACCCCCCACTCATGCCCCGTGTCTCCCTTCTTCCCCCCACCCCTTGCTCATGCCCCATGTCTCCCATCTTCCCCCCACCCCCTGCTCATGCCACGTGTCTCTCTTCTTTCCCCCTCACCCCCCGCTCATGCCCCGTGTCTCCCTTCTTTCCACCCCCACCCATGCCCCGTGTCTCTCATTCCTGCACCCCCCACCCCCTGCTCATGCCACGTGTCTTCCTTCTTTCCCCCGCTCATGCCCCGTGTCTCCCTTCCCCCCCCACTCATGCCCTGTGTCTCCCTTCTTCCCCCCCACCCCCCGCTCATGCCCCGTGTCTCCCTTCTTCCCCCCACCCCCCGCTCATGCCCCGTGTCTCCCTTCTTCCTCCCCCACCCCCTGCTCATGCCTGTGTCTGCCCTTTTCCCCCACCCCCCGCTCATGCCCCGTGTCTCTCTCACCTTCCCCCCACCCCCTGCTCATGCCCTGTGTGTCTCTCCCCCCCACCCCCCGCTCAAGCCCCATGTGTCTCTCCCCTCTCCCCTAACCCCGCTCATGCCCCGTGTGTCTCTCCCCTTCCCCCCAACCCCCGCTCATGCCCTGTGTGTCTCTCCCCTTCCCCCCACCCCCGCTCATGCCCCATGTGTCTATCCCCTTCCCCCCTCCCCCACTCATGCCCCGTGTATCTCTCCCCTTCCCCCACACCCCCCGCTCATGCCCCGTGTCTCTCTCCCCTTCCCCCCCACCCCCCGCTCATGCCCCGTGTGTCTCTTCCCTCCCCTCACCCCCCCTCATGCCCCGTGAGTCTCTCCCCTCCCCCACCCCCCGCTCATGCCCCGTGTGTTTCTCCCCCTCCCCCCACCCCCCGCTCATGCCCTGTGTGTCTCTCCCCTTCCCCCCACCCCTGCTCATGTCCTGTGACTCCTCTGTTCCCCCCCACCCCCACTCATGCCCTGTGTCTCCCTCCTTTCCCCCCACCCCCGCTCATGTCCTGTGTCTCCCTTCTTTCCCACCCCCGCCCCCTGCTCATGCCCCGTGTGTGCCCTGTTGCCCCCCACACCCCTTCATGCCCCGTGTGTGCCCTGTTAACCCCCCAGCCCCCGCTCATGCCCCATGTGAGCCTTGTTCCCCCCCGCCCCCCACTCATGCCCCTTGTGTGCCCTGTTTCCCTCCACCCCCATTCATGCCCCGTGTCTCCCTTATGTGCCCCCACCCCCGCTCATGCCCCGTGTCTCCCTTCTCCCCCCCACTCATGCCCTGTGTCTCCCTTCTTCCCCCCACCCCCCGCTCATGCCCCGTGTCTCCCTTCTTCCCCCCACCCCCCGCTCATGCCCCGTGTCTCCCTTCTACCTCCCCCACCCCCTGCTCATGCCTGTGTCTGCCCTTTTCCCCCACCCCCCGCTCATGCCCCGTGTCTCTCTCACCTTCCCCCCACCCCCTGCTCATGCCCTGTGTGTCTCTCCCCCCCCACCCCCGCTCAAGCCCCATGTGTCTCTCCCCTCTCCCCTAACCCCCGCTCATGCCCCGTGTGTCTCTCCCCTTCCCCCCACCCCCCGCTCATGCCCTGTGTGTCTCTCCCCTTCCCCCCACCCCCGCTCATGCCCCATGTGTCTATCCCCTTCCCCCTCCCCCACTCATGCCCCGTGTATCTCTCCCCTTCCCCCACACCCCCCGCTCATGCCCCATGTCTCTCTCCCCTTCCCCCCCACCCCCCGCTCATGCCCCGTGTGTCTCTCCCCTCCCCTCACCCCCCCTCATGCCCCGTGAGTCTCTCCCCTCCCCCACCCCTCGCTCATGCCCCGTGTGTTTCTCCCCCTCCTCCCACCCCCCGCTCATGCCCTGTGTGTCTCTCCCCTTCCCCCCCACCCCTGCTCATGTCCTGTGTCTCCTCTGTTCCCCCACTCCCGCTCATGCCCTGTGTTTCCCTCCTTTCCCCCCCACCCCGCTCATGTCCCATGTCTCCCTCCTTTCTCACCCCCGCCCCCCGCTCATGCCCCGTGTGTGCCCTGTTTCCCCCCACCCCCCCTCATGACCCGTGGGTGCCCTGTTAATCCTCCCCACCCCCCGCTCATGCCCCGTGTCTCCCTTCTTCCCCTCCACCCCCCGTTCATGCCCCGTGTCTCCCTTTATTCCCCCACCCCCGTGTCTCCCTTCTTCCCCCACCCCCCACTCATGCCCCGTGTCTCCCTTCTTCCCCCCACCCCTTGCTCATGCCCCATGTCTCCCATCTTCCCCCCACCCCCTGCTCATGCCACGTGTCTCTCTTCTTTCCCCCTCACCCCCCGCTCATGCCCTGTGTCTCCCTTCTTTCCACCCCCACCCCCCACTCATGCCCCGTGTCTCTCCCTCCTGCACCCCCCACCCCCTGCTCATGCCACGTGTCTTCCTTCTTTCCCCCGCTCATGCCCCGTGTCTCCCTTCTCCCCCCCACTCATGCCCTGTGTCTCCCTTCTTCCCCCCCACCCCCCGCTCATGCCCCGTGTCTCCCTTCTTCCCCCCACCCCCCGCTCATGCCCCGTGTCTCCCTTCTTCCTCCCCCACCCCCTGCTCATGCCTGTGTCTGCCCTTTTCCCCCACCCCCCGCTCATGCCCCGTGTCTCTCTCACCTTCCCCCCACCCCCTGCTCATTCCCTGTGTGTCTCTCCCCCCCCACCCCCCGCTCAAGCCCCATGTGTCTCTCCCCTCTCCCCTAACCCCCGCTCATGCCCCGTGTGTCTCTCCCCTTCCCCCCACCCCCCGCTCATGCCCTGTGTGTCTCTCCCCTTCCCCCCACCCCCGCTCATGCCCCATGTGTCTATCCCCTTCCCCCCTCCCCCACTCATGCCCCGTGTATCTCTCCCCTTCCCCCACACCCCCCGCTCTTGCCCCGTGTCTCTCTCCCCTTCCCCCCCAACCCCCGCTCATGCCCCGTGTGTCTCTCCCCTCCCCTCACCCCCCCTCATGCCCCGTGAGTCTCTCCCCTCCCCCACCCCCCGCTCATGCCCCGTGTGTTTCTCCCCCTCCCCCCACCCCCCGCTCATGCCCTGTGTGTCTCTCCCCTTCCCCCCACCCCTGCTCATGTCCTGTGACTCCTCTGTTCCCCCCCACCCCCGCTCATGCCCTGTGTCTCCTTCCTTTCCCCCCACCCCCGCTCATGTCCTGTGTCTCCCTTCTTTCCCACCCCCGCCCCCCGCTCATGCCCCGTGTGTGCCCTGTTGCCCCCCACACCCCTCCATGCCCCGTGTGTGCCCTGTTAACCCCCGAGCCCCCGCTCATGCCCCATGTGAGCCTTCTTCCCCCCCGCCCCCCACTCATGCCCCTTGTGTGCCCTGTTTCCCTCCACCCCCATTCATGCCCCGTGTCTCCCTTGTGTTCCCCCACCCCCGCTCATGCCCCGTGTCTCCCTTCTCCCCCGCACTCATGCCCTGTGTCTCCCTTCTTCCCCCCCACCCCCCGCTCATGCCCCGTGTCTCCCTTCTTCCCCCCACCCCCCGCTCATGCCCCGTGTCTCCCTTCTTCCTCCCCCACCCCCTGCTCATGCCTGTGTCTGCCCTTTTCCCCCACCCCCCGCTCATGCCCCGTGTCTCTCTCACCTTCCACCCACCCCCTGCTCATGCCCTGTGTGTCTCTCCCCCCCACCCCCCGCTCAAGCCCCATGTGTCTCTCCCCTCTCCCCTAACCCCCGCTCATGCCCCGTGTGTCTCTCCCCTTCCCCCCACCCCCCGCTCATGCCCTGTGTGTCTCTCCCCTTCCCCCCACCCCCGCTCATGCCCCATGTGTCTATCCCCTTCCCCCCTCCCCCACTCATGCCCCGTGTATCTCTCCCCTTCCCCCACACCCCCCGCTCATGCCCTATGTCTCTCTCCCCTTCCCCCCCCACCCCCCTCATGCCCCGTGAGTCTCTCCACTCCCCCACCCCCGCTCATGCCCCGTGTGTTTCTCCCCCTCCCCCCACCCCCCGCTCATGCCCTGTGTGTCTCTCCCCTTCCCCCCCACCCCTGCTCATGTCCTGTGACTCCTCTGTTCCCCCCCACCCCCGCTCATGCCCTGTGTCTCCCTCCTTTCCCCCCACCCCCGCTCATGTCCTGTGTCTCCCTTCTTTCCCACCCCCGCCCCCCGCTCATGCCCCGTGTGTGCCCTGTTGCCCCCCACACCCCTTCATGCCCCGTGTGTGCCCTGTTAACCCCCCAGCCCCCGCTCATGCCCCATGTGAGCCTTGTTCCCCCCCGCCCCCCACTCATGCCCCTTGTGTGCCCTGTTTCCCTCCACCCCCATTCATGCCCCGTGTCTCCCTTGTGTTCCCCCACCCCCGCTCATGCCCCGTGTCTCCCTTCTTTCTCCCCCACCACCGCTCATGCCCTGTGTCTCCCTCCTTTCCCCCCCACCCCCACTCATGGCCCGTGTCTCCCTTCTTCCCCCGCACCCCCTGCTCATGCCCTGTGTCTCCCTTCTTCACCCCACCACCCCCACTCATGGCCCGTGTCTCCCTTCTTCCCCCCCACCCCTGCTCATGCCCCGTGTCTCCCTCCTTTCCCCCCCACCACCGCTCATGCCATGTGTCTCCCTCCTTTCCCCCCCACCCCCCCTCATGGCCTGTGTCTCCCTTCTCCCCCCCGACCCCCTGCTCATGCCCTGTGTCTCCCTTCTTCCCCCCCACTCCCCGCTCATGCCCCGTATCTTCCTTCTTTCCCCACCCACCCCCCGCTCATGCCCCGTGTCTCCCTTTATTCCCCCACCTCCCGTGTCTCCCTTCTTCCCCCACTCCCCGCTCATGCCCCGTGTCTCCCTTCTTCCCCCCCACCCCTTGCTCATGCCCCGTGTCTCCCTTCTTCCCCCCACCCCTTGCTCATGCCCCGTGTCTCCCTTCATCCCCCCTACCCCCGTTCATTCCCAGTGTCTCCCTTCTTCCTCCCCACCCCCCGCTCATGCCCCGTGTCTCCCATCTTCCCCCCCCACCCCCCGCTCATGCCCTGTGTCTCCTTTCTTTCCCCCTCACCCCCCACTCATGCCCCGTATCTCCCTTCTTTCCACCCCCACCCCCCACTCATGCCCCGTGTCTCTCCCTCCTGCACCCCCCACCCCCTGCTCATGCCACGTGTCTTCCTTCTTTCCCCCGCTCATGCCCCGTGTCTCCCTTCTCCCCCCCACTCATGCCCTGTGTCTCCCTTCTTCCCCCCACCCCCCGCTCATGCCCCGTGTCTCCGTTCTTCCCCCCACCCCCGCTCATGCCCCGTGTCTCCCTTCTTCCTCCCCCACCCCCTGCTCGTGCCTGTGTCTGCCCTTTTCCCCCACCCCCCGCTCATCCCCGTGTCTCTCTCACCTTCCCCCCCACCCCCTGCTCATGCCCTGTGTGTCTCTCCCCTCCCCCCCACCCCCCGCTCAAGCCCCATGTGTCTCTCCCCTCTCCCCCAACCCCCGCTCATGCCCCGTGTGACTCTCCCCTTCCTCCCCACCCCCCGCTCATGCCCCGTGTCTCTCTCCCCTTCCCCCCCACCCCCCGCTCAAGCCCCGTGTGTCTCTCCCCTCCCCTCACCCCCGCTCATGCCCCGTGAGTCTCTCCCCTCCCCCACCCCCGCTCATGCCCCGTGTGTTTTTCCCCTTCCCCCCCACCCCTGCTCATGTCCTGTGTCTCCTCTGTTCCCCCCCACCCCTGCTCATGCCCTGTGTCTCCCTCCTTTCCCCCCACCCCCGCTCATGTCCCGTGTCTCCCTCCTTTCCCACCCCCGCTCATGCCCCGTGTGTGCCCTGTTGCCCCCCACTCCCCCTCATGCCCCGCGTGTGCCCTTTTAACCCCCCACCCCCCGCTCATGCCCCATGTGAGCCCTGTTCCCCCCCGCCCCCCACTCATGCCCCTTGTGTGCCCTGTTTCCCTCCACCCCCATTCATGCCCCGTGTCTCCCTCCTTTCCCCCCCACCACCGCTCATGCCCTGTGTCTCCCTCCTTTCCCCCCCACCCCCACTCATGGCCCGTGTCTCCCTTCTTCCCCCCACCACCTGCTCATGCCCTGTGTCTCCCTTCTCCCCCACCACCCCCACTCATGGCCCGTGTCTCCCTTCTTCCTCCCCACCCCCTGCTCATGCCCTGTGTCTCCCTTCTTCCCACCCACCCCCCGCTCATGCCCCATGTCTCCCTCCTTTCCCCCCCACCACCGCTCATGCCCTGTGTCTCCCTCCTTTCCCCCCCACCCCCACTCATGGCCCGTGTCTCCCTTCTTCCCCCCGACCCCCTGCTCATGCCCTGTGTCTCCCTTCTCCCCCCCCACTCCCTGCTCATGCCCCGTGTCTTCCTTCTTTCCCCACCCCCCCCGCTCATGCCCCATGTCTCCCTTTCTCCCCTCAACCCCCCGCTCATGCCCCGTGTCTTCCTTCTCCCCCGCTCACGCCCCGTGTCTCTGTTTTTCCCCCCACCCCCGCTGATGCCCCGGGTCTCCCTTCTTCCCCCCGACCCCCGCTCATGCCCTGTGTCTTCCTTCTTCCCCCCACCCCCCGCTCATGCCCCGTGTCTCCCTTCTTCCCCTCCACCCCCTGTTCATGCCCCGTGTCTCCCTTCTTTCCCCCCAACCCCCCATTTATGCACCGTGTCTCCCTTCTTCCCCCACCCCCCGCTCATGCCCCGTGTCTCCCTTCTTCCCCCCACCCCTTGCTCATGCCCCGTGTCTCCCTTCTTCCCCCACACCCCTTGCTCATGCCCCGTGTCTCCCTTCATCCCCCCCACCCCTGTTCATTCCCTGTGTCTCCCTTCTTCCCCCACTCCCCGCTCATGCCCCGTGTTTCCCATCTTTCCCCCCCACCCCCCGCTCATGCCCCATGTCTCCCTTCTTTCCCTTCCACCCCCCGCTTATGCCCCGTGTCTCCCTTCTTTCCACCCCCACCCCCCACTCATGCCCCGTGTCTCTCCCTCCTGCACCCCCACCCCCCACTCATGCCCCGTGTCTTCCTTATTTCCCCCCGCTCATGCCCCGTGTCTCCCTTCTCCCCCCCACTCATGCCCCGTGTCTCCCTTCTTCCCCCCACCCCCCGCTCATGCCCCGTGTCTCCCTTCTTCCTCCCCCATCCCCCACTCATGCCCATGTCTGCCCTTTTCCCCCACCCCCCACTCATGCCCTGTGTCTCCCTCCTGTACCCACTCACCCTCCGCTCTTGCCCCGTGTCTCCCTTCTTCCCCCCCACGCCCCGCTCATGCCCCGTGTCTCCCTTCTCCCCCCACCCCCCACTCATGCCTGTGTCTCCCTTCTTCCTCCCCCATCCCCTGCTCATGCCCCGTCTCTGCCCTGTTCCCCCCACCCCCCGCTCATGCCCCGGGTCTCCCTCCTGTACCCCCCACCCCCCGCACATGCCCCGTGTCTTCCTCCTGTACACCCCACCCCCCGCTCATGCCCTTTGTCTTCCTTCTTTCCCCCGCCCACCCCCAATCATGCCCCGTGTCTCACTTCTTCCCCCACCTCCCGCTCATGCCCTGTGTCTCCCTTCTTACCCCCCACCCCGTGATCATGCCCCGCGTCTCCCTTCTTTCCACCCCCACCCCCTGCTCATGCCCTGTGTCTTCCTTCTTCCCCCCCACCCCCCGCTCATGCCCCGTGTCTCCCTTCTTCTCCCCCACACCCCCGTTCATGCCCCATGTCTCCCTTCTTCCCCCAACCCCCGCTCATGCCCCGTGTCTTCCTTCTTTCCCCCCACCCCCCGCTCATGCCTGTGCCTCTCTTCTTCCCCCCACCCACCCGCTCATGCCCCGTGTCTCCCTTCTTCCCCCCCGCTCATGGCCCATGTCTCACTTCTTTCCCCCCACCCCCTGCTCATGCCCCGTGTGTCCCTTCTTACCCCCACATCCCCCACTCATGCCCTGTGTCTCCCTTCTTCCCCCCACCCCCGCTCATGCCCCGTGTCTCTCTTCTTCCCACCGCACTCCCCGCTCATGCCCCATGTCGCGCTTCTTCCCACCCCACCCCCGCTCATGCCCCGTGTCTCTCTTCTTCCCACCGCACTCCCCGCTCATGCCCCATGTCGCGCTTCTTCCCACCCCACCCCCCGCTCATGCCCCGTGTCTCTCTTCTTCCCACCCCACTCCCCGCTCATGCCCCATGTTGCGCTTCTTCCCACCCCACCCCCCGCTCATGCCCCATGTCTCCCTTCTTTCCCCCCGCTCATGCCCCCGTGTCTCCCTTTGGGTAAATAGCCAAACTGTTTGCAATTGGTGCTGGGGAGCCCAGGGGGCAGGCATGACATTTTTTACTTGACATCTATGATAGATGTCCAGTAAAAGGATACCATCCCTGTCCCCTGGACCCCACTGGGCCTAACACAATCAACATGATTATGTGTGTATGCAAGGCGCTGGGTGCCAAGGGGGAAAGCATGGTATTTTTGACTGGACATCTATGATAGAAATCCAGTAAAAAAATACCATCCCTGTTCCCTGTGCTCCACAGCGCCTCAGTTGAGCTGATTTTGACAGGTAGATAGGGGGATTGTGCAACATAGGCATTTAGGCATTTTTAAAATGCCTTTGCTGTATACCCCTCCTTCCCCCTTCTATCCTCCACTTGCCATAATCAGCTCAATGGACCATCACAAACTAACAAACACACACATATTCATACAGCAATCACTGTATCATTCACATGAGCATCCATCACCATACACTCAATCATCATACAAGCATACACGCATCCATACACATGTTTAAATTTAAGAAAATTAACATAAATGTACCTTCTGTATTGACCTGCGTGTGGGCTGCGTGTGGGTGCTGAAACGTCATGCTCCAGGCTGCTCTGTCCGTAATTTACGAGGAGGCGCAGGAGCTCCCCCTCGCACATACAGACATGCAGTGCCCCAGCCAGCATTTCCAATGAGCTATGCAATTCTGCCGAAGCAAAATGCCCCAGCCCTGCAGGGCTCAGTGAGCATGTCAGCCTTCTCTACGCCGGAGCAGGAGCTCCCCAGCGCCGTCGACGTGTGCTGCAGGAGCAGTACACCCACCCATGAAGAGCCATGCTGCATAGGTAAGCTGCAAGTAGAATTAGAATCTGTCCTGTAGCCCCTCAGCGAGTATCCGATTTGCGCTCTCTTCAGCTGATGCCTGTTACCTTTTTTAAATCGTGCTACACCCTGTTGTGCTCATCTCTCCCTAAGCAGCATTTCATGCTAATGCACTGATCTAAATAGCATCACCTATTGCATTGCACAAGAGGCCTCCTGCCTCAAGATGGCCGCCGCCATGAAACGCGCTGCTGCCTGACCACGTCCTACTTCAAGCCTGTCCTTCGTTGTTCCTGATTGGCTGGCTGACCATATTTACATTGCATCCAATCGCCGCAGGCGATCGTTGGCCCAGGAAGTAAGGCCAAGGAAAGAAAGCCACTACCCTGACTGAGCTGAGACAAGCCACTCTCAGCCTTCTCACCGCCGGAGCAGGAGCCCCCCAGCACCATTGCTGTGTGCTGCAGGATCAACACACCCACCCATGAAGAGCCGTGCTGCAAAGGTAAGCTCCAGGCAGAATTAGAGTCTGCCATGTAGCCCCTGAGCGAGCATCTGATCCGCGCTCTCTGCAGCTGATGCCCGTTGCCTTTTTAAATCGTGCTACACCCTGATGTGCTAGTCTCTCCCTAAGCAGCATTTCATGCTAATGCACTGATCTAAATAGCATCGGCTATTGCATTGCACACGAGGCATCTTGCCTCAAAATGGCCGCCACCATCAAAAGCACTGCTGCCTGACCACGTCCTACCGCAAGCCTGTCCTTCGTTGTTCCTGATTGGCGGGCCAACCATATTTACATTGCATCCAATCGCGGGCAGGCGATCGCCAGCCCAGGAAGTAAGGACAAGCAAAGAAGAACACTCTCCTGACTGAGCTGAATGAGTGTGCCGCACTGCGAGCTGCTCCATGTCCCTGTGCTCTACAACACTGCGACCTGCTCACCTGCAGTGCACCCGCTTCACCAGATCCAACCTCTTTTCTACTACCGGTGAAACCTTGCCCATTTCATCATAACTGGCTGATACTGACTATTGTACTCTGTTCACCACCCCATGTCAGCACAAACACCATGATTCCTCTCACACAAACTGTATTGCCTAGCATGTCCAATCTATTTGCTTTATTGCAAGCCAAATCCCCACATTCCTCGAACCCCATTCACTCCCTTGCCACTGCTGTTAAAGCATAATAACATCCGCCCAGGTGTTACCCTCCAGCATCCAAACCGCCCTCCTCAACAAAGTTAAAACACTCCAAAACAAAATATCATCTCAGCGCAAGGCTCTCCCGAATAAAAACTCCCCCCTACCCCCTTCCTCGCACATGCCTCCCCCTCAAACACCCCTCTTCGTCTTCAGAGACATCACAGAACTAGAAGTCACAGACCTTCTAAAAAAAATCAAACCATCCACATGCAAAGGGGACATCTGCCCTCCAACCATTATCAAAGAATGCGCAGATTCACTGGTACCTATCATTACTGCATTCAATAACTCCTCATTTTCATCAGGCATCTTACTACAATGCCTTAAAGAAGCATGGGTTCGTCCGCTACTAAAAAATCCCTCCCTGGACGCCAGCTCGCCAAATAACTACCACCCTATCACTACTGTCACCTTCCTCCTCAAAATCCTAGACAAAGCCGCCCATAACCAAATCCATCACTATCTGGAAACTTACGCCATCCTGGGCAGAAGACAATCAGGCTTCCACAAGGGCCATGGCACAGAAACCGCCCTCCTAGACCAAATAAATCACCAAAATAATGGACACTGGTAAACCTGCCCTCCTGCCTCTCCTCAATCTCTCTGCCTCATTTTATGTTGTGGAGCACAACATCATCACCTCCCACCTTTCCAATGCTGCACACTTCTTGCACAATGCCAGAACCTGGATAACTTCCTTCCTAGAAGGAAGGGCCATGAAAGTATATTCTGACCTGGCCAATGCACCCCCTGATACCATCGACTGTGGAGTCCCTCAGGGATCATGCACTGCACCCACCCTTTATAGCCTGTTTAACAAACCTCTCTTTGATTTGTTGGATGCGCTCGGCATAGCTCACACTAACTATGCCGACGACACCCAAGTCCTCCTCCCCCTCACTGGAGATTATATCCAAGACACAGAAGCCCTCCTTCAGATATATGCCACCATAAAAACTTGGATGGCCTTCAATGGCCTCTGTTTAAAGAGGGATAAAACTGAGGTCATCATCCTAGCCCCAAAGGAAATTTTAGCCAAACTTGACCCTGAATACTCCCACTTCACCATTGACAACACAAACATTCCAGTCTCCGCATCTGTGAAGACCTTAGGAGTCTACTTAGACTCCACACTCTCAATGACGAAACAGGTCAGCACCATCTCCTCCGCATACGCGCTCACTACCAAACTCATCTATCCCATAAAACCCTTCCTAACATCCCAAAATAGTCTCTCCATCGCCAGTGCTACCATAGGAGCCATACTAGACTACTGCAATGCCTTCCTAGCAGGCACCTCAACCAAAAACGTCAACAAACTCCAAATAGTGCAAAATAACGCGCTCTGTGCGGCCCTGCACATGCCTAAATTTGACCATGTATCTCAAGGGAGACGAAATGCACACTGGCTCCCAGTAAAGGAAAGAATCAATTTCAAAATCCTAACCATTACTCATAAATGCATCAATTTAGCCACACATTCTTATTTATCTGAAGCCATACTCAAGAACTCCTCCGACTGTCCTAAAAGAAGCCATCATACTAAACAAACGCTGCATACCCACCATAAGAAGTGGCAAAGCCGGCGGCATTGGCTTCCTCCACATTGCACCTAAGCTTTGGAACGCCCTTCCCAACTCGCAGAGAGCAGAACCCTCCCTGTTTTTCTTTCGCAGATCACTTAAAACTACAGTATTTACCTAACTCTCTACTTCTGCATACATCCCTTCCACCTCACTTCACACCTCACGATTGACTGTATCACTTCATGTGTGTATCTATACTATGTCTCGCAAAATTGCTCTGTAATGCAAATATCAATTTAACCACCTTGCCCTCCACTGTAACCAGCAAGCTTGTGATCTCTCTTGCAGCGCCACGATGACCCCGGGCTGTTGTGCGCTTTAAAAATACAAATAAATAACATGTGCGGCTGGTGAACTGAACTGAATTGTCAAAGGGAAATAGTGTTTGCCTTTGACAGTTCAGCCAGCCAAGGAGCACTCACTCTGAGGGAGTGCTCATTGTTTCACTATGCTGGCTCCTTAGCTCCTCCATAATGGGTGAGGGGGCCACTGGGCGGGCGCCCCCTCGCCATTATGGATGAGCCGCCAGGCTTGTACTGGCCTGTAGGGCAATAGGGCAATGCCTGTACCAAAAATTCAAAATGATAGCGTGGGAGAGTCAAAATGGGCCACCTTTTTGGCCAATGTGGGCCAGTTTGATGAGTTACTTCACTATGCAGTTAGTAATGTTGACCATTGTCAAATCACAATTTACTTACATTTTAACACACAGCGCCCCCTTGGGTACTATTCAAACAATCTGTGACCAAAGGAATTAATATCCATTTACA
Organism: Ambystoma mexicanum; assembly: GCF_040938575.1. NCBI lineage: Eukaryota > Metazoa > Chordata > Amphibia > Caudata > Ambystomatidae > Ambystoma > Ambystoma mexicanum. Next base: position 663,620,619 of record NC_090924.1, read on the forward strand.
ACTGCGGGCCACTTTTTCATTGGTGCCTGAGACAGTTTCATGTTTCAGCTCAACCATGTGAGCCGCCCCTGCCCATTTCTTCCAATCTAATATTACTATTATTCCTTCTTTTTGCATTTCATGCTGGGCTCTCAGGGGGCATGCCCCAGAGTTTGAATACCTCCGGCTTAAGCGATAATGTAGGAAGCTCTGTTTCCAAAACCTCAAGAGATTGAGAGCAGTGATAAAACTGAGAGAGGAAATCAAGGCTCTATGAAAGCCGATATAGAACTCCCTCCTGATCCAGTAATAAGACAAGTCCCTGTTGTTGAAGAAGAGGCTGAGGTTATTCCAGACTAAGCTTTAGCTCAAAGAAATGATCCTTTACTAGCAGAAACCCTTTCTTCAGGTATTGCCAAAAGAGGAAGGTAGGGAGAAGAGTAGTCCATGTATTTTTCTAAAGACTGGATTATTATATCGGGGAGATGTAGGACCAGAGGGTATGCCTTGGTCGCAAATTATGGCACCTAAAATCCATAAAAATAGTGTTCTAGAAATAGCACACTTTAACAGGAGGACATCTGGGATCAGAAAATGTCAGGAACAAATTGTGAACCGATTTTCTTTGCCTGGAATCTATGCTGATATAAATAATTTGAATAGTACTTGTGCCTTTTGTCCGAAAACCAGTACTCAAATCCCGCCTGCCCCAGTATCTTTACAACCTTTGCCAATTATAGATGTTCCCTCTTCCCAGATATGTATGGATATAGTGGGTCCTCTAGAAACTTCAAAATTCATATCGCGGAAAGAGGGGGAGAGTGCGGGGGCGGACACCAGCGGACCACTGCCACACCAGGCCACAAGGAGAAACCGCCGAAGAAAGCCAGTGAGTTGTCTAATTGTGAATGCTGACCCCAGGCCACTCCCCATGAGAAAATTGTTGAACTTTAATAATTTTAGATACTGAAAAATTAATGAAAGAAAGCAGAAGTCATATAATTGTGAACATCCAACAAGTAATGAAGGAAAGCAGAAAGCACATAATTGTGAATATCGAGTAATTGAAATATCAGAGCAAAAGTGGAAAGAGCATAAGTGCCCTCATAGGGGACTACGACTGACTGGAGCTAACAATCAGCATTACCAACAAAAGGCTGTGAGAAAACCACAATAAAAAACAAAGGCGTAAATCCCCTTTCAGGAGATATACATTGGTGAAAGCTCATATAAGGCATTGTCAACAGCCAAGGGTTCCATGTCATAATATCCCCGCAAAAATGTCACCATTCAAGAATGGCGCCATTTTATTGCACCAATATTACCATATGGAACCTGCGTGGGACACCCCTGCAATCCCATATATTTTTTATGTGAGCGGGGAACAACCCCCGCAACCTCTGCTCCCATTTACCCTATAAATTATGCCCATAAATAAGGCCACCTATGCCGTTTCCCATAGACTACATGTCTGGAGACATTATTTATGGGGATAATATTACTGATACCCAGCCAAGAGATTGGGAAATCAAACAGAGGCAACAATGGCACAACTCTCCCTTTTTGGGATTTCAACTGGGGGAAACTTGTAACCCAAATTGCCAACAGCCAAAAGGAATTAAGAAAAGGCAGTTAATGTTCAATCCTCCTTCCAAGAGAATCTTGGAATCAATATTACCATCAAGTTTTGTTCGAGTTTTCTTCCTGGCAGGCGGCTAGACCAGGAAAGAAGAAGATGGTTTGATGAAGTATGTTTTGGCCAAAAGGTGTGGTCGAAAGACCTTTTGTTGAACCAAAGAAATTGTTAACACTTTTCATGTGTTTGATAAGTTGGGGCATCATGAAGAGAAGTTGCTGTGCTATCCTGACAAAAGTGTGTCCTATTCTGAAAAGAGTCATTTATTTGAAGAAGGTGTGACATGCTAAAGTTTTGAACATTCTAGAAAGAACTATTCCCTAAGAACAACTAAGTTGTTGAACTTTTGTTATGAAAGAAAGACATTTACTTTTCCCAAGATAGATATTGTGGAAAATACCAGTTATATGGAATTGTGAGCAAACATTTGTGGAAAAGACATTTGCTGTGTCACAGGAGAAGAAACAGTGGTTATAAATGACATTTTGTGCTATCTTGAACAGAACTTTATTGAGTCAGAACTATGCTCAATTCGTTCCTGAATTGATCCAGGGGAAGGTAGTCGTTGCAGATGTCTTTATGTTTAAACTGATACATTGCTTTACTGAACTAGAATTAGCCATACGTTCTCTTTATAATGTAATAATATGTATAAGTGTGAGGGTCTGAGACGTTTTGGACACTAGGTCATTTTTCTTTAGTAATAGTTTGCTAGACAATGACCTCTTTCTTAGGATAGGGAAAGATAGGCTGTGTCCTCATCCTTTTCCCCTTAATTAAAATGACTAAACTTGAGAAAACATTACCTTTGTGTCCATCGCACATTTCTTACTCCTCATGTATTGTGTCGGAGTGGGATTGAACTCAATTAATACAAAATGGGGATCCCTTATATTTGAGAAACATATTAAAGGAGCCTCCAATCCCACCACGGCTACTGAACTATCTATAGGGTTTGATATATATTGTGGTAGCAGTGAATTGTTGCAACCGCTAGGCAGAGCAATAATATCTACAGACTTGGTTCTTCTCCCCCAGGGTCTTACATCAGACTCACCTCTAAGTCTGACCTAGCCTGGCCCTATGGCTTAGGCATATTGGCTGGAGTAATTGACCCTGGCTATAGGGGCAACATCAAAGTATTGATGCAAAATAACAGGAGATAGCCATACCAAATTAAAGCAGGAGATAGGATAGCTCAAGGCATAATGGAGAAAGCTCTGTTTCCAAAACCTCAAGAGATTGAGAACAGTGGTATGAGAGAGGACATCAAGCATTTGGGGAAGCTGACATAAAACTCACACCTGATCCAGTAATACAACCTGTCCCTGTTGTTGAAGAAGAGGCTGAGGTTATTACAGATTTAGGCCCTCATTACAACACCAGCGCTAAACCATGGCGCTATTAGCACCATGGTTGGTGTTGGTGTTGTAACGGGTCCGCCATGTTCAATAGGGAATTACCACCCCATTCCAAGGTTGGCAGGGCGGTAATTCCCCATTGAACCATGGCCCTTCCCCATTCCCATTTTCGCCCCATAGGGCTCTATGGGAATGGGGAAGGTGCTAAGTACGGTACCGCAAATTGCGGTACCATACTTAGCACCAAGATCCCTTTGCGGGTCCCTACTTTAACGCTAGTCTAGACCAGCCGTTCAGGGACCTCGTAGTAAGGCGCTAAGTGTTTAACGGCACCGCAGACTTTTACGGCACCGTTAAACACTGAGTGCCAGGGTCCTAATGAGGCCCTTAGATTTTGCTCAAATAAATGATCCTTTACTAGCAGAACCCTTTCTTCACGTCTTGCCAGAAGAAGAAAGTTACAGATGATGGTACCTAAAAGACATACAAATATTGTTCTGGGAACCACATAAACTCAGGCAGAAATTGTGAACCGATTTTTATTGGCCTGGAACCTATGCTGATATAAATAATTGGATTTTTTTCATAAAACCAGTACCCAAATTTCTCCTCCTGTTCCTTTGTAACCTTTGCCAATTATAGATGGTATTGATATAGTGGGTCCTTAAGAAACTTATTAGGGTACTAATATATATATATATACGATTTCCGTAATATTGGCCAATGACAGGCTTTAGTCTCCAGAATTGTGAGTAGGAAGTGGAAGCATCCAAACAATTTTTGTATGGCAAGCACCATAATACAAGAAATGTTCAAGAAAGGTTCTATAAACATATCGACTTTAGCTAATTACAGAAACCTACTAAAGCACACAAACAAACCTTTTATGGTAAGAAGACAGATGCAGGCTGGACATATATAGTCTGTACACTTTTGGAATGTTTCATAATGCAGGTGTCAGTGCATGCAGGCAATAACGAATAAAACAGCGTAAACAGACACATGTACTTAAATATGTTTTTGTGAAAGGTAAGAAAGGAGGAACTCATCTGTCTCTAGGGTCTAAGGTGAATCCAGAGGAATGGAAAATGAGATTTGTTTTTGGAGCTGAGCTAACCAGAGTCGCATCTCCACATGAGGGCCTGCATTCTATTCTGTTGATAGAATACTAGGCCTTAACATCCATTATGGTGACACTTCTGCCATGTTAACACACTGACCTCGCTTCGTACCTTTATGACTCCATCTTCTACCTGTTTCAGCTCTTCCTGCATACCTCACTACAGACCATAACTTTGGATGCAACAACTAAACACAGGGCATATAACACTGCTATATCTATAACCTCTGCAACCACAACATTAATAAATGTGCTGCTCTTTCTGTGTTGCTATATGTGTATATCTAATATGTGTCAGACCTAACTAAAACAATACATGCACCTTCTGCTGTGCAATCCTCAGTCTGAACCCATGATGTTTACATGCTAATGGGGATTTCTCAGCCTGAACCTTTTTACCTTGTTGGGACACTGTATGTGCATCTCAGAATTTGCTATTCCTCTCGGAGTTCTAGGTGTGCAGGTTGTCATGTGGTGGTAAATGTAAGTGATGATAATTGCAGATCCAAGATGACACTATGAATCTCTCGTGTGACACGTTCTTTAAGCCTCCCTTAAAACTATCTCCAATAGATGAAAGAATCTCCTCTGTGACTGTCTTCCCTGAGTGTGCCCCCGGCTGTACATGTTCGTTGGAGTGCACAGGGTTCCAAGAGCCCTGGAACTGAGCCGCTCCCCGTGTGTTTAGGTGTTTGAGTTGCACATCGGATTTCTTGGGTATTTCTGTAACACCTTGTTGCAGCAAGGTAGTCAACATATGCTTCTTTAATCTGCTCAGCAAATGTGTGGAAGGCAACATGGCAAAGCATATGTTTAACAGCACGTGTTTGATCAGTAAGAAGTTCAATTCCCTTTTTACCTCTACATCCAATATAGGTATAACATGGATTATTGTAACTTAATCTAGCATCCGATTTATATGATGCTTTGATTATTCCAGTAAGAACAATCTTTCACTGGAAAGAAATGTATGTGAGCTAACATGAAAAAGTGTTTGAATATTTTCATCTTCACATTTCCAAAAAGGCAAATTGTGAAATCGGTCACAACGTTTTTTCTGTGCCTATGACAGATGAAATAATATGGGGGCAAGCTTTACTGGGTTTCCAGGTATGTACTTTCCCATAATGCGGCTTCTCGCTCTCCTATGTGCCTGCACTCTTAAATGCAGTTCCATTGTTGCAATAATATTTTTGGTTTTAGATATGATAAGATATGACATTGATAATGTGACTGTACACAAGTGTTTCTAGGCGCGACTATCAGACTCTTTTTTGGTCCTTATATGTAGGCTCTTTCTAGCAGGATATTGTCATGATGGTGGCTGCAAAATCAGGTCTGCTTTAATCCTCGAGCCAAAAATAAAATGGATGACAATCCAACCTTTTTTTGAGGCAAACAAATTGCGGCTTCATTTTAGATGATCTGTTTCTCCTTTGTTAATGTAGAATCAAGTTTGTGCCATTATCTCAGAGAGCTAACGAGTAACTTCATGATGGACTGCTGAGATGATTATAACATTTGATAGCTAGTAACGTCTATGTAGATTGTTAAAAGGGATTAGAGTGCATAACCTAGATCTGACTAAGGAATGTTAAATACTAAGGGCAGTGTTCAACTAATATAAAAGGAAACAAAAGGAAAACAATGTAAACTGCAGCACATTCTAACTAAGACTGATTGTATAATGAGAAAAAAGAGCTCAAAGCATTATTTCAGTCTCCTGTAAAGCAATCTTAAATCTGTTTAAAGCGTTTGCTAATTCAATCCACTAATTAATAGCAGACAGTGTTTTGCTGTCCCAATGTTGTCCTAGAACTATTCTTCACAAGTTCTAGAGCAGAGGCTGCCACCTGCCACTCCACCTTTATATTGTTTGCCAGCCCCGGCCTGACCCAGTAATATTAGGTGTTTACCTTCCTCTGTATTTTTTCCAAGCATTGTGGAGATATAGCCACACACCCTGTCCCAGGAAGATTGAAATGAATGCATGGGGTGAACATATGAGTCACATCTACCTCTTGCTCAATGCATCTGGGAGATAACTTTGTGTGATTGCCTTAACATTATGATAGCTTCAGTGGTGCACATTATGCTCACCGCGTGATAACGCAGCTTTGCTTGATGTTCTGTCCTGTCATGTGTGCATCTGGAATGTATGACAAAGGTGTATGGCACAGAGTGAAAAGTTGAAAGAGTTGGCTGACTGTTCTGAGAGAGGTAGATGGTGCCTTAGAGCTAAATGTGAATCTGATGGTGTGTCCAGTGGTGGTTTTCCACTATGCATCCTAAAAATTACACATTCTCTTCTATTATAGGTTGATATGATCGGTTATTTATAATGCGCTTAATACCCACAGGTTTTTAAGCGCGGACCGCGGATTGAACCTTGGTTGCTCCGTGTCGTCTTGATTCCAATGCGAACACGCTGCCCCTGAGCTATCTTCTCCCTCCTTTCCCACTTTCACACCCACACAACTAAAGAAAACATACCACTCATAGGCAACAACATTGTACAAATATGTTGTCATTTACCTCAAGGGTTAATTGAAATGAGAATTCCCTATCTTTTTCTCAAATCTGAATAACATCTTGCCCCATTTCTCCAATATTGTCATCATGTTTTCAGCAGGAATTATCATATGTGTGAGGGATAGTCGTTTGATAAATCGCTCTGTCTAGCAGAGCTTGGGCAAGTAGCTGGTGCAAGGAAAAAAGCAACTGTGAAGGCAGAGCAGAGAAAACGATGCTTTGCTTTGGAAATAAAAGTAATAACTTATGTCAGCACCCACCTGCAAAATTGGTTGTGGTTCCCCCAAAAAATCTGCATTTACCAAAATAGTTGCCGAAAAGATTTTACGTTGCCTTGTTCAATTATTCTGGCCGTATGCTGAAGTCTCAATGGGCATGAAGCATTATTCCATATTGGAGTCCGGTTGTAGACCCCTTTAACTTGCCGAGCTTTCGTTACATTTAGCCACATTCTAATTTAGTTTTGTAGCGGCGTCAATCAGAATGTTCTTAAAAATCGATAGAAACCAACTTGAATCAAAGAAGGAGTTGTTGGAAAACATTAATATACTCTCCCTTGCATTATAGAGTAAGATATGCAAATAGGCAGCTCTAACGTATGAAGGTATCTCCTTGGCGCCAAAATAGCTCCTTAAAGTGAAATTTACATGGGAAACTGCTACACAGTTTTTACAAGAAGACATTTTGAGCACGCGATTATTTTAAATTTGAAATGTGGTAAAAAAAAGAACTATGCATGAATAGCCTATGTGAATGACAGCGCTCATGTTACATCGCACAAGGTTCCTTGGAGGCAGAAACTAACATTAAAAAAAAACGAAATGACTATATGGGAAAGGAGGGAACTTTGACTACCTGGGATGAGTGCAGCCAAGAAAGGAAAATATCAGGAAGGAGGGTTGCTGGAATGAGGGAAAGACCTCAAAAGTGAATATAGGGATGAGGAAGAGGGTAATGGAGGTTATGATTCGTGATATTTCAAGAGATAATGATCACATTTTTGAAGTGATGGTAGATGCACCGTTTTTCGTTTTGACTTTTAAGTGATGCTTAACCGCCACCTATAAGCCAACGCTATTGCATTGTAGTGCAGCTTCAAGGGCTTTGGCATGTGAAGTAGGGCACACATCTTGTGGGTGTTGTTTGGTTACTTACCCACCCATTGACTGTCCCTGGCCATGCTAGTACTGCCTTTTCCAACCCATTACTGCCCCTCCCTTGCCAAAAAACACCCTCAGGGAATTTATTTGACCTAGCTCGATCAAGCAGTAACATTACACTTTGGCTTACCTGTGTTGTTTCTAAGCAGTATGCTGCGAGTTAATGACTTAACTGCAGCTGTACATGTGTTTCTGGTGTAATAAAAATGTCTTAATCAAGTGTGTCTTCTGTTGCTTGATTTATTTCTGTTCCTTGCACTGAAGTCCTGTTAAAAACAAATACTCCCAACTTAAATAGTGTTAGCTTGTGTATAAGGAATTGGTAGGCATTTGCCAGGGACTGCTATTATATGCCAAAACAGTTTTCCAGCCGTTGCCATCTGATGGCCAAGTAATATGGCAGTTCCTCGCAAATGTCTATTGCATGCCTACACAAAAAGCAAAACTGTTGTCTTTGCCAATTCTTGTCAAATAGAGGTATGTTTTTTTTTCTTAAGGCCATAAGTACCTATACACCTGTCGAAACATGTGCTTTCCATGTATTAAACATTTTGCAATGAAACATCCTACATGTGATCGTTTTATTCGTACTGTAAAATTGTAATTGGCTGCCTATATGTGGTTATTTCTTGAAGCCTGGTGTGAAATAATTGTAACATGAAAGAACAGAAAATGGGAGTTTATCTGGAATTCTATATGGGTTGGTACGTTTGTACTTTTTTTAACTAGAGGTTTGCATTTGGTAGTGGAAAGGGCAACTGTGGTCCATTACTTGTGATATTCACACCAGCCTACCCTTCAGCTGCATTCATTCATTGCCAAGTTGTAGCCCATGACATACATGTGACATGAGAATGTGTGTCCTCTAAGAAGTTCACATGCTTAATTTGCAGAACAGCACCAACTTTTTAAATATTTATCCAGACGGCATGCTGATCTGAGTGAGAATCAGTCAAATAACGTGAATATGCATATACTGATGTAAGGGTAGATGGCAACCATAGGGATACATTACACCGAGGGTCTCCCAGTGACATGCTCTCACTTGGAACCCGCAGATGAAATACACCCAGTAAATGAAAGCTGCCCAGGTATAATATTAAGTTGTGTATGGTCCCCGGCATCCCATTTCCAGGCACTGTTCTGTACCCATAGGGCAGCACTGCATGAGCAGCAGAGAGGAGGTATGAGGGCAATACACACAACATAAGAAACACAGGGTTGCCCCTCCCCTCACAGCAAACCAAAAAGAAGAACAATGTGTCTGGAAGAGAAACGTATGTATCTCACTGCAGTGATGCCACAGTAGTTGATTATGAATGCAATAATATCCACCACAATAGGATGATACAGCAGTCAGAATGGCAAATAGCAGCCATTAAACAACACAACCAGGGCATAGTGGTCAATTGGAAAATAAAGACTAGAGGTAAGCAAAGCACATGCCAGAAACCTCAGCTGTGTATGGGGAAGGTAATCCATTCAGATCCATTCATGCATGAATACATTCCATCTCCAAATGACCTATTTAAAGAAAGGTTGCCTGACACACCAAAGTGTTATCTTGATGGCTTTTGGGATGAGCACTGACTGTGAATGAACTAGGCTACAGTTTTAGAGGAGCTGAAGGAACCACAAAGCGTGTAAGGATTCACCTCTCAGTTTCTTTTATTTCAAGTGCCAATTGGATATGCCGGGTGTTTGACTGACCTTCAAGACCCAATATCTGCGCACGTGTCAGTGCTCCTGGCATGTCAGGTGCCTGGCTGCCATGTTGCCTGACACCAAGCAGAACTTTAACCTTTTTGTCTGCCCTTTAAAGTTTTTTTCCTGCACTCTTTTGTTTCAAACCTCTGGTTTGTATTTGATTCAAAATGCAAGAAAAAGAACATATTTGTCAACTGCACTATGAATACACTACTGCTACTGACTCGTCAGGAGACATGCCTGAAGGCAATCACGTTATAGCTATTATTTTTTTTTTCTGGATGTGAACTGCATTTTAAATAGCAAATCATAACTTAAATCCGGCTCTGTTTCTAAAAGAAAACAATTAATGACGGACCGTGTGGTGTGGTTATCATTCATAGAAAAAGGTTAATGAATCCATAATGTCAGAAGGCACTTATATATGTCCCAATAACGTAATGTGACATATCCAAGCTCCAGCAGACAGCACACGAAGAACGTCACACAGTTGTTATATTCTCAGTCTCACATCGTGAGAGTGTTTCTTATGTTTGATACGCGGATGCTTTTTTGTTACCCCACACAAAGACGTTTTTCACAATGCAAAAGGAAATCATACATGTATACAATTTCTAATGGATTCAGTTGAGGCATGTAGGTTTTGGAAAATGTACTTGGTATACCCAGCACAATTAATAAGGGATATTTTATTTATAGCAAAAAATACCACCTGAGACAGGTAGAATCATTTAGATATTAATAACTTGCTCCAAAATGCTGCTGGAATCGAGTTGAAAATGCATGTGGGCAGTTTAGTAGATGTCCATAAACACATATGGCAGTAACTGGATCCAGTAGGAATCCTGTTTAACTAATCAACTGGATTTTCCAACAAGGAAAGGGGGCCTCACAGTGTAAGAAAAAAAAAATAGGAGTAAGAGCCAACGTGGACAAGTGACACAAATAAGCTGACTACTAAGGTAACCAAAAAACACAATTGTCTCATTTTGAGCCAGACATACCTCAAATGACAGGCGTAAAAGACTTGCGTAAGGCTTTTATGTCTTTCATTTGCTTCACCCCATTTCCATTTATTTGTATGGCAGACAGAAGGGGCGGAATAACACTTGTGTTTCAGCCACCCCCTTCCTCTCCTCTACTCCTCCTGTTGTGTGTAATCAAATATACTCTGCTCTTGCTGTAATTGTGGTGTATCATAAGTGCTGTATGCTGGTGGAAATACAGGCTTCCCTCTTGGACCATACTGATACCATCCCTGCTGCACCGCCACTCTGATACATGTTCTTCAATAATGCCCCATTCTTCCATATGTCCAACATTGCCCCCCAAATCTGCTGGGACCACCAAATCATGGTCTCATGCTATCAAATCCTCCTCCAAATACAGTTCCAACCCCATACCCTCTTCCTCTCTGTGCATACTGCCCTGTCCCTGGGGTAATAATTACATTCCCCTCTCCCTGCAAAATATCCGCTGATACCTAGCTGTAGACCTTCCTGCCCATACTGCTATCCCCCAACATTCGTTATCATTGCTCCCTCTACTGATATCTTTAACAATTTCTTTTGTACTCATTTAGCTTCCTCCCAATATCTCTCTTCAATTGTATTTCGTGTTTCATTCAGTTAATGTTAATTCTTGATATTTACCTCAATCCCCACTATTTTCTTAATCTTTTTTTGAATGTCTTCACAGAGACCCTAATATAAGATGTGATAAAACATGGGTACATCTCCTATATGTATGCAGCTGGTTCCTCATTTATCCCCATTTTGCGTGTCATGATCGTGCTCATGTCTGATATGTCTGGGGATTGCACCCTCAATGCCCTCCAAACATATGCTCTGCAATTTTTAAAGGGTGACCCATCATGTGTGGTATTTTGTGCTGTTACGCCACAGTGGCCTGCCCTTTTCCATATGTCTTCCCATTGTTCCCCCCCAATATAGAAGCAAATAAACTCTTCATATCCCCTATTGCCAATGTCATCCCTGATGTTTGCTTTTCTAACTCATAAATTCACTTTCCTGCTCCTGCTGTGAGTGATGGTAATTAGTCATTATGTTGTCTTTGTCTGTCTATGGCCATGGCATATACTAAGACATCCCCCGCCCTTTCTGGGGCAAAGGTAATTGTGGCATCTCTGACTTTCATTTTGGCGCAACCGCACCCTTCTTTCATTTTAATGTTATCGCTGTGCAATTTGTTCGACAGCCTGGCAAGTTCCTTAATCTGTTTACATACAGCGTTTTATTCCTGAATTTATTGGGAGAAGCTCTGGGAGTGATAGACCTCATCTCTATTATAAATCACTATCAGACAGATCTGTTAGTGGATTATCTTCTGTTGCTTTGGGCACAACTACTTGAGGAGATTCATCTCCCTCTTCTTCCTCTTCACAATCTTTTTCTCCTCCCTCACCTTTTTTTCTCACCTTATTTCTGACACATCCAAGACCTTCCCTTACATAAATTCCTCTTTCCATCTCCACTATTATATCTCTGCTAACACTGTTGTAACCATGTGTTCTCTTCTCTTTCCCTGTCCTCTGTCACCTTTCTATTTATGCTAACATTAAGTTCCCTCCTGTGTTCGCCTCTCCTTTTCTCTTGCTCTGCCCCTCTTTCCAATGCCTTTACATTGTAATTTTCAGTGTTTGTCCCATGTATTTTAAATACTATTTTTCCTCTCATCCATTTTTCTGGTGTAATTACTTGCCCCCCTCCTTATACTTTGTATACTCTCCAATTCTTCCTTTGTTTCTTTTAATTTTGCTGCTATAAAGCACTGCACATCTTTTTCTACCTTTGATATTAACATGCTTTTTGTATTGCCCTGCATGCCTTGTGTGACAGTATCATTGTGTTCTTCGTGGGGTGAAATTGTACGATTTGTATAGCCTGCTCCTGCTTGTAATGGATATAACCCTGGAACAGACAAAAATAAAATGCCTTGTTGATTAAAGGGAGGCACATTTGGTTGCACACGCTCTTTGTCATGTGAGTTACCTGTATATTAATTTTTAAACTGCTCCTCTTCCTGAAACATTTTCCATAGCTCAAGTATGCTTAATGTGTCTCACATTTTTTACCCCTTTTATGTGACATGTATATACATGTTTGTGTGTTGCAGCAAGCTTTTCAAATGTGTCCCTTCATGTGCCCTTGTAATAAACTACTCGATGTCACATACAAGGTGCTTATTGAAAAATAAACTTTGTAGAGACTTTTTTTGTAAATACAGCAATCAAATTTTACATAAAGAGAAACAATGAAGGCTCCTCATGCAAGTTTGCTGCAAACCCATTTGCATTGTTATGCAGTAGTACTATCCCGGCCTCTGTCATCCCTACGCAGGCCTAGTCCTCCTTTGAATGCCTGTCTGCAGGCTATCTATCTCTCCTGGCCTCTCTCTAACTGTGGCCATCGTCTACTGGCCAGTTCGCCCTCTTCCACTCTGATTCGGCTGTCCTCTCCTCTTCTCTCCTTGCTTCTACTTCTCAACTTCTCCTCCTCAGAGATCTCAACATCCACCTGGATGCTTCTAATCCTTCCTCTAGGCTTTTCTGCAACTCTCTCTATTTGAATTTTGCCCCCTGGCCCGACACACTATGCCAGACATACTTTGGATGTTTTCTTTACCTCAGACATCCCCCTCTGTATCCTCTCACCTCTCCTCTTCTTGGACTGACCGCTTTCTACTCGCATCCCCATTGAAACTCGCTATCCCTCAAGCAAAGACTCCTCTCCCCCAGCACTGCCACCTACCTTTTCAGTAATTCGACCCTTTAAGCGTGTTTCAGTGAATACCTTTGCCTCTACTTTCTCTGCTCCTCCTACTAATGAGACTGACTCACACCCTGACACAGCCCTTTCAAATCTGCATCTTTCTATGTCCAACACCCTGGACATCCTTGCCCCTGTCATGAAAATCCGGCTGAAGCATAGCTCCAAGTGTAACTCTTGGTATGATTCCAAACTCACTGTCCTGAATCCCAGGTGCAGGGTGGCTGAGAGGAAGTGCAGTGCTTCGGGCACCTCCTCCGACAAACTGGCCAGCAGCCTGCTCCATAGGCAATACAGACTCTTTGTCCTGTCAAAGAAGCAACCACACATTCAAGCCCACATCTCTGCTGTCTCAAACAACACGGTCAAACTCTTTAAAATCTGGAAGGAAATGGCTAATACTGTTGCAGTCTCTACCTCCCATGTTCCCTCCCAGGCCCTCTGCATGGCTCTGGCCTCTCTCTTCTCTACTAAATCTCATGACCCCTGTCCTCTGTGTCCTCTTCGTCTACCTCTTCCTGTCTCAGCCCCACTTTGTTCATCTATCCCTCTCCTCCTCCTTTCTACGCTTTCTCTCTGATAACACTTGACAGGTTTTCTGGATAAGTCCGATCTATGAAAGTGTTGTCCAAATAGGTGCTTCCCTGCTCCTCCAGAACCATCAAGGACCATGTTGACACCCTCGCTCCAGCCTTGTCCGATTTCTGTAAAGACTCTTTCGCCACAGAAACTTTCCCCTCTTCCCTTAAGCACTCCATTCTTCACACCCTCCTCGAGAAGCTGTCTGCCAATCCTACCTGCCCACCAAACTATCACCCAATCTCTTTCACCCCTTTCGTGGGTAAAACGCTTGTGAAAATCTGGCCATCTCCCAGCTTAATCTCCACATGTGTTGGTTGTCTCCATGACCATCAATCTGGCTTCAGAGCTGCCAGAAGCACGAAAACTGCTCTCCTGAACACCTGTGAATATCTGCTCCCTAACCTTGATTCCTGCATTTCTTCTGACCTCATCATCCTTGATCTTTCCTCTTATGTTGACACAGTCAACCACGCCATCCTGATCAATTGACTTTGTGAGAACCTGGGCATCACATGCAGGCCCTGGAGTGACAGACCTTATTCCTCTTGGACCACCCCTCCCAGGTCCAACTTGGTCCCTTTCTCTCTGCCACCTCTCTCTCTACCTGTGGTGTTCCCCAGGCTCTATCCACTCATCCTTGTTTTTCAACCTCTTCTTGGCTCCTTTGGCCCGCCTGATCTCTACCTTCTCCTCTAACTTTCAGTGTTAAGCGGATGACACTCAGTGTTCCTTCAGGCTCACCTCAGCCTCCTCTTCACTCTCCCTCATTCCTGACTGTTTATGCATGATTCAGGATTGGTGTGCCTCCAATGATCTCTGCCTTAATACCAGTAAGACAGAAATCCTTCCCATTGAGACCCGTAGCCTTGCTTTCCCTTTCTCACTCTGACTGCCCGCCTTGTGCCTTCTTCCTTCGTCTTCCTTCAAGGAAAAAACCATTTGTGTCATTGAACCTGAATAAAGGGTCTCTTTAAGACGAAGTGGCAGTCTTATGGGAAGGATGGGGATGCAGAAATTACTCAAACATCAATAATAAGGTCAACTCAAGAAGTTGGCAAGCTGTACTCTGATTAATTAACTATTATATAAAACAGGGAGTACAACGAACATCGGCAGATGTCACATAGCATAAAATCTTACTTATATACTAAACATTCGTCATCATGGACGTCATGCTATGTGGCAACTTGTGAAACCTATGTGGGGCTGTGATAGGGTAACACAGAACATCTACATATACTTTCTATGGGGGTTGACGTTGGGTCTCTACTGTCAGGTGGGCACCTAAGCCCTCCTCTAGTGCAAGTCATTTACATCGTCACAAGATACATGACAATCAATTGGTTCTCAAACTATAGGGCTCTTTGCTACATGGCCCTCTATAATTGGTTGGCACACTTGTACCATTCTGGAATATTCCACTCGCTAGCTGCACACAAACTTGCACCCAAGGTGCTAGTGGGCTGGTCTTGACCATAGCTTCCCACCCAATTAGCCTGAGATCCATCATCACTCTTACTCTCTGTCAGTCAGTTATCCTTTGAACATGGCCTTGTAGGCGTTTACAACTCCTGAGAATGTTATGGAGTATAGGTATACTCGCATCTGCTTGCCTCAATTTCATCTGCTTGAGTCTATTTCCATCTTGGTCACATGCCTAAAGACCATGCTTCGAGCTTCAATTTTGAATTTGATGGTACTAAAATGAATAAAACCTGGCACTCTTTGGGCCTCATTATGAGTATGGAGGCAGCCATGCCCTTAACAAGGGCATGGCTGCCTCCATACTGGGTTCCAGTACCGGGTTCCTCCAATGAGGATTTACCGGGCTATTCCAACCATGGAGGATCGGGTAAGTCCTCATTGGAAAAACCCATCCCCATTCCCATTTGAGCCCCATAGGGCTCATGTGGTAATGGGGAGGGAGCTAATAATGGGCCTGTTAATGACGGGCCCGTTATTAGCTCCCTGGTCCCCTCGCGGGACCCGCTAAGGATGCCTGGTTTTACCAGGTGTCCTTACTGGGTCCTGCAAGGAAAACTCGTAATAGGGCATCCCGTAATGAAGGGTGCTGGTCCCGTACCCGCACCCTTCATTACAGGAGCGCTATGGCCGTAATGAGGCCCATTGTCTCTTAGCTGCACCTTGGCATGAGTTTGCTCATTCCTTGTATTAATTGTAGACTTTGAATAGAAAACCAGTTCTTGACTGCCCTGGCCTTCTTGACACTGGGCCAGACAAGTCTCCTTGATTCTTTCTTGCTCGTCAACCACCGTTTATCAACTGCGACACAATTTCAGACTTTTCGTCAATGGGATCCCAGTTTGCTCAAAACATGATTTGGAACATCCAGATTTTTTATGCTTTATATATATATATATATGCTGGCGTTCCTTATGCAGCACTTCCTGCAATCTTACCACGAATTGCTAGCTTCTACGATCTCTTAGTCTGTTTGCATTACTAGCTCTGTACAATTGTAAAATGGCTTGCATTGGCTTCCGTTCTTTACATGTGTAATCCTCATTTTGCTCGTAACAGGTCACTCGATTCCTTTACTTTGTCATCAGGTTCCGTATGTTCTCTTCACATTCTCCACTACTACCTCTTCTCAGTGTGTCACATGACATGTTGTGATGTCACCAGTCTGCTCTTTCATTCATTTTCTCTTGTTGTTCAGGGATCGTCCCTAAGAGACTGTCAGCTCTCTGTGGATACATAAACAATGGCTTCCTCAATGGGTATTTTGCTTCAAAGTCTGCTTGTGTTACTGGCATCATTAAAGGTGTCACCCTTGTCGCTATCTGTGGCTCCCAACGTATAGGCATGTTAGGGGTGGGTCTGGTAAAGGCTTTTGGCTCCTCCTCTACACTCCCCCTCTGGTTGATTCTGTCACTCTCTTCAACGATTCTGCTGAATTTACACAGTGATCTACACTCCAAACCATGTGACTGCCCTGTCCATTTGGGCAGCAATAGATCCATCTTCCCACATATTTCTTATGGTCTCTTGGATATAGTAACTTCGTGCTCTCAGGTGCATGAATGCTAGCTTTTATGTAGTCTCTGATTTCTTCATATGTCAACTCCATTTTCGACATCAATCATGATCTTCATTCCTATTGCTTTCTTCATTGTCTTTTTGCATTGTGTGATGATTATCCTGATCACACAAAATCCAGACATTACTACAAGTGCTCCAAGGAACTTGAAAATGCTTGCCATCCACTGAGGTACCCATGAGAAGATTGATGCAAACCAGCTGTCATCTGCAACATCTTCTACGTTATCTTCATTTTGACATGCAAGTTCATCAGCATCGTTATGGTCTCTGTCAAGGTTCCATTTTCTTCATCGTGAGACAGTATGAATGTTCTCCAATTTTGGCACAAACACCTGCATCCATAGCTGTGATGATGGCTAAAACATATATGTTATGGAGTTTCATTAGTCGAATGGCTCTGAACTCTTCTTTGATTGTGTTGAATCCCTTTATGGTAGTGTTGATCATCTGCAGGATCTCCCATCTGGTTATATGTAACCATATAGTTTTCGCCATTGTCTGGATCCCTGGCATGAAGATAATCATAAAAGGGGAGGCTGTCTTGCTGAACAACCTGTGTTCATACAGAATGGAGTCAAACACTGCTATTGACTTTGCTGAGAAATAGTTTTCTCTCTTCATTCGTGTGATAGTTTCAAGTGACCTCTTCTTTCTTAGATGAGCATCAGCTTCGGGAAACTCCCCAATATTCAGGAAACTTTTCAGAATCACTAATGCTGGAACATGAATGATCACCATAGAACATAGTCCACCCCAGTCCTTAGGCAACGTCATTGTTAGGCAAGATTGTATGCAGTAACCTTTGGGTGCTCTAAAACAACCCTGACCTCCTGTCAATAGGAACCCAACCTTTGGTATGAGTCTGTACTACACAGGTTGGTAGCATGTTGTAGCAGCCAGGCTTATCTAAAGAGGGGTCAATGTGAGCTGTAGGGGAGTTACACAGAGATTCACAGTGACAAGTATTCGAATAAACTGTTACACACAAGGTTTGTTGATTAAACAATTATTAATTTATTTAACAGTCAGTTTGAGTAAGCCTTCTTCAGAAGGGGCAATATAATGGTAACACACACATATACTCCAAAATACACACTCTGAGTTTCCCTAATCAGCAAATAAACATGTGGCATGGCACATAGACACTTCCTACACCCTCAGGTGATTTCAATAGCTAGCATACTGCGGGCATTAATATATTACTGTTGTATTTAGGACAATACCTAGGAGTATGTCAAAGAAAAATTTTATCAGAATAAAACAAGAGGTCTCACAAATATTCTGAAGCAGGTAAGTGCTTTTGGTAACCCCCAATGCAAAGTAAGTTAACCCCTTCCTGGATGTAGGGCTAAACACAGATTCAGAGGGAAGAAGAGGTATTCAAGGATCCAGGCCAGGCCAAAGTCAATTGGACAAAAGTCAAGGTGAGCTGAAGCAATACTTGCAGGTAGCTAAAAGTCTTGCACAATGTTTTAGAAGTCTTTGTATAAAGGTAGAAATCAAATTTTTACCTCACAAGCTGATTGGGCTTGTGAGGTAAATAAGCTGTTAGCAACTCTACAGACGCAACCAAGACAAGTCTCCACTGAGAACAAGTGAGGATACACAACAAGAGTTAAGTTCTTTTAGACTTTACAGTAGCTTTTGTTAAAAGAAAAGGGCTTTGGCTGGCCTCTGTTCCTGTGAAGCTCTGCAGATCCAGGGGTCCTGGGCCTCAATCATGGGGACAGGAGGGAGGCCGTCTGGAGGACTCCTGCACTGCAATAGGATGGTCAGCGACAGAAAAGAACCAACTTCTATTCAGTGGCACTTTGCGGTTTCAGCTCTTTGCGTCTCAGCAAATTAATTAATTTATTTACATTTTTAAAGTGCTCACACAGCCCGGGGGCATCAAGGCGCTGTTACAGGAATATGTCTCTTAGTTGCGTATTTATAATGCGTTCAATACCGAGAGGTTTTTAAGCGCGGACCCGGGGATCGAACTTGTGTTGCTTCGTGTCATCTTGTTTCCAAGGCGAGCACGTTGCCGCTGAGATATCCTCCCGGGACAAATAGCACCTTTGCGGACTCTTGGCTGTTCCGATGGGCTTTCTTTGCATCTGGGGTACATTACTCTGTTGAGGTGGCTCTGACTCATTCAGCCCTGCTTCCTGGGAGTCCAGAGGATCTTCCTGGTGCTCCTTCCTGGAGCTCTTGGCCAACTTAAAAGCAACGCACACAATCTGACATTCCTCTCCCTGGCTATTCGGTTCCAGCAGCAACTGCAGTGGAAATACAACCAGCTTCGAGAGGATGTTCAGGTGGCATACTTTGGAGTTGATTGGTCCCACCAACTCAAAGGGAGAAGTCGTCCTTACAGGGCTTCTCTAGTCGAAAGAAATTCGGAGCTTCAGAAAAGCAGCATGGCTTCACCAGGCAAAGCAATGGTCCAGGAGTTGCAGCAGGCATCTCTTCCCAGTTCGTCTTTGGATTCCTTCGTCCAGTGGTCGACACTGCCTTCGAAGCCAAAAAACCTTGCCTTTTATGCAGGTTTCTCCCATTTATTCCAGCCTAGCTGCCAATCATCCAGCAGAGAGGCTGTCCTTGCCGGACAGCCAGTCAGCCAATCACCTAAGAGTGCATTTCTGTCTCCTATGAGACTAAGCACAGGACGTTTCGGGCACCTTCATCGCTTTCTGCCCCCGCAAGACACCCTGGCGCCAGTCCCACCAAAGACACAATGAACAAAGGGACCAAACATGGTTTGGCGTGGAGAGTAAATCTCAAGAAGGACCTTTCTGCAAAGAATTGGCAAAAAAAGAAGACCGGCCCATTTTGACAAAAATGGCACCTTTGGGTGCTTTACTGCAGCTGCGAATGCAGCCCGCAGTAAAAGCACACCACAGAAGTTAAAACGAGACTACTGCCACCAGCCATTCATCGAGGAAAGAGTAACGTAAAATTGTTACATGAGAAGCTAGACAAAGGGGATACTAAGTAACCTCTTCAGAACCTTATTTTAGGATAGTGTGTGCTGGGTCTAGAATGTTAAAAGTGTAAGTAAAGTCGATTTCACTTCACTGCTCTTGGAAACAGTAGTTTATCCAAGAGAAGGTATTTAAACCTTTGGGAAATCTGAAAGACTTCCCTGTGCCACTGCACTGAAGGTGCTGTGTGACACAATGTAAAGATGATGCCTATGGAGTTTGTCAGACACCATACTTAACAAAGAAATACAGAGTTCAAATCACATTAAAAATACATGAGAGAGTGGAAAAAAGGGTCTCACACTTTCCAGGTTAAAAATTAAAAGTCCCAAAATCCAGCAAAGTTGCTGGCGGTCTCTAAGATAGAGAGGAATTAGCACATTTCTGAGAATTCTCCCTAACAGTCATGTATGCTCTGGATCCATAGGCCCAGTAGTGGTCCATTATCACTAATGTCCCATCCTTCTTTCCTGGTACGGGTAGTATTTGGTTGCACTGTTGATTCTCACCAACTTTCCTCGTGCCAATGATTCTGAAACACAGTTCTTCACTTGCCAGAGGCATTATCTGCACTGAGCCTCCTGTGTCTTCAACCTAGATTAGTAGCTTGGCAAGCTTCGGCCATAATGGTTTGCATATCCTTTGCACATTCTCCAGAGTGGATTTGTGGTATACAGTTACTGCCAGTGCTCTGCATATAACCACGCCTTCTTCCCAGCCATCTGGTGAAGTACCATTCCCCAAACCTGCACCTGGCCGCTTTCCTTGCAGCTCTGTATTTCTTCTTCAATGTTTCCTTGGCAATTGAGCTTCCTATTTACCTCTCATATGATTCCTTCTCCCACCATTCCAGGTTGTTAATATCTTATCACATTATGTCTTGTGTGTGTTCTTGCTCTTGTCTTTGCATCTTGAACATAATCACATAATCATCTCCATCCGGTGCTGACTATTCTGTCACCCATATTAAAGATGTTGTTTGACCCTGGAATCAACCTCTTGTATGACAGAGTGCAAGGTGAGTCAGGCAATGATCTGTCTGGACATCTATCTCAATCACTATAAATATCTTATAGTTCCCCAATGCATATGGAAGGAGAGCACAAAAATAGCAACTCTCACTTCTTTCATGTGCTGATACCACATGTTATTCCTCAAATGTGCTGTACTATCAAGATAATTATTTAACTTATAATAATCTTCTCTCATACCTCTTGTGGGTCTTTTCCTTGCAAGAAGTGTGCATACTAACAACTCACGAAACACATCAGAATACATCCTTCCTACAGGGGAATCCTTGGGACATTTGTCAGAAAGATAGGAAACTTTACACGTGTCACTAGTTTTGGAATAATCACATAAGGCCATTGCTTTCATGAAACAGTTATGTCTGCAACAACCTCTTGTGTGGGGAGGAACAAGAGAACTACTACCCTCGTTGGGCCAACATAATAAATAGTGTGTATCATGAGAAACAGAAAAACAATAATGAATGTGATGCATGCAGATATTATGCACCAGTATATCAAACCTCACACGTCGCTGTGCTCTCTCGTTGTCTGTCTTATCAATACTCCACATCATGCCTGTGAACTACTTTTTAAGGAAGGACACATTGCTTTAATCAGGCAAGTTTATCAGATGCTCAGGAAGTTGTAGAATGTTCTCGATAATCTCTTGGAGTAGCCAATTTATTGCAGGACGATTTATGGGATCTCTCGCAAAAACACGTAAGTATTGGCTGTTCGACAAACAAGTTAAGGATGAACTCGAATGAGATGAACAAAGATGTAGCTCAAGCAATCACGTTTTCACGCCTGCTCTAATATCTATAAGGAGTGTTCTAAGAAAGCCACAGTCCTAATACAAACTTGCATTTATCTCGTCACCATTTTCTGCGTCCTTCTATCTCATCATCGATCGAGTCTGCACGTGCTGAACTACTGATTCAATGGGTGGGGGTGGATCGGTATCTCTGGCATATGGCTTGACATCTCCCAGGTAAATCCAGGCATGCCTTTCTTGGACTTTTACTACCGAAGAGGTAATATTTTCAACCACAAATGGACCAACAAAATGGTGCTCGTGCAACTTCCTTGAGAAGTTGCGGATTAGGGCCGATCTCCAATAAACAGTCTAGGAACAGGAAATAATTCCTATAGACTAATTGCTGTACGAGCTTTGTTTACAACCTGAGACCAACACCCTTGCTGCTGTGTTGATCTGAAATGACAGAGATACTAGCAATCATACACGTCAAATAGTCATGTATCTAATTTCCTAATGTTTCTGCTGTCTTCTGGGCATCACTTTTATTCCTTGTTGGAGGAGACTTAGGCGTTATCATTCACCTCCCTGTTACTAGTTTGTGGGGTGTGAGGTGGTGTTCCGACCCAGGCTGATTCCTTAATGCATATAATGCTAAGGGTAGGCAATTCAGCCATCCCTTCTTCAGTGTTAATTTCAATTTAGGGATTCTCTCCTTGAGCAGACCATTGAGTCTCACACATATCCTGTTCTTTTGCAGGTGATAAGCAGAAGAAAACGTATGTTTAATATTTAATAAGAAACGTATCTGCTCGAACAATTAATTTGCAAAATTGTCAGAACTCAATATTTCACATATTCCCCCTCTAGGAAATACTTTATCAGACTAAAAAATGTTGCTGCGTTAGTGGCATCAGGATGTGTGCATGGACCGGCCTCAATCCATCTTGAAAAGGGGCACACTACCACTATCAATTACCAATATCCACTAGATATCTGCCGCATATAAATATAGTCATTATGTAAATGCGGAAAAGGACCGTTTGATCTGAGGATCCCTCCCGGATTGTTTGAAGTGAATGCCCAGCAGTAAACATTTGACATACAATGCAATTTACTACAGAAAATACAACGTGTTCTAGCAGGTTCGGTACAAACCAGTCTTCTGCAATAGTGGCAGCCAAACTCTCCCTAGTTACATGCGTAGGGTAGTGCAGCTGTTCAAGCGCTACCCTCAACAATGCTACTCGCATTACTGGCTTTCCAGTGCTATTTTACTGCTATAATGCTTCAGTGGGCGATAAAGAACACCCCCTTCTTTCCCATAACTCCTACTAATATTGTGGGACATTTCCTCAAGTTTCCATCAACTGTGTTTTTGGCAAATTATTAAATCTCTCTTGCATTATCATAGCCATGGTCACCCCCTCTTTACATTAGGGGTATTGAAACTTAAAATATCTGGAGAATCTGCAACCCTTTTGGCCTCTAGAACTGCAGCTTCGTTTCCACATGAAATAAAGCCAGTTCTCTTAGTATGTGATGTGCATTAATAATCCTGTCTAATAATACTGCATGTTGCACCAGATTGCTGTTTGCTTGGAGGTAGCCCTTCCTTTATCAACTTGCTAACCCTGCGTGTACAGTTGAGGTCACATAGGCGGAGTCACTGTACACCATCACTTCCTCTCCTTCATATTTCTCGAGCGCTGTAATAAGCGTCATCAATTCCGCTGTCTGTGCTGAAAAATGCTATGGCACCCTTACACTTGCCACTGCTTCAAACTCCCCATTTTCCTACCCCCTTCAATAGACCTATGTCATAGGAGCCTGTAGTCCACAATGAGGTTGGTACGTTGTTGAAATCCTCGTCAAAATATTCTGGATGCTATCGTACTAGCATCATTCACTGTGGGACTTCTCTTTTCTCTATCTTAATCCAATATGTAATATTCATTTCAAATATTAGCTCATGATGTGTTGGATCATCTTTAAACAGATCCTCATCTGTGACATCAGTCAGTCTATACCATTCCCCAACGGCAATGACTGTTCTCCTTGGCCTGCCCTCATCCCATACTTTGAGCATAGCCAATTCTTCCCGTACCACAGCTGCAACTATTTCTAAAGGGAATAACCCTCCCTTCCGCTTCGTCCATCGGTATCTGTTGTCTAAACAGAAACTCATCAGGTATTCTCATAGTCTTTCCCACTAAGCCAGGTAACCATGTTAGCAAAATGTGTACCCCATACAGAAAAACATCAGGTTCGATTGGCACTCCTCGTGAAGCTATGTGCTCTGTAAATACCATTATGAATTCTCCCATGTTTAAATAGTGTATCCCAGGCGTGGAACACACTATGGCATCATCAGTAAATGAAATCGTCATGTTAAGTTTCGTCATTAGATCTCGCCCCAAAATATTAACTGCCATCTGCCGTGAATACAATAACTGTGCAGACATGTCACATTCTCCCACAGAGATTGGCAAATTCATTAGTAAAGCAAGCTCTACTTTTAGCTCCAGGGAATCCTTGAGCATTCATTGTATTTACTGATAATGGAAATGTTCCCTCCCGAATACATGAGCGAGTTGCACCCGTGTCTACTAAAAAAGAAAAGTATTTGCCTCCTATTGATACATCAACCCTTGGTTCCTCTTGGGGGTCTGGTGTCATCAATAGTACTGAACACTTCAGGCCACC
Organism: Ambystoma mexicanum; assembly: GCF_040938575.1. Taxonomy (NCBI): domain Eukaryota; kingdom Metazoa; phylum Chordata; class Amphibia; order Caudata; family Ambystomatidae; genus Ambystoma; species Ambystoma mexicanum. The sequence continues at coordinate 663,644,986 of NC_090924.1, forward strand.
CTGTGAGCTTTCCTATTGTGGCTATATGCTCATCCCAGTACCCCTGAAAAGATTCCCATTCATTACAGTAGCACCCCCCACTCTAGGAGTCATGAATTACCCTGTGTTTGTGTTCTGCTGTATTTGCATGAGTGTATGCTGTGACTGCCTTTGCAGTGGACTCTATGGTGCTTGCTGCATTTGCTGTGCCTGCTGTAGTTGTGGTGCTTGTTGCTGATACATTGTCTGATCTTGTGCAAATCCATTTCTAACTTGTAGGCTATACGCCAGAGCACCTATAGGTTGCTGCATTCCTAGCCCCTCTTCCCATTTATTATTCTTCTCCTTTAACAGTTGATACTAATGCACAATTGTCAACTTTATTTCTGTCCAGGGCTTTTCTTCCATACCCACTCATTTCTTGAGCTGCTTCTGCACTTGCTCTGGCAGTCCTTGACATAGAATGTGTTAAAATACTGCCACTGATTTCCCCCAAGGCTCACACATTTCCAAAGACCATTGCACCTGAATGGATTGAATGTAAGCAAGCGGATCTTCATCTGGTTGCATTGTACGTGCCATAATTGCACCCATATCTGAGGTATCAGGATACTATACTCTCAGAGCTCTCCACACATCTGCTCTACTATTATTAAATAGCGCTCCATCATGAGCTGCATTCTGCACTGTGACACTTGAATAGCCTGCTCGTGTCCAAATGTCGTCAGCCCTTTCCCCAAGAATGGCTTCTAGGAGACCTTTAATTTCAACTATAGCTAGAGTATTTCCTCCTGTCACTTTCTCTAGCTCATAAATCCATTTTCCTGCCCCAGCCGTCAAACTAGGGAGTTTACACCTTAAATTATCTTTATCCCTCTGTGGCCATGGGCTATACTGTGGCCTGGCTCCTCCTTTCTCTAATAGGGGGAACTGCGTATACCCAGCTGCGCCATCGGCTCCCATCGTCTGTCTATCTATAGTAGGGACAATGGTTCCACCTCACCTTCAACCGGGCAATGACCTTAGCTTGCTCACATATGGTGGCGATTCTCCTCTCTCACTATGCGCTTGTCCTTTAGGGCACTCAAGACATACCATTGGTTCTGGAATTTTTTCTTAAAATTGTTCTAGATAGGACCATCTAACTTCCTTGACTGACAACATACATCCTCCTGGGCCACATGCACTTGCTCCTTCTTCCCCTCAGAATGTTTCTCTTTCTTCGTCTGAAATATCGAATCCGCTAGTAGTATGGCTTTCATTCCTGCCATTCTTATCCAAAGTTAATCTGTCCAAAGACAAGGTTCTGTGCTCGCAACTGAACAGGCTTCCTAACTTACCTCGTGATTGGGCAATGATAGATCAATCTTCTTTTCCCCTGCTTCCCAGTTCACCCTTTGTCCTTATGTCTTGATGAACCTTATCGATTCTATCTCCGATACTTCCTATCTCATGGTTTTCCTCTAGGTTTATCCTGGAGGACCCAGGGATTGTTTCCTTTAATGGAAGAAACTCTTCTAAGTTTATTCTAAGTGGCTCTGTCGTTGCTCCCTGTGACGAGTGGAACGTCTCTATACGGCTCCACGATATTACTGGACTCAGTTCCATGAGCTTATTCTGAATGCGATCGATGCCCCTTGTCTTCTTTTCCGCTCCATTTCTTCATCTAGTTGTCTTTGTTTCTTTGCTTCCCATCTAACTCTTTCCTCATCTTTTCTTTTCTCTTCCATTCCCTTGTTTGCTCTATGCACTTCCTCATCTCTTCATCTTTGCATTTGTTTATCTCGCAATTTCTGTTCTTCTTCCTCTTCTCTCTTCTTTTCCAATCTTATCTTGTGCTTCGAGTACTCACTGCCTTTTGTCATATTCCCTTTGTCCTCTGCCCAATATTCCTTTCTTTGCTGTTCCTCCTGATACATCGGTGCTCGCCGTTGTCTATTCTTTCTCTTGTTCTCATCTTCCCTCAACCTTCTTTCTCATTCCCTGTCTTTTTATCTTATTTGGCTTGATCTTCCCCTTGCCTTACTTTCTTGATGCTTTTCCCATCAAGTTTAATCAGTATCTGTCCACCCATCCATTCGTTCTGCACGAGCATTATCTCGTCAGCTTTATCCTTTTCTCCTTTCCATCGCTTGATCTCTCCTTATATCTCTGTGGTTAAGTTTGATCTCTCACTTTTCTCCTCCTTGTTCTGCAAGGCCTTAAAGATTTCTTCCTCTTTCTTACTGTCTTCTTAACTATCACCTCTGCAATACGCAGGTGGCTCATATATCGGATTTATATACCCTGTTGCCGCTTTCAGTTCCTTTAACGGATACAGTCCTATATCTTCTATACTATCGCCATTTATTTCCAATGGAGTAGGGGGATCAGAAGGCTCAACACCCTTCTCCTTGCTCTGATTAAGCATGCATTCTTCAGTGGGTGGATTCTCTTGCTCCTCCTGGTACATCTTCCAGAGCTCTAAAATAGCTAATCTTTTCTCTATTTTCTTCCCTGTGAATGCTGCATGCAGATATGTGGTCATATGTTGCAAAACTGCATTTGACAGATACCCACTTGTGGCCATGCCATGAACATTTTATCTTCTGTGCCTTTCACCCATTCTGCTTTATACTGTTTGATCTTGGGCATGTGTTCGGGCAACATCTTGCACATATGCATCAGTGGTGTGTCCTCTCCCATTTTGACAAGTCTCAATCAACTGTCTATACTTACCAGGGTTTACACAAAGGTACGTATCCAAATAAAACAATCAAAATGAGCTTGCTCCACACTTGACGCTCAAAGCCTTTACGTCTCAATAATTTCAATCTACTCTATGATCAACATACTCTTTGGTTGACGCAAACAATAACCTAAAATGAGTAATGACCTTTTGTTTCTATACAACACAGCCTATCTCTGCCATTTTTTTCTAACACTTCTTTAAAACATAAAATCACAAACAGACAAAGTGTCAAGTTTACATATAGGTCATGACCTCTTTTCACTTAGTCCCTAAAATACTCTTATGGGACCTTTCACAGATCCATCTCTGTGTAGCCTATATCATCCACTTGGATTTTTAAATGATTTCTTCTACGTTTCTTAAACGAGGACTATCAGGCTTTCCGGTACTATTCACCTCACACCTCACCATACCACTTTATCATATATCTTTGACGTTCCTTCATCATACTCTAAAAAAAAGAAAACTGTTACTTTCCACTATTACAATCCCCTTTTTCCCCCCACACTATTTCCAGTCTCTTAGTCTACTCAACATTCGCTTTTCAGCTGTAAACCCTCGGTATGCTCTACCCTCCTGTATTCTAGCTGCCGTCACCTTCAGTCCACTCGGCGCCTGTGGAAACCAGGAGGGATTTCGTCAAAGAGGGACACGTCCAACCTGTATCTTGTTTACTTGCAAGCTTGACTATGTTGGCTGATCTCCACAGGAAACTTTGCGTCCTTCCAGCTAAGGGGCAGAGGGTGTCGGATAATCTGAGAATCTTGAGTCTACTAAATCGACAAATCTTTCTTTTGAACCATCTGACCCGCTACCACTTGAACCCAGATGAAGGGTCTCTTTAAGACGAAGTGGCGCTCTTATGGGAAGGATGGGGATGCATAAATTACTCAAACATCATTAATAAGGTTGACTCAAGAAGTTAGCTAGTTGTACTCTGTTTTATTAACAATTATCTAAAACAGGGAGTACAACAAACATTGGCAGATGTCACATAGCATAATCTCCATGCATTTAATAAAAACATACTTATATACTAAACATTTCACATCAGTGACGTGATGGCCGGAGCATGCACTACATCCAACGCTCTCTTCCAAAATACCTTCTTTCTCGAGCCCTTTGCTCAGATACCTCCAACTCTCTAAGAGTTAGACACTTCTCCGGGCAGAAAGTGGGTGGTATATCCCTCTCCTCTGCAGGTACCTCCCTCTGGAATGGCCTACCTGCACCTGTCAAACTTGAGCCGGACAACCTGAAGTTCCGGAAGCAGCTCGAAACGTTCCTCTTCTCCTCTGTTTTCTCCCTCTTCCTCCCCTGCTGACCTACCTTTCTGCTGTGTCAACTGATTGCTTGGCTACCCTGAGTCTCACTGGGTTCCAGGCTCTTTCTTGATCAGTCACCCTTGCACTGCCTTCGGGCCTACCACGCACTTAGGGGCTGTAACTGTAACCCTGCAGTCCCTTGTTCTCCTTTCACTTAACAGAGCTGTACTGCCCTGGCTGCACTTACTCAGAGCATTGCTGCCCTGTTTTTCCCTCCCCTCTCCCTTGCACTTCCCCCCTCGCTCCCCCTCCACTTCTCGTTCTCGTACTTGCACGATCTGAATGACACAAGGCCTAGTAAGATTGTTTGTGTTGTCGTCCCTCTGTCTTCCCTCCCTTTTCTTGTCGCCCCTAGAAACAATTGTGTACAGGCGCGTTATAAATGACTTATCATATAATATCATATCCACTCGTCTCAAAAAGTGATACATCTCTTTGAGATCTCGTATGTGCAACATGAAGGCCACTTCTACCCAATTCCATAGACCCCCCCCTTTTAGGGGTTTTCTTGCATTGTTTGACATTTCCTCACACTGGAAATCAGTCAAACTGGGTCTGCAACAAAGTTAATAAAATGCACTAATTGATGCCCTTTTGAAGACTTTGTAATAGTTCCTTTTTAAATTACACCTCATCTCTGTCTTGACACAGAGAGTAGCAACCCTTCCGGGCTTCGTTAACCGCCAACCACTCGTGCTGCCTTTATTCTTCTGATTGGGTTAAGCCTCAGTGAAAGAACATATTGAAATAACAGAAGATTATGTCCCCATTCCCCAAAAAATGGGCAGCAACGATGTACATTACAGCCCTGCCTTATTTCCTAACTGCAAAAATAATAATATTTCGTTCAGCAAAGTCAAGGGTTCTTCATGTTATGTAAAGGAGTGAATGGATGTGTTTATGAATTGAAATGATGAGCAACTCAGGCATAAACACTTGGTTAATGCCAGGGCAGATCCAGCAATATGCGTTGCTTGACGTGCAGCGGAAAGGGCAGTGTAATCAATCGCACAAGCCGAAATATGGTTGGAAAATTCAATATCATCGAAAATCCAATATCATCGAGTTCCAGGAAAATCAATTGAGGGATGCGATGGTCGAAATGTTTTTCTCTCCAGGTCAGAAGAGCCTGGTCCCTACAGATTTAACACATATTTTAAAATATGAACAAGATGTTATATACGATATTCAAACTCTGTAGACATGTATGCTTAGTTTCCCTGCATCTTTATGTTTGCTTGATATGTACATTATTGTTTCTTCTCAGGGGATATTTATTTCATCACTTTTTAGGCTGGTGGCAAGGTGGCGAGAAGAGAAGCACGTGTTTACGTGTCTGCTGGCCTTAGTATAAAACAAGTGGTAACAGTAGTGTTGATTCTAAGGCTAAGGCCAAATTATCTTTACATATCATAGAAGATCGTGATGGCAAGCACCTCAAAGGCCGTGTTTTCAACGCAGACAACATTGAAAGCAATGCAGTGAAAAGGGTTTTGTTTTTTAAAATGTAACACAAGTCGGCTCATCATAAATAGGTGAAATCCCCGCAAAGGGTCCACACTTCCTCAGGTATGATTTCTCGCTTGCAGCATGCTCGTGTTAGGCAGACGTGTTGCTTCCGAGTGTGTCACACAAAACATACAAAAGGACGGCAGTAATAGAGGGGCAAAGACGGATGGATGATTACATCAGTTGGGGTCAGTTCTGAAAATGAGACCAAAAGGGCGAGCCTTGTGTGTCCTTCTGAGATCAGAGTATTCCTATTTCTGGAAAGGATTGCAGGGAATGGCATGGAACCTGCACGGTGAAGCAATGGTTTGCCACGTGTATTTTTGAGTATGCTTGGAATGGAGATGAACTCCAAACTGGTGGATTGACGTGCCCTAAACAGATGGTGAGTCTAAATACCAAAATGCACATAGGCTTGCCATTAAGGCATAAACCTTTGCGAGTAAGACATAGGGCCTCATTCTGAGTATGGAGGTAGTCATGGCGCTATTTGCGCCATGACTACCTCCCATACCGGTACCGTGTCCGGTTTGGTGAGATGGGGCCTTACCGGTCCAGTCCGACCTTGGCGGGACCGGTATGTCCCCATTCACCAAACCATTCCCCATTCCCATTTCAGCTCCCATAGGACTCAATGGGAAGGGGGAAGTAGCTAATAACGGTACCGCAATTTGCGGTACCGTTATTGGCTCTGATTTCCCTTAGCGGATCCCGTCCTTTAAGGGAACTCGTAGTAGGGTGCAAAGGGATTACCAGCACCAATGCCTTGAACGGTGGCCGGTATCCCTTTGCGCCCTACTCGGAATGAGGCCCATAGTCTTTTGAAAGCAATATGGATGGGATTGGGAGCCAATTGAGTTCTTCCAGTAGTTATGATAATCAACACACAGCATGAGGATAAAGGTTGCTCCATTTCGTTTGCTTTGGATGGATTGATGACCGTCAATAGACCGTTAGGGTAGGCCAATGTAGAGAACGTTTGCACAATCCGATCAGGTAAGGATGATGGCTCTGATGAGTGATCTATAATGGAAGATAGGCACAAAGAAGTCAATGTCGCATGTCAATCTGAAGTACTACCTGTACAATGTTACCATGTTCTTTATCTTGCCTTGAATGTCTAGCTTGCCATTGAAGGGAAATCTCAGACACATTTAGCAAAGGAGGGCAAGGAATAAGGTTCAGAGGCAAGTAGAAATGTACTGCAGTAGAGAGGGTAGGTACAGGAGTGTGGAGAAGGACTTGAAGTTTAGTCTGTGTTTAACGGACATCTGTTATGGCTCATGCATACTTGGATGCCTTGCATGCAGTTGAGAAGAGCTTCTTTAGTTGTGGTTAACCTCAACTAGTCAACTGTGATCAGGAGACGCTGAATGCTAGTTAGGTGTTCTAGGCATACATTGATTTGATATTCTAGCATGAAAGTTACAATTTAAAGGCATGGTCTAGTAAAAAATGTTATTTAAAAAATAGATAGGCAGCATAAAAAAAAAAAAATACTAGCATTCTCTTTTTTAAAACTTCCTATGTAAAATTTTGAGCTAATCAAGCTCAAAATTCGCAAAAGCAAGCACATGGGCGCATCCATTTTGTGAAATGGATGCCCTCCTGTGCTGGCTTTTGCTTTTGCGGCACTAATGAAGGAAAATCCAGCCAGCTGTAGTAAACAAAAGCTACCGCTGGGTGGCTTTCCCTTCATTAGTGCTGTACACGGAGGACGGGGACCGAGATCACAGCAGGAAAGCTGCAGCTGAAACTCGGTAAGTGCTATTTATTTAAAAAAAAAAGCACTAGCTGGGTTTTTTTTTCTACGTTTTCCGGGCTGGAGGAGCCCGGAAAACTTAGAAATAAAACCGCAGCTTTAAAAACGCTGTATTTATGTTTGCGGTCGCTTTTGAAGCGACCGCAAACATAAATACAACGTTATTGTGTTGGAAAACGCAGCGGTTTTTCTTTCCAAGTTTCTCAGGCTCCTCCGGCTTGGAGGAGCCTGAGAAACTCGGAAAGAAAAACCACAGCATTTTCCAACACAACCCACGGGGAGCCCGAGAGCCCCAAATGGGAAATCAGCTGTAGGCAGAAACACTACGCGGCATGTAAACACAACCGCGTTGTGTTTCTGCCTGCTGTGGCTTTCACTTTGGGTCTCGGGTGCTCCGGAGACCCAAAGTGATAGCCACAGCAGGCAGAAACACAACACGGTTGTGTTGGAAAACGCTGCGGTTTTTCTTTCTGAGTTTCTCAGGCTGAGAAAAAAAGATGGCTGCTGCCATGGAAAAAGGAACTAAGTCCCTTTTCCAGTTCTATGGTGGTGGCTGCCAGCAGGAGGAGGGCTGGGACCGGAGCGCAAAGCTCCTGTCTGGAAGGTAAGTGGGAAGAAAGGGAGGAGGTGGGAAAGGGTTTGTTTCCGGGGTTGGGAGAGGGCGGGGAGGAAGTTAGCCATCATGGTGAGGATCACTGTTGCCTCCCCACATTAAAAGCAAAAATATGGTGCCACCTGGGGAAGGTCCTGGGGTGGCTGAAAACATCTGGTGTACACTATGTATTCTCACCCAATCTTCCAGCCACCTGATTGGCTGAGCGCACTTCCCTGGTGACAATAGTATGTCTCCATCTCCAACTTCTATGTTGCTCTACTGCTCTACTGCTCTAACATCTGAGTCACATTGATTTGCTCCTGTTTACTCTTACTTCCAGCTGTTTACGAGCCCCCAACTTTCACACCCCAATCATTCCTGGCTTCTTTGGAATCTGATGCTGCCACTTTTCCTGCTCAGCCAATGCCAAATGTTATCGCACCTTGTCAGTCTTTTTCTATTCTAATTCCACCACTGCACTATGCTCACGTGTAGTGTGGACATACCAACATAATGTTACAGGAAATTACAGTGCTCCCCATTATCATAGTATACACATTCACAGTTAGTTACCATAGGGAAAGCCCACATTCCCCATTTAAAACAAATCATGCTAATAAACCCATGTTAAGGAATACAAATAAAGCCAGTTTGACAGTTTTTCTAATGACCTGCCCAGATGTCTATAAGAAAAAGGGTCAGGAGCAAGTCAGTGGAAAAAAGTAAACATTCAGGTACAATGAAAGATGGAAAGAAAGGTCAGGGCAAAGTAAAGTAGGTGACAGGTGGAAGGAATTGTTGAGGAAAGGTCAGGGTGTCTGGTGGGGTTCCCAGTTTAACACATACAGTATGCCAATTTTGTCAAGGGAAAAATTATCAAATGGAGAGATTTTGTTTAATTTTCTTTGACATTGAATATTGGTATTCTTCGGATCTGGGATTCACCATAGAAGTCTATGTATGTTGCCATGTTTATGTGAGAAAATATTCAGATTACTTAATGTAAATGTTTTTGAAAGAAAGATATAACACTGATAGCTCTGCCCAAATCTACTACATTCAGCCATCCGTTAGCCAATGGGAAACTAGAATATCAACCTCTTTGCCTCTGACATTTCAGACTTTATGCGTGTCAATCTGGGACAACATTAGGGGCAGATAGGGGTTGCAACTGTGACCCCTGGCAACACCCATACAACCCTGTGCACTGCCACTGCGATCCCTCGATGGCTGGGATTTCAATAATAAATCATTTCTTTTTGCAGTCACTCTGACTTCAAAATAAATTATTTCCGTTTCAGTTTTCCGTAATGGAAATAATTTCTTTTTGAAGTAATACTATATATATAGAAGCAAGTCAGCATTGTTTAAGAGCTTGTACATTGACTTTCTAAGCATGACATTGGAGGCCCTTGTGAATCGCTGAAATGATCTATATTCTAAGAAATGGTTTTCATTTGGTGTAGTATGTACCAATTTACATGTTCAACTAACTGCTGATTTAGACTTCAGAGGGAAAGTGTCTACATTTCACATATGGAAGAAATATTGGTCATAGTTCTCCCTGATGGGCTTCTAGCTATAGTGCCCTCCAAGACATCAACCATCTTCATCATTGGACCTTGCACTGATATTTAAACCCTACTGAATCCAACTATCGAGGCACTGGAGGGGCTTCCTATTATATATTTGATTTACCAAAACTATTTTTTATGGCAGCAATTACATTAACCATCAGAGTGGGGAAAAATTGGGGGAATTGTCTATACACAAGCAATACATACTTCAAGGTATTGTCAGAAACTAACAATACAAGATCTGCCCCCCTGCTCCTCCCAGGAAAATAAAGTTCATATTTTTAAAATCCAATGGTCTTTAAGAACTGCAAAACACCTAGGGGAAATGAATCAGACATAAAGTGGGATGAATACTGTTGGTTCTCTCCCAGTCTGTAGAAAGAAAATGGTTTTATAAACATTTCTTTACACACATCAAATACATCTTCACACCCTCGCCCATACAACCATATGCCCTAGAGAGAGTGGATGATTGTTGGCAAACCTAGGTGGTAAAGCCCTCTAGTAGAAAGCATGAGTCAAAGGTGCGAAGCACAATAGAACAGTACATATTGAAAGGGAACTGGCTGTCCCACAATGACAAAATCACCAAGGGAACACGATCAGGATCCCAGGGGGCAGATCCCCCAAAAGACTGCAGTGTTTCCGGGAATTGTGGAGGAGAAAAAATGGGCCACAGGATGGTCAGAGGAGGAGGTTGAATCAATAACATTTCGAAAAGGTATTAATTAAACCTAGATCACAATGTGGAGTATTTCCACTTTGTTCACTAAAACTGCACAACCAACAATAAAATGTCCCAAAAAAATATATACAAGTAAAATGCAGAATGTCTTGTTAGAAGAGAAATCAAAGGATGGGATGATGTACAGTGTCCCAAAAGTTCCCTAAACTGATGTGAATCCAACTCTATGGTGTATTCATGGGACTCCTGCCGAAACTCTAGAAAAAGGCCCTTGTGTTCTGGTCTCTCTAAGAGAGATTAAGACAAACAACATCTGATGTACCACAGTACAACCGCTATGTGAACCCTAATATATGCCAGGTCTGACAAGATTTCTACCTGGCCATGAATGTGCGACACCCATGCCATTTGTGGACAACCACAGTAAGTTGTTGCTGTCTTTGAAAGACTAAAACTAAGGGTGATGTTACGTTGTTATGTCCAAGCAGGTCCTCCTGCACGTGAGAGCCATGTCTAACTCCTGAGTTTGCGATGATGTTTGGGGCAGCCATTCCATGCCTTCCCCTCACTGAACGCACCCCTGCACCTCTATAAACAAAATGTATTGGCTACCTCATGGATTTATATTGTTTGTTCTTCTTCCACAAAATGGAGACGAAGGGGGGGCTCATCAAGAAAGGATTCCCATGCTGAGTGAAATGTGCTATTGTAGCACATATGCTCTGCACTCCACTCCACCCATCGGAGGTGGTGTCAAGAAAGGAGCTCAGAAATAACCCTGTACGCAACATAACATTTTTAGCAGGAAAGTGAGGAAAGCACAACTGATGATGAAAATACAGATTGAGTGGTACAGAGTGAAAGGCGAGCGAGAAGGAGCAGGATAATGGAAATGAAGATGTCGGAAAAAAGGTGTCAAAGGAAAGGAAGGCTGCATGTCAAAGTGCAACATAATCGGAAATTATGTGCAATATATATAAAATAGAGGGACAACAGAGAGGAAAGAAGGAAGTAAGAATTCAAGCAGGACAAAAGAGGAAAATGGAAGCACAGGAAGTATAAGAAGAGTGATGAATGATGTAGGGGAATATGTAAATAATGGCCCCTTTCCATTAAGCTGGTGATAGAGTAGCTTTCTGAAAAGTGCTGAATATTATCTTTATTAGATATTATGGGCAGGTTGTTTGCATTACACATTTTGGAGCACTTGCAAAAGTTGGGTCACTGACAACAACATTTTGCATCTCTTTCGTCCCGGGTCTAGTACCATTCATAATATAAGAGCACTGGACACAATAATATTGCAGGCAAGAACGCCTTCCTCTGCCATTGGTTTTGTCGACTTTAGGTCAGCATTTGATCAGGTAGACCAATCTACATTGTGGAGGGAAATGCACCAGTGCGGGTGCCCCCGTGGGCTTTAGGAGATAATTGCTGCTCTGCACACAGACACTTCGGCCCAGATCCGGCTTGGAGATCATGTAGCAGAACAGACTGATAGTGAGAGCAGGATGCCTGCCTCGGATTGGCCATCTACCCATTGGTGGGATGCTATACGCCTATAAATGCAGACAACCTGGCAATTTCTGATCATTTACTAACTGGTCTGAAAGGTATGTTGAATGAGTTGAGGAGGTATGCTAAGGAGAATCAGCTCACAATAAACCTTATTAAAACCAAGGTATTGATAGTTTCATGAAGAAAAATCTATAGAACTAAACTAGAGACCTCCCTGACTCCTACAAAACCTGGGACTAGAAATGTCAGCGTCCTGAGGTTATGCTACCATAATAGAGTCCAAGGTAAAAAGGGCCAGACTATTACCTTCATGATCTGGACATTTGTGTCTGATTACACTGGGTTCTCAATATAAGGAGTTGTATTACTCTATAAGCAATGGCTATGCCCTACTGTGCTGTATGGATTGGAAGCACTGCGTATGAAAAACATAAAATGGCTCGACAGAGTGGAGTCCTTCTTCTGAAAAGTTGTTCTGAGGCTATCTAGCTCTACCCCAATTGAAAATGTCCAGCTTGAGCAAGACCTAATGTCCCTGAAGGCACAACTTCTGATCCACAAAGGCTCCAAATGTTGAAGGCAAAAACATAACCAATATGTCCCCTGCTAACGAACCTGGGTAAGAGTTGCAACCTTGCAAGCAAGGGAAAGATTCCTCCCCTCGGGTCGAAATTGTTTCAGGAACTATGCATGTTGATTGACTGGATACCTGATTTTGGCAGATGCTCTGTTTTTTTTTAACACTAAAAGGGGCACTCATATGCCAAGTAGTTAAATGGGATTGGCACTGTAATGTTGACCATTTTGCTTTGTTAAAGAGTCATGTGAATCTGGTAAATGCTGCATATCAGTTTATGAACCCGGAACGTTATTTACTACTATGTCCGGATCCACTGGTTCGTAATGTCCCCTTGAGGCTACGAATAAACCAGCTGTTGTCTGTGCAAGGACCACAATTGAAACTGGCACCAGAAGCCAGATATTGTAGAATGTGCAGGATTCCAACCAATTTAGAGACTCCCAAACATGTTCTCACGGAGTGTTGGCGAATGGGTACACTTTAAATGGTTTTGTTGGGCCAGTTTGTTATTGGCTATAACACTAGAAAATACTCGGATTTCTGGACATTTTGCTTAAATTCTGAGTCGATGTCCGTCATACGGGCACTATTTTAGGTATGGAGAAGGATTCAGAAGTAACTCAAAAGGCACGAGTTAGGGTAGATACCAAACAGATATGCTATCCTACATTAAGTAACACATTATAGGTACTTAACCTGGGCTAACTCTGTTTGAATGTATTTTATATGGCTGAGTGAATGAGTGATGTGCAAGATGATTGTTTGAAGTATGTACATGTTCTTTCAAGAACTGTATACAATAAAGTGGTTATTGTTATTATTATTGTAAATATGAACACTTCTATTCAGCGAATCCAACCTACATGAAAATTCACCCCGTGGAAACCCCTCTAAAATAGACACAGAAGACAAGAGAAAAACAACAAAAAAAGCTGCCTATTTAATGACAGGCATTACAAATAGGACCTAACTGTAAATGACAGCTACATATTCATTTAGCTAAAACACATCTTTTATAGGCAAGCATAAATGTGCTTTAATCCAGCAAAGTTGCAGTTTGCATCAATTTAAGAAAAATAGAAAAGGGTGTTCAGATGTATGTGTTAGAATACTGCCAGTTTACAGTGGCTAAACACATTGCATGAGAGTTCCAAATTTTTGGAACTCCCTCACTCTTTTGTCTCCCTCACTCTGAGCATGAAATAGCACCAGGCTCTTATGGAAACACACACACACATTATATACAACATATATAACCATATATAACATATAATGTGTTTTCTAGATCGATTAGCATAATATTATATTAGTTAGAAAAGTCTATAGGAAGCACATTCATTATTTCACTTTAGCTTAATGCAACACACACACACACACAAGCCAAAGTTCAGACAATCCTTCTTTCAGAGCAAGATATTAGACAATTCACTCCAGAGTTTGCAACGTTGCAAAAACAAGCCAAATATCATGCATTAATTGGCAGCACAACAATTAAGAATTAACAATGAGAGGGGTCCCACAAAAATGTGGTTTAAGGGTATCTGGTCTTTTCATCGAAATCCACGGGATCTATGACCTTTCCATCAAATTCTATCCACCGAAAAGCATTTCCATCTAAATGCCTTTTCATTGAATATAATTCGATGGATTTTTTTTATTTTAAAATGAGGGTATCGGGTAGAGCAAGGGTAAGAGTTGGGGTAAGGAGTAAGGAGTAGATTTAGGGATAGGGTTAGTGTAAGGGGTAGGACAAGAGTTAGATTAAGGGTTAGGGTAAGGGTTAGGGCAAGGGTTAGAATTAGGGTTAGGTTAAGGTTTAGGGGAAGGGTTAGAATTAGCTTTAGGGTTTGAGTTGGGTTAGAGTTCGGGTAAGGCTTAGGGGGTGTTTTGGGAGTTGCGGGGGTTGGGAGAGGAAACCCCCCCCCCACAAAAAAAACACAAAAAAATGAAACCCTACTTGAAGCTGCCCAGTGCTAAAATCTTTTGAAGATTTCAGCAATGGACAGCTCCATGTAATGTTTTAACGTTACAAAAAATGCCTCGGAATGCTGTTTTTTACATTTAAAAGTGCATATCGATCTAAACTTGTCCATTTAGAAATTCGATGGACTGGTTTCGATGAAAATGCACTTTTACATGTAAAGGATAGCATTTCGATGGAAAGGCATTCGATGCTTTTGCATCGATGGAAATGCAGTTCGATGCATTTGAAATCGATGGATTAACCATAAACCGATTTAAACCTCCTTAAGTGGACAGACTACACCGTCTTTAATTGAGGCCACCTCAACATGGGCACAGATGGCCAAACTGCAGGACAAGTGAGGCCCATATTTGCTTCAGTGGAAGCAGCAAGAATGCACCCCGAAAGACAGGTTGCACCAGTTGGTCAGTTTGAAATATATGGTACACCATCTGACCTAGGCCTTATGTGGTTTGAATCTTTTAACAAATACTTTGTTTCTGGATGAGAAACTGATAATGGGGTGAAGCAATCTCTGATGTTGTACACTGTAGCCAAAGATGTCTACCAAATATTCAAGATGTTACCAGAGAGGAGCATTTCTTACGATGCTCCCGCTTCTCAACTAACAACATATTTAAAACCACTTGTGAATGCTGCCTTTCAGAGATCTCTACTATGCCAAGTCCACCAAACGGCAAATCAGTCAATTAATGGATACCAAACAAGTCTGCATCACTTGGGCCACCCATAATGCCACTGAATTAATATCTGCCTAAGGGAGCAATATGAATGAATACATGGTGCCCCCAGGGTGCCAATGAGCATGTGGCACAGTGGTATTAATGTATTAGCATATGGGGCCTGAATATGTGCTCCAGTTGGATCAATTGATTAGCATAGGCTCATTTATTGTGCAAGAGCGCATTTACCCAAGGGATAATGGATTAACATTGGCACCCCATGGTGCCTATCAATGAAAACGTGCCCAGTGGGCATTAATATATATATTATAAACACCCCCAGGGTGCAGTGCATATTTGTCTGATATGTATTTACGTATTAACATGAACATGTATGGGGCCCTGTGGGTCCCTAACAATAATTAAGTGCCCTGTGGTATTAATATATGGGCTTAGGCAGCCTGTTAGGCAGAAATACATGCAGTACCTTTTGGGAACACTACACACAATTAAGACTACAGGTGTAAGCACAATCTCACCTTTGGTATAAGTCTGTACTACCCAGTTTTGTGGTAGCAGGGCTGAGCAGCCAGGCTTATCTCAAGAGGGCAGAGAACAGTATAAGGTGTTATACAATGGACTTGCAATCAAAGTGGTTCAAACACTTACTCAAGGTTTCTTGGTAAAACCATATTAATGTATTTACACAGTTAGTTAGAAAACATTCCACTAATAATAAGCAGCTCAATATCACACTATAATACACTACAGTACCAAACCAATAAGTTTCTGAACAAGTTAGGCTCCCCTGAATTGGGAGAAAAATGGCACTTCAGTAACTTTCAAAAGGGGTAGAAAGACAAAGGTTATAAGAATCAATCACAATAACTTTCATTGGCAGGGCAAACAGTTTCTGTTAACTACAAGAGGCAGTTCAATTCAATAGGCCTGGGCCAAAGTCAATGGATTCGTGTCTTGGATAGGATAACACAGTTCTGGTAATAAACGGTTAAGTCTTTGCCAATGTTCTTAGAAGTAGTTTGCACGAAAAAGAGTTATAGATCGGTTTAGGAGCGAACAAGACTCCAAAGTTCGGAAAGTTTCACAAACTTTCACTGCGGCACAGAGGATTTCTCTACCGCATTTGCACAGTACCTTTTGAATGAAGAAAAGCTGTAGCTGAGGCAGTTGTTGCTGGCAGTTTCTGCAGATCTCACTGTTCCTCAGTCGTGGGGACAAGAGTAGGACGTCGGGAGGTTCCTGCACTGCACAGGGATGGATCTACAAGCTTGGCAAAATGTCAGTTTAAGGTGTGAGTGCCTTAAAGTCCACAAACTGGTATCCTTCTCACTGGCTATCCGGTTTTCAACAGCACTCTGAAGAAAATTCTACCAGTATGGAGACGGTTTCCATGTGGCTTGGGAGTTGGTTGTTCCCACCAGCTCAAGGGAAGAAGTCATCCTTGAAGGGCTTCTTTGTCGAGGGAGTTTCAGGGAATTTGGACCTGCAGCAGGGCTTCACCGGGCAAACCAACGGTCCAGGAGTTGCAGCAGTCATCTTCCTTCAGCTCGTCTTCAGTTCCTTCGTTCCAGTGGTCCACTCTCCTTCCAAGTCCCAGAGACCTGCTTTTAACCATTTTCTCCCATTCATTCCAGCCTAGCTGTCACTCACCCAGCAGGATGGCTGTCCTTGCCGGACAGTCAGCCAGCCAATCATGCCAAAGTGCATTCAGGTCTCATAGGAGACTAAGCACAGGGAGTTTCGGGCACCTCCTTCCCATTCTGGTCACCCCAGACACTCAGGCGCCAGAGGGGGGCTTCAGTACAGAAGCCCGTCAAAGGCATACAAACAAATGGACCAAACCTGGTTTGGCGCGCAGAGACAAACACTAGAAGGACCTTTCCAAAAGGAAATGGCGAAAAAAAGTCGATTGGTACCTGTTTTTAAGGGGGCTCAGACGCCATTTTGAAAAACATGGCTCTGGTGGATTTCAGCTACTGGAGCATTTAAACAGGTCGCAGTCCGGGAAATCATGGTAATACCACTGCCACCAGCCATTCTAAGAGGAAAGGGTAGATTTTGAGGGCTACGTGAGTTTTCTAGACAAAGGGAACACTAGGTATTCCCTCCAGCACTCTACTGTAAGGCAGGGTGTACTGGGTCTAGCAATTTAAAAAGACTAGCAAGTCAATTTAACTTTACATTCACTGGGAGACAGTAGTCAATCCCAGAGAAGGTATTTAAACCTTGGGAAGTCTAAAAGACATCCCTGTGCCACAGCACTGATGGTGCTGTGACACACAAGAAAAAGATGATGCCTATGGAGTTGTCTAAAACTCCATATCCAAATAACACAAAAGTAAAACACACATCAAAATACATGTAAGAGTGGGAAAAAAAGGCTCGCACTATTTCCAGGTAAAAATGCAAGTCCTAGAAATCCAGCAATGTTGCTGGGTGTCTCAAAAGGTAAGGGAAATTAGCACATTTAAGAGAATCCTCCCTAACACACCCCCAGGATGTCAATGCATATTTTCCCCAGGTGTATTCATGGATGAACATACAAATCCCTACAGTGCCTATAAATAAAGAAATGTCCCAAGGGTATTAATAGATGAACATATTCTTAACTAGGATGCCAGACAATGAATATGGGCCCGAGGGGCATTCATGCTTTTGCACATGTTTCCCTTAAGGTACCAAGCATTGCATACGTGTCCTAGAGGAAAGCCTCAAAATGTGCATTCACCACTAGGCATTGGCTATTAAACATGGACTCTTGGTCTGTGAGAAATGGTATGCTAAGAACTGAGTGGGACTAGTCTATTTTTATGGCTGGCTAGTAGCTTGAAATGTGATGTTTATTCCCCATGACAGGGGTAATATGTATGTGCAGTGGCACTACAAGGGTACCATGGCATATGTAACCGAGGAGTATTAAAACATGTACACAGGTACCCCGAGTGAACCACAATGTATTCACCCAAGGGGTACAATCGATCATCATAGGCACCCATAAGGTGTCAATTAATACTTTTATATTCATTTTGGTTATTAATCAACTAACATAGAGAAAAATGCCATGTACCAAGAAATATGAGTCCAAGAGATATTACTGTATCAATGCATTTGGGCCCAAGGGTTATTAATGCATGCACATTAACACCATCGGGGAACTAGTGAACATGTGTCCCTGTGGTAACAATGTATGCAAACTGGCACTTGCACGGTGCCAACGCATATATGCCCCAAGTGTATTCATGGAGTAACATAGGCACCACCAGTGTGAAGATTAACGTTTATCTACTGTTAAAAGTAATAACGGATTGGCTTAGGCAACTCAGTGAGCCAACTGGGGCTCATTACAAGTTTGCTGGTGTAGTAATAACATATACCAGCACATTACCACATCAGCGAATTACGATTTTTCTGGCAAGGTGGCAGATTGATCTCCAGCTATAAACTGGAAGTTATTCCGCCACCTTACCAGCAATAACGCTGGTAATGCCGGTGCCTATATTACCATCAAAATCCCCAATGGAGTCCAATGGGACTCCAACTAATGGGGACAAACAACACCTACCACCACTTGTAATCAGGCAGTAATACCTCTTGATCAAGTTGCAGTAACAATAATACAGTTTGGTGGTATCTTGGCAGATGTAGCAGGTCATTCTGAGTTGGGCGGTAAGGGTTACCGGGCACCGCTAAGAAGACCGGTGGCGGTAATCCCTTACCGCCCAATTCCGAGGTCCCTTAGCGGGAACCGCAGAGAACATGTGGTCTGACCACACATCCTTTACGGGTCCCGCTAAGGGACGAGGGCGCTAATTACGGGCCTGCTATTCGCGGGCCCGTAATTAGCACCTTCCCCATTCCCATTGAACCCTATGGGGGCTCAAATGGGAATGGAGAATGGTTGGTTGAATGGGGACTTACCGGGTCCGCACAGGTCTGAATGTCCTGGTAAGTCCCCATTCAACCAGACCGGACACGGACCCGGTATTGGAGTCAGCCATGGTGCTAATAGCACCATGGCTGCCTCCAATCTCGGAATGAGGCCCTTACTGCAAAGATACCACCAACCTTGGAATGAGCCCAAATGACTATGGGCCTCATTACACGTTATGCGGTAAGGGATTACCGGCACCGGTAAGGGCACCCGTGCCGGTAATCCCTTACCGCCCTACTACCAGGCCCCTCAGCGGGTCCCGTCCTTAACGTGTGGTCAGACCACACGTTAAGGACGGGACCCGCTCAGGGACTTCAGAGCAAATAACGGTACCGCCAATAGCGGTACCGTTATTTGCTCCTTCCCCATTCCCATTGAGCCCTATGGGGGCTCAAACGGGAATGGGGAATGGTAATTGGCATGGGGACTTAGCGGGTCCTCCAGGGTCGGAATGACCTGGTAAGTCCCCATACTGCCTACCCGGACCCAGAAAGTGGTAGGGGGTAGCCATGGCGCTAATAGCACCATGGTTACCTCCTACCGTGTAATGAGACCCAATGTTCCCCAGGTTGTTTATTTGATTAGAATATGGTGCTCCCAGAGTACCTTTCAATGAATATGTGCCCAGCTGTAGTAATGTATGCACAT
Source organism: Ambystoma mexicanum (assembly GCF_040938575.1). NCBI lineage: Eukaryota > Metazoa > Chordata > Amphibia > Caudata > Ambystomatidae > Ambystoma > Ambystoma mexicanum. The sequence continues at coordinate 663,664,493 of NC_090924.1, forward strand.
TATCATAGATGCCAATATATTTGCGTTCTAGGTGTATGGATGAATTAACATAGCCAACCTAAGGGTACCAATTAATTTATTTGTGCCCCAGACATATTAATGTATTTACACAGGCACCCTCAGTTTATTCAAAAGTTACACATTATCTTCCATGTTGTCAATCAATTTATTTGTGACAAAATGAATGCATTTAAATATGGTGCCCCCAGGATGCCATCAATGAATATGTGGCACAGGTGATATATAACACATATAACATTTCCAAGGACACTACAACAAGGAGATTACAAGTGTGCACTTGCATGCACACAGAAGTATAAAAACTACATAAGGAGATCACACTTTATATTTAAATCATGTATTTTCCCAGCTTTAGTAGAGCTGTCAAGGACACCCCCACCATGCAACTTGACACTGACAAAGTGTGATGCCATGTGAGTCAACTTTTGCATTTGAAGTGCCCTTTACACAGGCATGGCACTGAATATTCATGCAGTTAAATGTGTCATCAAGACTTTTAACACATATTTGTGTGCTGCCATTGCCATTATTTAATTTGCAAAATAATGAGTGGTACATGTTCAATGACTAATGGAACCAGTCATCAAGCATTCACCGTCCACACTACACATAATTTTACTATATTTCCTCAGATATTTTTTTGGATTGAATAAGTTTGAAAGGTAATGTGCTTCATTACAACGTAGGCGATCGTGGAATGATGGGTACCGTTCATTCCGGGCCGCCACATTACGAGGTCTGCAGCTGGTCCCACTATGGACATCTGGCCAGACCAGACGTACAGAGTAGGACCCGCTAGCAGACCAGGATGCTAACAATGGGCCCGTCATTAATGGGCCCATTGTTAGCATCCTCCCCATTCCCATTGAGCCATATGGGGGCTCACATGTGAATGGGGATGGATCGGGACCGGGTCCTGCGAAAGGGAATTACCAGACCCTCCAAGGTCAGAATGGCCCAGTAAGTCCCCTTTTTCGGGACCTGGACCGGTACCTGGTTTGGGGGTAGCCATGCCGCTAAAAAAGGCATGGCTACCTCCAAACCCGTAATGAGGCCCAATGACTCCAGCAAGCATCATTCAACTCATTAATTTGCAGGTAATGTAGTGTAGCAATTACATATATCAGCCACACATGTCACTCATCGGATTTTGCAGCATAGGTGTCCATGCCTCCCATGCCAACCACCTGCTCACTTGTGATGAGGCCACAGGCAATCTCTTCAAAGGGAGTCAGCTCCTCAACATGTGGTGATCCAACACCAGTAGCCTGGGCAGAGGCCACATTTCTGCCAAGCTTCTCCTCTGTATGTCTTGTGAGGTCACCTATCTTCCTGTGGACCTGTTCTGCTGTGAGCCTCTCCATTTCACAGGCATTTATGTTATCAGTGAGCTTATGCCACTTCCTCCACCGTGGGGTCACAGAAAGAGTACTGTCAACCCAAGCATACAAGTCTACATGATTCTAATCTACATAATCAGTGAGGACGAGCAACTGCCCTTCGCAGAGGTGCTTATTCCTGATTGGCCCCTTCTCTGGAACTTGTGGCTGTTCCTGGGTTCTGCGTGGTTTTGTGGGCTCTCCCCTTCTATCCCTGCTGGCCCTCGGTGGTACTGGAGACTTCTATCCCATGTGATGCTACTGGTGCCTTCTTCCCACCTGATGCTACTGGGGCCATCTTCCCACGTGGTGGTACTGGTGTCTTCTAGCCACGTTTAGCCAGCGACCCCTTCCTCTTCCCTGCTCCCCCACCTCTGTCATATCCCCTCTCACACATGATATGTGGAATGCAAATGGTACATTTCTGGGATCCTGACTTAGCATGTCTCAAATGCAAAGTGCACCATGATGCATGTGCGTGCCCGAAATGCAAAGTGCTCTGAGAATGTGTACCAATTGGATTAAGCAGCACAAATGCACTCTATGCATGCACCCCTTATTCGTAGAGATCTGAGTTTGCATTGTGCATGTGCAATTGCACAGAATGATGTGAAGAACCTATGTGCGGAATGTACACGCTAAGGCCCTGTCTTCTACATAGCTTGCATTGCTGCCTCATGGAGCTCCTGGAGACACCTGTACCTTAGTTGTACTCCTGCTTTCTGCCTTTTTGTGCCTCCTTGTACTTTCGCTTGCCTTTTCTAAGCACCAATTCCTTCTATCTGGCATTCTGTTATTGGATGCTGACCACTGTCACTGACTTGGAGTGCCTGATTTAACTCCAGTGCCTGGTCTTCTGTGTGTTTCCTGGTAGGCTCTTTGACCACCTCATCTGCCTCAGTTGGACCATCACACCTCCCTTATACCATTGCAGCTCCTCTTACCGGTATAGTCAAGACCCTGTTTCACCCTACCAACCTTCAAAGCACCATGTCTGCGACTTCTTCCAGCACAACCAGGGTGGTGAGGCTGAGGGCTGCCAACCTCTCTGCAGAAGAAAATGGCATCCTACATGAACAGGTCATGAAACATTTTGTGGCCCTCTTCCATCTACAGAAGCAATTTGGGGCATCTGCGCGTCATAGGATCTGGGAAGACATAGGGCCTCATTACGAGGTTGGAGGTAAGGGGTTACCGGCACCGGTAAGGATGCCGGTGCTGGTAACCCCTTACCTCTGTATTCCGAGCTCCCTTAGCGGGTCCAACTATGGGCGCCTGGTTTTACCAGGCGCCTGTAGCGGAAGCCGCTACGGGACCGGGGAGCTAATTACGGGCCCGCTATTAGCTCCATCCCCATTCCCATTGAGCCCTATGGGGGCTCGAATGGGAATGGGGAATGGTTCTCAGAATGGGGATTTACCGGGTCCTCCAAGGTTGGAATGACCCGGTAAGTCCCTATTTTGAGAACCCGGACTCGGAATGTGGTAAGGGGATAGCCATGGTGCAAATAGCACCATGACTACCTCCTACCTCGTAATGAGGCCCTATGGGACTTTGGAGGTAGCCATGCCCTTAATAATGGCAACTAAATAATGATGTACAAAGGCAGAGGGCTAGTACTTCCCCTCTCCAATCTCACTGAGCCTTTCCACCAGGGCTGAGTCCTGCGCCATGTCCCTCCATTGTTGCCTGGAGGGCTTGCAGGTTCTCCAGCATTTGTGTGTCTATCACTCAGGTGTCCCTACAAGTGGCCTCCAGGAAGGCAGCACACCCCCTTGCCCGATGCAGCGCAATTTCAGCCCTGGCCATCACTACCCTCCCTTCCCAAGCCTGCTGCCTCTCTGCCCTGATCTGTTATTCATATCCTTGGAACACGGAAGACATCCTGTCCCTGAAGGACTATGTGAGTACGTTCTCCGAGCTGTTGATGATACCTGGAGGCATACGGAACCTGCACTGGTCATGGATGCCTGCTATCCCTCCATTGCCGGGGCCTGTGTCGGTGCCTGGGTAGGCACGATGACCACTTCACCTAATGTACCTTGGACTCCCAACTCGGGCAGGGATGTGGTCTCCACCAGATGGGACATTATGGTTGGGACTGGTATACTGGATCATTGGTGGTATCTGGGACAGAAGACACCCCGGAGGATGACTGGCGCACAGTGGAGGATGACGAGGAGGTGGTCACAGCAGTGAACATCCCATGGAGCACACCACGGAACTGTACGAGTAATCTGCACATCATCACAAATGACAGCTGTCCACCTTGTTAACCTGGCCAGCAGGGGTAGCACATAATTCTAGATGTCAACACCAGATGGTAAGAGGTTGTCGGTCTGGGTGGACACATCAGCCGACACCGGGTGATGGGTCTCTGTGGAGGCATCACAGCAGGTGCATACTGCTGCATCCAATGGCCCAGGGACTAGATTTTGCACACGCACCTCCACGGTGGTCTGCACAGCCTCATTCCCCTGGCAAAGAACTGCAGTAGGCACGCCCATCTCAAAACACCCACCTGACCCCATTGGCTGGGCTGCAACAGCCGCCTCTTCCACCTCCCCCTCCAAAAACCTGAATGACTATGGGGCTTCTTCCACCGTGGATTGCCCCTATATAACATCACATGTCCCCACCGCTGCTGAGGAGTCCCCTGCCACCTTCACCTTCTTGGACTCACCCCCAGCAGCCACGCCCGATGTCACCAGCGCTGCCACAGCCACATCGCTCCCAGAAGATGAGCTGTCACTGGGGTGTGGCTGTGGCCTGCGCCTCTGCCTGGTGGAGACATCCCTGCAGCCATGCTCCACAGCACTGGTTGTGCCCTCTTTATGAGATGCAACTGTGGAAAAGGAGACACAGAACATAAACATCAGTGCACTGCACCAAATTGGGCATGGCATCACCAACATTCACATGAACATGATTTGTCAAGGGAACATGCAAACAAAACATGTTGTTGCCAACTGGTAACCCTTATTTGCACTCCTGGGGGACATAAAGTCCCAAAGCTTATTCAGAGCGTTAATTCATGATATCCCAAGGCTGGGTGTCATGTAATCCGCCAATTTAATAAATAGTTCTAGCAAACAAGTCCTAACAACCATTTTTCAATATTTTCAATATTTGATGTCTACTAAATTCTCAAGGCATATATTTCGAAACAATAATCAAGCATCAACAATGAAGAATACCTTCAGTCATCATTGTGTTCCAAAATTGTAATCAAATTAAAGTAGTGTTGATACATATCAATGTGTGAACAAAATGTAATTTACAGATCCAAAGGTAATCACACATATTTCATGTGTACAAAACAATTTAGAAGCGCTCATTGAGTAGATTGTGGTAAATTGTCCACACAATTTAGTCTGGAAACATTTAACAATCAGATCATTGTAATCATCCAATAAGCACCACTTGAGATCACAATTGCCAACACGTTTCGGATTTTTAAAAATCCATCTTCAGGGCTTGAGAGCTCTTAGTTCCATAGTATTCCAACAGTTGCATTCTATTTTCATGAACACCTAAACGATAATAAATAGACTCAGTCCATTTGTGTCCAACATATTAAATGTGTGACAGTAGAGATTTAATATAATAAAGCACTTGCAGATGTTGCCGTAGAACCCTGTGTGGATCCACAATTACAGCCATTGTTCTAACAGTTACCAACTTTCGCCTACAGAAACAGTAAGGAGTTACGTAACAGCCTTGTGATAGATGAGATACCCATTGCCCAAACACGTAAAGTTCACCACAAGGCAGCACAGCCCTGCCACAATTGTCAACATTGTGGCAACAAAATAATAGCATTACACATCCCCATTCAGGGAAAGCTATTTGGCTTAAACATTCATGTACATGTGATTCATCCAACGTAGTATATGCACTCAAGTGTCCTTGTGGCCTTCACTATGTAGGCAAGACGATGAGACATGCTAAGATAAGGTGGGCCAAACACAAGTCTAAAATTCTTACAAAGAAATTGAAATCCCCTGTTGACATGCACTTTATTGAAGGAAGAGATACGGTAGCGCAAATTAAATGTGTAATTTTAGAACAAATCATATTAGGCAACAGAGGAGGGGACTTGCATAAGAGGCTGCTACAAAGGGACATTCTGTGGATTGACCTTCTAGACTCACTGTATCCATGAGGTAGGAATTGTGAATTTGACTGAATGTGTTTTGCATAGTCTTATTGGGAAGACAATTGGAGACATCAGATTGTGTTTAAGTTGAAACCTATGGGATTGAACTGCAAAATGGTTTAACTCTATGCTGCATATCCAATGTGGGAAGAGCAGATTGCGAGCGGGTTTATACCTGAGAGAGTTTGCAATCCACACCCATTCAGACACCTGCCTGGCCATCACTCCACACAATCAATTAAGCTACTTGCCACTGCCATAACCAATCATTTGTGTATGCTATACACACATGCATCATTTGTACATGCCCATGTGAGCATGCCACAGCAACAAGCACATACACATGTCATGCACACACATCATTTGAGAGGCCGAAGCAGTGTGATGACCAATCACATCAGAGTCTCGTGAACTGTAATGCCCCTACGTCACTAAGCCAGACATCCAAATGTACGTGTTGCATCCAGGAGTGAGTGATGCCCAGTAACACATTCCCATTTGTGGCCTATAAACATGAACATTATGCATGCCCATGATGCTGGCAACACTACCTCAACTGTCACACTTGTCACCCTGTCACGGTCAGACATAAGTAACATTGCATGTGTACGGTCTGAAAGCCAGCACTACAACACATAATGCAAGTGATTGCACCTCTAAAATACATTTAGGTCTGAATGCACACATGGAGAGCAATGCCCGGGGCATGCACACAGATATCCGTATCAGAAACATACTTGCTGCAAGCCTAAGGGGGTTTCTGTTAACATGCTGCAACATGCACAGAGAACCTGCACCGTAGAGCACTGCATCACATGGCTACTCACCAGTCGACTCCAGATGTTCAAATAACTTGCAGACTTGAGTGGGCAGCGCCAGGTAGAACTTCTCCAGGACCCGCATGTTGTTAGCTGACATCTGGTACCTGTGCGCACGGTGCACCTCCTTGGTGGCACCAGCCTGGACATAGTGCAGGGCATTGCTGTGGGTCTTGGATTTCAGGTGCTGCCAGTGCTTGTGCATGGTCTTGAAGGTGCAGGGTGCCTCCCCTTCCGCATTGATGGCATCTGTTATCCCATCCCAGATCTGCTGACATCCTCCCTTGCTGCATTGCAAAACAAGGTTGAAGAGGGCATCATAATGCTCCAGGACCTTCTCCACTAGAATGTCAACTTGCCCCGGCGGTGAAGTTGACAGCCCTCTGCCTCGCTGCCACAGGGTTGTTACTCTGGTAGGAGGATGTTCGTGCTGACATGGAAACCCCCAAGGTAGGTATGGGTGGACATGGTGGTCCTGGAGCTGTGCTGTGGAGCGGTGGTGGTGGAATGGCACAGTGGGAGTCCAATGAAGCAGCTGAGGTGGTCACAGGGCTAAAGACAGGAGCTCCCCCCCCCAAAATCTGCACTCTTGTTAGCTTCATCCATGATGTCAGTGACTCTGCTCTGCTAGACATGTGCTTGTGTCCGAAATACAAGTTACACATCATGCCCTGCACGATATAGAATCTCTTTTCACACATGACAACCAACAAACCTTACAGCATGCCCTGAGGGAGTGTGCATATATCTAGACTGTGCATATCCCTGCTGCCCCAATGGCAATGACTCCTGAGGCAAATCATTGTGAGGCCTGATCCCTGTTCTCTCCTACACTTAGCACACACTCCATGGGTCCATGCCCCTATCCTTCTTTGGGTCACTGTACATTTTTCCGAACTACAACTCCATTTATTTACTCTCTTCACTTAACAGACCTTGCTTAGGTGGTACTCTTACAGCCATACATCAACTGGGACTTTTTGACACACTTGCGGCATATTCCCATTGTGCTCCACATGCCACTCCCACAGGCTGCGCATGGTGGCCAACATCAGGGGACGACGGGCAGATATGCAGTGTCTACAGGCATCCCCACTTGCAGAGGGTCGGGCACACAGGGAAGCCCTGAGGTGTGAGTTGTTGGCCCAGAGAGCTGCAATCCGTGAGGAAGAGGCAGCCAGCAGAAGACTGCTTCTTCCAGGATATATGATCATTGAGGCAGTCTGCTGCTGCATTCATCAGTGTCACGCATGGTGGCTACCACTGAGGACCAGGCCAGGGCACTGCGTGTTGAGCCTCCAGCACAACTTCCACCTTCTGATTCAACACAGGAAGGTGGTGCCAGCATAGACATGCCTCCCTGTCCATGTAGCCGTGCGTTCTGTGATCCCCATGGAGGGAAATTTTGTGGACATGGCATGCACACTGCCCCTCCCCCCGCCCGGTTGATGACCCCCCACTCTGGGTCCATGATGGACATTTTTGGTTAATTTTCTGATACTTTAGTTGATGCCAGGCCTGGATCTTGGCATTTTCCATGTTTTATTTTTATTATTATATTTTTTTTTCTTGAGTTGTGCAGTTAACCTCTTAAGGCCATGCATTTTGCAGTGGTGGACAGGCAGGCATGGATAGAGAGGTCAACTTGCATGTTTGCATGGTGGTGCACAGGATGGTATGTGCAGGTAACTATAGGTCCAGTGTTTCTTCGCATGTGTGCTGTGTGAATCGTACTTCAGTATGCCTGTTGTAATGCCTTCTCCCAAATTGTTTCAGTAATCCGTGATCTGACAGTGACTGCTGTCCTGGGCGAGATACCCTGCACCCTTTGATGTCCATGCTCCCCATGCCCTGCACCAGGCACTGTCCCTCTGTCCCTAATTTGCAGTCACAGTTCCTGTTGAAGGTGATGCAGGATTCACACCATGAAGGCACAGTCAGTGGCTAAGCATGAGCTCTGTCTTGCATATTGGTCATCATGTTTGCTGCATGTGTAACTTTACTTATATGTGCTTTGCATGCTACCATGCTGGAATGGTTATATAAGTGGTACTCAAGCCACTGTGTTACCTCCCTCGGTCAATTCATCTATGGCTGCACCTACTGTGGTGTCGTGCATGTCATTGGCCATATCCAATCCAGGCAGTGTACTCCTTGATGTGTGTTTAACTTGGCCTTCCCTCTCTCTGTCACTCTGTCTCCCTCTCTCTGTTGTGGTAGGCTGCACTCATGGGCAGATCACAATCTATGTCCTGTCACCGTCTTGCACCCTGTGGTGCTTCTGCAGTGGGTGCTTTCTGTATATTTTCAGGATCAATTCATGGGTGCCATGGATGTGCATGTTCTTTCTGTTGTTACTATGCAAGTCATTGCATTCAGAGGATGTATCTTGAGATGGGTTGCATCGCATGCAAGGCAGGTGGGTACCCTGTGCAGGTTAGTGAAGGGCATTTGCAAACGATTGTGTGGTGTTTGGCTGGGAGTCTTGCACTGTGTGTGATCACTTGGGATTGACTTGTGGGGCACCAGTACTGCTTCATGGGCACATGATTCACAGGGTGTGGTTCTGGTGATAGGTCTGGCCATGGTGTTGTTTCTATGGATTGGTGGGGCCACTGGTTTCATATTCAAAATTGTGGGAGTTCCAACTGTGTGGGCCTTTCTTGGTATTGGGTGGCAGGGCTGGCTGTTTGTGGCCTGTGACCTGTGTTGATGGTTGTGCTGGTGTGTGTCTCATTGCAATTTGACAATGTGTACTGAGTAACACTTCACATCCCTTGGAATATTTGTGGTGTAATGGTTCAATGGCACATTTGGCCTCTCTTGCTTAGGGTTCCCCAATTATGGTGTGCAACCCCTGTTAAAAGCCACAACCATGGGAACATTGATGCACATTTGTGAGACTCTATGTTGTGTACCAGCATATTACGTTTAGCTGTGTTTGTGTTTTCACATGCATGTCCCATGTATGCTGCACCATGGTGTTTGCAGCTTCAAGTTGACCCCAGCTGGGTGCATGGTACTGCTGCATTCAATTGAATGCAGAATTGGACCAATTGTATGCTGTCACAATGAAGTATGCATTGACCTTGCACTTTTAGTTTGCATCCTACGTTTAGCATGCATGTATCCTTGCTTGCAGTATCACATTGCTTTGTCTTGTCTGCGTATGTCTTCCATGGCAGTTGCCTCGGTGGCCAGCCTTCCAGTCTGACATTGGCCTCTGTGAATTAATGCACCAACCCGTCTGCAGTATCTTCTGCCCCTACTACTTCCCAGGCCCTTTGTAATGCACTCGCTTCTCACTTCTTTTCCAAAATCCAGGACATACCGAACAGCCTTGTCATGCACTTGCCCAACCCAACCCTCCCCTGTCTGCCCCTCCCCCACCACTCACCCTCCTCCTTCCGCTTTCCCCTCCTTCACTCCTGTCTCCCCTGAAGAAGTCACGAGAGTTGTCAACTCCATGAAGGTCTCTTCCAGACACGTTGCCCCATGCTCCTCCAGACCCATCAAGGGCAACATCTCCTCTCTCGTCCCTGCTCTTGCTGATCTCTGCAACCACTCCTTTGCTACTGGCTCTTTTCCATCCTTCCTCAAGCACTCCTTTGTGTGTCCCCTCCTTAAAAACATCTGCAGACCTTTTCTGCCCAGCCAACAACCACCCCATTTCCATCACTCCCTTCCTGGAGAAACTGCTCGATAAGTTGGCCCTCCCCCAACTCAACGCCCATATCGAACTTGTTGGCGGTCTACACGACCACCAGTCTGGATTTGAAGCTTCCAGAGGCATGGAAAGTGCTCTCCTGAACACTCTTGATAAACTGCTTGCATTCCTCGATTCCAACTCCCCTGCTGTCCTCATACTCCTTGATCTCCCTCATGAATTTGACACAGTGAACCATTCCATCCTCATAAAAAGGCTCCATGATACCCTTGGTATCTCAGAGCGGGCACTGGACTGGCTTCCCTCATTCCTTACTGACCATTCCTCCAAAAGCATTCTATGCCCTTTTGATTCCCCTACCTCCTCCTCCACCTGTGGCGTCCCCCAGATCTCCATTATTTCACCCTGGCTCTTTAACATATATCCTTCTCTGCTGGCATGCCTCATTATCTCCTTCTCCCCAACTTTCAGTCCTACGCTGATGACACACAATTCTTCTTCAAACTTCTTACTGAAGCCCTTGCACCATCCTTCATCCCTGACTGACTCTCCACCATCCAAGCCTGGTGCACTGCTAATGACCTCTGCATCAATGCCAGCAAAACAGAGATTCTCCCTATTGGATCCCCTGCACCCTACTTCTTCCCGTCACTCTGGCCTTCCTCAATGGGCTTTCCCCCTGCCCCCTCCTCTGAAGCCAGGAATCTTGAAGTCATCTTCAACTCTTCCCTTTCCTTCATCCCTCATATTCAGGACATTGTCAAGAACTCCCACTTTCAGCTCTTCCGTCACTAAGGAACTCTACCCTTTCTCACCTTCCCCCAGAGATTCAATGTTACCTGTGGTCTGGTTCTCTCCAGGCTAGACTACTGCAACATCCTCCTCCTTAATCTTCCTTCCTTCATTCAAATTGCGACCCCTCCAGCTTACCAAGAATAGGGCAGCAAGACATATCTGTGGCCTCAAGACCAGGGACCGCATCTCTCCTGCCTTACAAAGCCTTCACCGACTCGTGGTCTCAGCACGGATTAAATTCAAATCCCTCGGTATCGTCCACAAGGCTATCTCGGGCCGGGGACCGCTCTATCTTCAACGCTTCCTGACCAAATACTCCACTTAGAGATTCCTGCATTCCACTGACACCAACTCCCTGTGTGTGAAGTGGTTTGCTAAACAGAGAGCTGTTGGTCAATCACTTTCCTCGGCGTGCTCCCTTCTATTGAATAGCATCCCTCTCCCTGTGCATCTTGAGCAGGACCTCCTTAAGTTCCAAAAAAGTATCACAACCTTTCTCTTCTTTTTTTCCTTCTCAGTAGCATGACTGATGTGCAGGGACCTTATGTATCTTCGGGGCCCTGACCCCCCACATCTCTCTTCCAAGCCGCTGTCTATATACTGCACTTGCTCAGGCTCAGCCTCCACACGGGAGGTTGCACTTATGTTTTTCTTTTCTTTTCTTAGCACTTCACCCGAGCACTTCTCGATGAGCACCTCAGCCCCTTTTCCTTTACCCCAGTCCCCGTTGCACTTGCACGTTCTGAGCACTCACAAGGCATAGTAGGTTTGTCGGCCTTCCCTGTTATTCTCATCATTTGTTTGTACTATAATTCAATTATTTATCTCTGTTGTAATTCAATGTCTACCTTCCCCTGTCCACAACGGGTTGCCCTGTGGGTGCTTTGAAACAGTTTTGCTAATTGTATAAGCACCAAACAAGTGACCAATAAATAAATAAATGGGCTCCCATGACTGTGTTCAGTGCACTGTCCCAATACTATGCAGGTGATGGCATGCCTTGTCATGTCATTGGTAGTCTTCCAGGCGTGTCCCTGCTTTTTTGAGGGTTCAATTATCTGCATATGTGATTTCTTCTCATTTGCATGCAGCAAGTTGACTGATGCATGCGTTGTGTATGTGCCATTGTCTTCTGAATGGGGATATGTGATCGATACTGCCCTGCTTTTCTAGACCCCACAAAAGGGACATGTTTGTACACATCATGTACATCATAGGACATGTGTGCAACTATGTGGCATTGTGCTTGTTGTATTTTGTGTTCATGTTAATTTTGGGAGCCATCTATGGCTTGCAGCTCAGACATGATGTTTCGGGATTTATCACTGCTTAAACGTTTGACAGGTATGTTAGTTAGTGATATGGGATGTTTTTGGTGCCAGGGGGGTGATTTAATTCAATGGTTGGCATGGTGGTAGTGTTGTCCTCCTTCTTCAATGTGTTTCTTTTGGAAACACACAAAGAAATGTCTTTTTAGTTCTAAGGGATACACACAAATATGCACTTCCAAGGCCACTTTCTCAGGGTGGTTTTGTGGGCACAGTGGATTGGCCCATTGTCATCATTAAATGGCACCTGGGATTTGGTGGGATCATGTGCACACCACAGGGAAAGGATTTTAGGTGAAATAAGATTACACAAGCTGGGTACATGCAGCCTCTCCACGTGCCTTTTTTCCAGCCATATGCAAGCGGTGTGCCTGTGGGTGTGGATGGGGTGCCATCACCATGTCCACTGGGACACGACGCTGTGTTGCAACATTGTGCAGGACAAATGCTGCCACAATGATTCTGTAGACTACTGGTGGTGCATATAGCAACACACCACCAGAGTGGCCAGGGGAGCAGAAACGTGACTTGAGCACTCTGAATGTGCGCTCCACTATGCCCTGAGTTGAAATATGGGCAGTTTTGTACCTTACCATAGCAGGTGTGTTGGGATTGCGTATGGGCCTCATCATGTATGTGCTCATAGGGTAGTCACTGTCCCCTGTAGAGGTGAGAATGGTTATGATTGTCATTAGTTGACAGTGTCTATTGGTCTCTGTGCAACATGCATGCATGTGCATGGACATTCATACTCACCAATGAGCCATGTGTTGCCATGCTTCCAACTTCCAGGGCCAGTGTAGCGTGGACATCCTGAAGATGTAACTATCATGTGTGCTACCAGGATAGTTGGCATACACTTCAGTAATGATGCCCTTGGCATCACACACAACCTGAACATTGTTTAAAGTTGCGCTAGGCGTGCTCTTTTGCTCGAGGTGGACGTAGAGCAACATTGGTGCAATCAATGGCACCTAGCACTTTGGGAAGTGTACCACCCCATAAAAATACTGAACCACTGCTTGCCTTTCTGTCCATGTTCTGGGCAAGTAGATATGCTGGCAAAGAGTAGGACATGCAGTTATGATTGCCAACACCTGGTGTAAGCAGCATGATTGTTCGGCCTGGGAGATGCCACCTTCTATGGTGGTGGTCCGCTGGAATGAGTCAGTGACCAAAAAATGCAGAACAGTGGGCACCTTTTGCAAGGGGCTCAGTGCTTAGGAGAACATGGTGGATGATGTGAGGTCATCTTCCCACTCTGTGACCAAGTCGAGGATCATATAGGGGGGCTATACCTGTCATGGACCTGGTCATCAGGCATCCCAAAACGGCTGTTCCTTGGGTGGAACATCCATGTCCTGGCCATCCTCCTTCTCCTGCGGTGTACCTGGATGATTGCTGCAACAAATGGTGCATTTATCGTGGCTGTATCTGTGTGTTTGTTGATCGAACATACCTTTTAAGCATTTGTTAGTTTGTGCATTGAGTGTTATGCCTGCTAACGCATGGCATATGTGTTTCTGGATTTGTGTGTGCTTTTTCACATCCCAGTATTCCCTGTTCAATTCCATGAATACGCCTATATAGGCGGTGCAATTTTTTGATGGTGGAACGTCCCTTGGAATGCCCACATGTTCTGTTTGCTTGTTCTTCCTCATTCCGCGTGTTCTGCCCCATTTTTGGTGGCTGCACCGGCCCGGCTGGCCTTTCTCTTGGATTCTTGCACAAGGCATTCCTCGGGTGGACCGGTGCAGATTCCTTGCAAGTCCCGGGTAAGCACCGCACATTGTGTTCCATGAATCGATGAACAGGGACTTGCGTGCGATTTCGCTCGCAAGTACTGTTTTTTTTCACACAGATATTTCCATGTATCGGGCCCTATGTGTCCATGCGTCGGGTCACTGTGCAGGCAGTATTCTGTGTTACATGTGCATTTTACCAATATGCACTGCGTGTGCTGAATGCAGGAGTTAGGCTCACAGTCATGCACTTTAGGAAACACCTATGTGATTTTTAGGGTTCTGAACTTCTGTGTCCATTCATGGAGTTGATGTATGTGCATTGAATGAGGGGATGTGTTTTGTTGTATGCGGACTGTGATGAGCTTGTCTCTTTTGCTATATGTGTTTAAGGGTAATGGTCTGTCATTCTGGATCATTATTGTGCTACTCAACGTTGTCTTATAATGCATTTCTTACCCATATGGTCACGTGAACATGTATGTTGGCTGTTGGGAAGTGTGATTTTGTATTTTGTCCACTACTAATTTTACAGTAGCCATATATGTTGCACATGCAACACATGTGATCTGGAGATGCAGTTGTGAATGACCCCACTATTCATAAAGGGTTCTAAGTGTGCGGTTGATTTAGCTAAGCATTTATGGATGACAGTTAATTTTAGAGGACATTACGAGCGTGTGAAAGTTACACATATGTTGGGGATTGGGATGTTGCTAGTGAGGTTTTTGCTGCCTCTGTGAGATTGTGTAGTAATTGACTATGATTACACAGCATCCACCCTCATATTCCCCAACACCACAGGGTTGCACTTTGTAGTGTTGATTGTACAATTGTCCCATTAATTCCCTCTTACACATGTCATTGACACAGAAGGTTCATTTGTGTTCAGTAGGTATCTGGAAGTGTCATTGACCACAAAGTATGCAAATAATTTGGACACTGGCTTACTAACTCTATTTGTGAATGTCTGTATTGCCTGTTTCTGCGTTTAACATCAAGTTGAGTATGTTACACACACTGTGACAACTGACATTACACTCTTCATGCACAACGGTCACTGACATGTGATGGTTGCTACATTGTGTTAGGGTAAATGAGTACTTCCTGTGGGATATTTGTACCCATGCCGATGCGCCCCACTGCACCCCTTTATCAATGGGGAAAGAAACAGTCATAAATGGATGCGCTAACCCCTGTGCATGCAAAAATCTGCAAAACTGCACATGGGTCACAAACACAGAAGGCTGCACGCCCCTTCCACACAGTCAAAGTGGGGGTGACAACAGAATTTACACTGCAGGAGAATGCCAGTGGGTGCTGTTACATTTAACATGAAGCAAGGCCACAGAATTGGGGTAAAAACCAAAAATGTCTTTTAAAATGCAGCAATGCAACCTTCAAAGTGCTGTTTTGGCGCTAGATCCATTCATTTTCCAGTGAACAATTGAAATTAAAAGGGGCACAGATCATCCATTGTGGCCAGAGAAGCAGGGCCTCATTGACTGATAGCAGCTAAGAAATGTACTTTATGAAAAAGGCAACCCAGCAACATTTCTTTCAGTTCTACTGGAAAAATGCGGCTAAAAATGGCAAAACATGTAACAATTTCAGCTGTGCAGAGGAAAATCTGATGTAAAGGATTCAGTTAAAATGTGTTTTTTTCCCTGAAGAAAGTGGAAACATTGCCTGCTTAAAAGCATGTTTTTGTGAGAAGCATAATTCTTTAAATGTCAAAATCCCCTATAAACGGTGTTAATTTTCATATGTTTTCAATGTAAGATTTAGGTGAATCTTAAAGTCAAAACCCAGTCTGGAGTTAATTAAATAATTAATTCTGACTTGACAGGGCCCAGCCTGGGAAAGATGACACTTCATGTTGACACTCCACTGCTAACAGGAAGGCTTAATGGCTGCAGGAGGTTCTCGCATATTGACAACAATGAACTCATCAGACTTTCGTCTCTGGCCCAGCCAAGGACAATGGCAGGCTGATCACTGATACCTTTAGGGTAGGGGCAGGAAACTTCCCTCTGGACCCCCACCCTGATCAAAGGAATGTGACAACTGTTGCCGATTGAAAGGAGAGAAAAAAAAAACTCCTAAAAGATATTTGTTGTTTAAAAAGCCTATTTGTGATTTTGTTTTTGAAAACCTTTAACTTTGCAACATGAAGGAGGACAAATCTACAAATTGGTAGTTGTAAATCAAATGTTATGCTCTTTCTGTAAAGACAGGAGTGAACCCTGTACTGCATAAGAAACCATAGTTACACAAAAAGAATAATTGTGTCAAAATTATTGATGCTGCAAATATAGTATTCTATACCCGTGTTCTAGGGGTAATTGCCCATGTATGTACTGAATTAGGAATTGTTAGGCCAAATCAGTTTGATTAAAATTGACAAAATTTCACAGAACAACAAAGATAGCACTCACTGAGATGGGAGTTAGATGTCAGGATAACTCACAAAATATGTAATGTATGTGTCTGATTTTATTGGAGGGCATAATTAAAGAAATGTGTATTTGTGCAAAAGTTAAATTCTGGTCCAAATCATTGTCGGAGTTCCCAAATCACATCATAAAATATGACAGCTCTTTCTGACGTCCAACTAGAAAGAGGCACGTGCCTCTGACCTATCACAGCCGTGGTGGTGTGGTTTGTAATTCCGCCCCTGCCGTAAACTTTGTGATGTCACTTGGCATGATAAATATAGGAACTTCACCACACACACACCCTGATTCCTGACAACATCCTGATTTACGTGCAGCGTTTTGTTCCTGACTTCTTCTTCCTGTTCCAGAACTTTTCATCTTGCCCTGATTCCAGAATACTTTGCAAAACCAAGGCCCAGCATTAGCTGAACTCTTCTTCAGCTAGGCCCAAATCTTGAACCATCCCAAACTTCGGGAAAAAATAATTCTGATCCAGTCTGGCTTGCTACCATTTATGCTTGCCTGCTAAAACTCACAATCCCGCTAATCTACCGTGTCCAGTGACCAGAAGGGCCAATCCAATCCAAATCCAGTCTAAGGTTCCAGTCCAATTGAGCAGAACCACCCAGCTGACCATCCTTCCAGAGGTACCCTGCTGCCGGAAGACCCGATCCGGATGACCAAAACCCTGACGGTCCAATCTTAATTTACAGTGGACTGTAAGTATCAACAGGAATCATAGTAACCTATAGTATATTTGCCTTGTCCTATCCCTATCTCAACCCATCCTCTCTTTAACTTAAGAACTTGTAATAGTGTCACACCAGTCTTGAAACCTTGCTTTGATTTCTTGTTCTAGTGATCATTTCTGGAAATCCTTTTGTCTTGTGAAAATCCCAAACCCTTAAAATCATCCCACGGGTAATCCGACTGAGTCCTCCAAAGCGGACACGGAGGTGCTGGGGTTGGTTTCCGCGCACCATTCTGGGCCTTACTGTGTTTCAAACTGGTAACCAGCCTGAATACCCTAGTTTAGAACATAATTGTCATTGTAAGAACTGATATCTGTTTTCATTTTCGCGTCTTTATTTTCAAAAATGTCTCTTATTCAAATTTGCATAACTTCTTCAATTTTATAGATAGAAACGTAATTTCAACTCTCACTTAAACCTGAGACCCTTAGCTATATCCATAACTAAAAACCGCATTGTGAAAGCATATTATTAAAAATTGCATAGCGAAAATTAAGCACAAATTCGCATTTTTGCAAATGTTTTACACGTGTCTTTTCCCATTCAAAGTATTTCCACACTCCCATTCTGATTTAAAGTGGGTACTGTTGCTCATCTTGTAGCGTATGTTTGTTAGAACCTGTTTAGTATTGCTCCCATAGAAATTTATATCAATGTAAGTATTTTTGCACATTTTACATTGTTTTTCTAAGCCATTTTCAACTGACAGTTTAAGAGTGTCAAAGTTCCAAAAACGTTTTCTCTCTTGTTTGGGGAGGGAAGATCATATTCAAACACTGTATTCTGTTCTTATTCCTGAATACATGCTGATTACTTACATCTGTGTAGAAATGCTCATTTGTGAATTGAGAACTTTGCAGGGGGCAACTTTAACCTAAGTCCTATCTTTTCACAAACTAAAACTGTTCTTTTTCCTGTGTGTGTTTTCTAGTCTGTATTGCTATACATGAATTCAATTGCTTTACTTACTTTCTGAATTGAAAAAGGAGTAAAATATGCTAAAAATGATTTTAATTCCCTATAGGAGATTCAGGGTAGGTGATAGCTATTTAGGATTAGTTCAAGTCACAGTCGCGATGCCCAATGAGTGATTAGCAGGTTGAAAACGAATTTTAGCAGTTCAAGCAAAAGCGGCTATTTTGACAGGTGAAGAAATTTGAGCCAAATCGCAAACTGCGGCACTTTTTCTGAGTGCGTCCAGCGCGATTACAGAAAAACTGTAAGGAAAAGAAAGTATGCTTGTCAGAAAGCTTAGGATCTTAGCTTTAAAATGAAAGTTAAATCGCATTTCTAGCACCTACAATTCAAAAGATATGGACGATTAAGTGAAGGTAGATTCTCAAAATTAATGTGAAGGATCAGAATGACAAAATGACATTTTTACAGCTTTGAAATGACAGAGTGAACACCCGATTCCTATGATGCAGTTCTAGACAGGTTCAAATGTTTTGAATCAGATTATTTTAGATTAAGAGATTGGTTCTGGCACAGTTCTAGCTGAGTACTCACACTATAAATTTGAAATAGGCCATCAGGGTCTGGTCAGGTTGGCTGTGGTTCTCTCGCCATGGACGGTCTTTAGTACCGGTTCTGCTCACAGCGATCTGGTCTGGGTCTGCTAGCAGCACTGCTGTCTGGTCTGGGTCTCTGGTTCTGCTGGTCTGGATTAAGTGGATTCTGGATACAGCACTGCTTTCTGGGTCTGGATATGGTTCTGGCCCAAGGTTCTAGCCAGAATCAAACAGCTCGCCCGGCTGTTTGAATAATTTGCAAAAGATTTTGAGGCCTGCTGAAAAAGTTCTGAAGTCTGGATTCTAAGTTCTGGAGGTGGTCCTTCTGGATACTGTCTGGTCCAGCAGAGTGCTTCGCAAGAAAATGGAAAGTGAGCGTCTTGCCTGTCCAAAGCAGTCTCTTTTTATGTGTTTTGAAAATGGGTGTGTGCGTGGGCATAACTAAGCCTGCCCCTCACAACTTATCATTGGCCAAGTCCTCCTCTCTCCCTTGATTGGGGGAAGGAATGGAGTGTCATCGTGATGAGGTATGTTTTATGAGTCAGAGGATCCTCCCCTTTGCATTTACTTAGAAAAATCAATTTTACCCTAAACACATATTTCCCAGATACACAGTTTGTTGAAATTACATATACACATCATATATTACTTCGGGTAGGTCTCTGTTCCAACTCTGATGTTTCTAAGAGCTTGGGTTAAGAAATGACAACATTTTGCACTTTTTGGTTGGTTTCCCAATATTGGACTTTTACCCAAATTTACACAGAGGTACACCCCCCTTCTGGGCAGATTACAGTAATTTATTATGTCTCTAGCATAAACCCTGTGTCTGCAATATTAATAAATAGCAGGGTTTGGTCCCAGAACACCGCACAAAGTGGAGTTTGTCTCAAATCGTGAGGGCATTTTCCATATTAAGGACCCCCAAATTGTATATTTCTGTGAGCTTAATACAAGATTTTATAAGCAATTTAATCAAACATACATTTGCCCTTAATTGAATTCACATACCAGTCTGGCCCGCCCCCCAGAACTTGGTGAGTCAGAGATCACAGGCCTCTCCTTCCTGGCAGGGCAGCTGTTTACAGTTACACCCTAATCTACATTTCTATTCAATTGAAAGGGTCTATTACGTTGTGTCCTGCAGGCTGCAGGGGAAACTCCTCCCTCTCAATCAACAGGGCCATGTGATATCCTGGGCTGTTGTGTGGGTCTCTGAGGTGTTAAGGGTTCTCAGGAAAAGCAAGTCTTTTGAACTTTTAATTACATAAAACCACCTTCTGTTCACTGCACAATTCTGCAAGTTCTGCAAGACAGCTCTCCTGTCAGGATTTATAGTCGCCAGCGCCGGTCAGTGGCTTGGAATGGTACTGCACCCATTTTTGGAAGCTGTCTTGAATCAATACATTTCAAAAAGAAAGGATTTTACTTGATAGTATATGATCCTTGCTTGACATGGCATTGATGTGGATCTGCAGTAGAGTAATTTTTTGCCCATCATTTTAGCCATTTTTGACATCAATTAAAATGGATTTTGAACAGAACCATCTTTCTTTGCACTGGTGGGTGGCAGGTCAGGCGACCATTTTGGTTTGTGCAAAACTGCGTGGTTTTCCTGGATTCTGGCACAGTGTGGGCTTTTTCAGCCATCTTGGATTTTCTGAGCCCACAGCACCAAATGTTGCAGCATAATAACCTGAACATGGGTCAAAACCCCTGACAACTGGGACGAGGAGGATTGGGTGTAGGCATAATGTACATTTGGGGTGCAGACTGGAGGGGGTACTGGGACAAGGAAGAGTGGGTATGAGCACAACATGCATTTGGGAGGGTGCATTTTTTTACTGGTATGAGGGACAGTGAGTGTACGCGTAATGTGCACTTGGGGGCACGTATTTGTATTGGGACGAGGGATAGTGGTTGTGAACATAATGTGCATTTAGGGGATGCAGACTGGTGAAAGTACTGGGACGAGAAATGGTGGGAGTGAGGGTTATGTGCATTGGAGGGTGCATATTTGTACTGGGATGAGGGATAGTGAGTGTAGATGTAATGTGCATTTGGGTGGGCGCGTATTTGTACTGGGAAGAGGGATAATGAGTGTGAGCATCATATGCATTTGGAGCACAGATTTGTGGAAGTACTGGGATGAGAAATAGTGGGTGTGAGCATAATGTGCATTTTGAGGGCGCATATTTGTACTGGGACGAGGGATAGTGGGTGTAGACGTAATGTGCATTTTGAGGGGCACGGTTGGTGGAAGTACTGGGACGAGGAATAGCGGGTGTAGTTGGAAGTAATGGTGACTACCTGTGAGTAAACACAGATTACTTTTTTAAAATATTGGCGTGTCCAAGGACCCGGTTCACATTGGGGCGCAGAAACCATCTACAGCGCTACCTTGGTTTCTGCTGGGCGCGTGTTGTGTGTGTGTACGATGCAAAACACAGCTCTTTGCACTGCATGTTTCTGTGCACACTTATTACTGTAAATCTGCTCTTCACGCTATTAATTTGCACCACGCAATCTTAGCGCACGCGCTTACACTTTTGTGCTACATTAACAACGTTTTGTAACTTAGGCCCAAAGTCCTTAATAGACGAGAAAAATATAACATATATGTATTGGCAAGTTTTGAATGCTGGAGCCCACCGTTACATGTTGCCATTACCAAATGTAATGGTCCCCAACGAATCGAACCCATAAGGACAAAGGCCTACAAGGATTCGAAATGGCAGTGCAGAGGCTGGCCACATATCTGGAAGGCACTTAACTCGTGAACTATCCACCTAGACCCTCTCTCTTAACACTGCACAATTTGATAATGTGCACAGCGTAGAGTGAAGGGAATCAAACATCTGTCAGCACTGCAGCCAGGTGGTACTCTGGTTTAAAATGTCCAAGCTCTTGCTCCCCTGTAACCTGCTGCCCTGATTTGTCCTTTGTGGGCCTCCTTGGCTTTGTCTTACATTTACTATTTTGTTGTTTCCTGTACTCTAGCCCCTGTCGTGCTTTCTGCCATTAACCAGTAATGCGGGAGGATATCCCACTGGTTAGGCATTCACATGTGACATGGGGCAAGCCTGCAGTTGCAGGTTCGAATTCCTACCTGGCTAACGTGGTCCTTCACTGCTCTGAGTGCGATGCATTTAGTAACATTACACTTGGGGATAATAACATTTGCATTCGAGTGCTTAGAAGCAGTAGGAATACAGCACTGCACATTATGTGCAAACCTAGTATTGCTATATATTTTGGGATTTCAAGAGAGTGTGTTGGCTTTTTATATTTTTCTCACTAATTCGTCGATAAACCCTGTTTCCCAAAGACCAGTTTCTGGGTTTAGAAGCGGTCCACCCCAGCCTTTTAATACGATTAAATCTTGTGTGTTGAATACCGAAAGTGTAAAGGGTGGGCTGGAGACGAGTATTTGCCACATGATTGCCCATTCCCCATTGCTCCTACCCATGAGCGAACAGAATGTAAACATATCTTGCTCAGAAGCACAGAAGACTCGGTCTCTGTAGACACTTTAAGACCATTCTGTGTCCTTTTAGGGATTCATTAGGAGTTTGGAGGTATTTCCTCTGAAATAAACTATACTTATAGCATATGGTACTGGATACAGTATGCCATACATATTCTAGGTAAAGCAAAGGCTTTAGTTTAAAGAAGGGAGAGGATAAGATACATGTAAATCACTGACAAATTATTTGTGCCCAAACAGAATCCTACAAAATAATTGCTTTTTGCATGTGTGTGCGCGCGTGCACGTGTTAACTGTGCATCAAGGTTCTGCATGCATTCCCCTCTGCATGGGATTTTCCAGGCCCTCTGTCTTCCCTGCCAGTTCATTGCAAAGCATATTTCTTCTAAAGATACAGACAGGTAATACAAAAAACATATGCAGTAAACATTGTGACAGAAGTAGCCTTTCTGGCCTGTATGTCTTCTTAAAAGCAATACTTTCGACATGTTGTCAAAACTGTATATAACTCACAAGAAAAAAGCATGTCCCGAAATATGTTAAGTATATTAACTTATAAATATTGTTTTCTGCACAGATGAGGTCGAATTATGTATTAGACTTGTTGTAGTATGTTACAGTGTTCAAGGATTGCATTGCCAATAACCAACCTCAAGGAGACTGTACGGGAAATACTAGCAGCTCTGGCCCACTGTGGACTTGGACATTCGGTGAGTTTGTTCTAGGTTACCTGCCTAACTGGGTTGTAGCTAATTCCTCTTAAGATTCCAGTTTACCACTAGATCCAAGAATAACATGTATTTTCAGATGCTAATTCTGCCTTACCCATTGCTAACTCAAACTAGGCCAGTTCCACAGGGACCTCATCACAAACCCAAAACATAATAGGCACACTATGTTTGCAACATTAGACAGCGCTGAAAACACTGATAACGTTGAGCGATGAAGTAGGACAAAATATTCCCCAAGCCGCCTAAAAAAAAGTAATCTTCCAATGCTGCTGCGAATTAAGAAAGTAATACAATATGAC
Source organism: Ambystoma mexicanum (assembly GCF_040938575.1). Taxonomy (NCBI): domain Eukaryota; kingdom Metazoa; phylum Chordata; class Amphibia; order Caudata; family Ambystomatidae; genus Ambystoma; species Ambystoma mexicanum. Next base: position 663,687,620 of record NC_090924.1, read on the forward strand.
GACATCTGATATCCCCTTGCCTTTCATACTGTAGCGCAGTGAAAGTTGCTGACGCAGGTTATGAACACGAGTCTGAAGGGGAACTTTTTTGTGGAAAAAAATACATCCCGAATAGCACACATTTTGCTTTTTGTTCGTGAAATTACAGCAGATACAATTGCGCTTTCCCTTCAATGTCAAATCCGATTTCCTTTTTAATTTTGCTTCATGCTGCAGGAAACAAAACCTGAATTTGTGATTGAAGTACCGCCTCCTCTTTTAGACACCTGCAGAAGCGGCTGCTCCACCCTCTGAGACGTCTTAACTTTCTCTGAACAGCCGGTAAGATAGCTCAGCGGGTTGAGCGCCCGCTGCTGCGATCTGAGCGTGATCTGCAGGTTGCAGGTTCAAATCCCAGCAAGGCCAATTCAGCATTTTATCCTTCCGAGGTTGATACATGAGTTTCAGTGGGGTGATATTGTATGTAAATATGTGCTCTGTAAAGCGCTTTGGATAAAGGCGCTATATAAATAACTCCTCATTATCCTCTAGCTCAGTCTTCTGAACTCTCATCCGCTTCCCCCTGCCTTTCAGACACTACATCCTCAGGCTCCTCTTCACTATCATCCCTACCATCACCAGTGCCACCATCAGTCCCACCAAATCCCCAGGAGCATTAGTCAGATTGTCTGTATTTTCCACCAGACCACAGATGTTTAGACCTGTGCCTCTGTCTCTTCAGATTCATAGCTGAGGACAAAGTTGGATTTGCACATACGTCTCTGTGTACACACTGATGGACAACAATGCATCTTTCTCCTTCCAGGCTGCAATTTTGTTTAGCAAAAACGGAAAGCAGGAAAACACAACAGAACAAAACAGGTGAAAACATTAGTTCCAGAAGTTTCGCTAACAACTACCATGCCAAAATGAAGGTTTTACAAAATAAATAAAAGGCAGATGAATTAAAATAGGGAACAAAGAGTATGTTTTCTCTAAATAAACTAAAACACTAAAAAAGAATGATTCCCTATAGAAAACAGAAACAATAACACATGATGTCCCTAACATAAGATGTCTCTGATAAAAAAATTAACTCCGAAAATAAAACAGTTTCTCAACCCATAGCACCAAAAAGCTTCCCATCTAACCTAAATACATGCATTAAAGTCGAAACGCAAAACAAATAGATAACTAAGCCCGCCGTGCCTTCCTCCAGCCAAAACTTAACCAGCAAAGAAACAAGGAGTTGTTGTTGGTATCCTATAGGTGTGTCCAAACGCACATTCCAAAATAGAACTCGCATACAACCCTCTGAGAATTCCAAAATTTGACGCAAGCCTGATGATCATACATGAGTACTTGCATGAGCTCTGTCTTGAAATATGGATCCGGCCTGAACTTGCACATGTTCGGCCGTCGCAATTCTTCTATGGTCTCCTGCAGATCCATCCAAATCGAGCTGTTGAGGCTCTGTTGATTTGTGGAGGGCTTCTGGGTAATTCCACTGTGGCTTATTCAGAACTGCACTTCACAGTCGTTACTGTGTGAGAAGATTAGATCAGTGTGTGACGAAATTACTACTGCCCTGCAGGAGTGCAAGGCTGAGTAGTGGCTAAACCGCCTACTCAGCCCTCACACTATTACAAATCAAAAGTGATCCCAATCAGAAAAGCGAAAAAGACAGTCACGAGGCAAGCCTCTTACGCCTTTGGTTATATGTGGGTCAAGGGCAGGCCATACTATTAGGAGGGGTGTGAAGGTGGTAACAGTATCAACCCAAACAGCAATAGTACAAAGGAGTTCAAAATAAAAGAATGCCTAAAAGTTCTACAAACATGTATACTTGAATAAAAGAGCACGCATATGCCAGATTAACGGACTATAAAACAATAACAAAAACCCACTCCTGGGCAAAGAATGCAGAACATGCAGAATGCAGATGTGTCAGGTACTCTGCAGATTGTAGCAGGGATGAAAGGGAGGGATTCATAACAAAGTCGCTTAAAATGATATGTCTTTGTAGAAAACAGTGGCAAATGGTTGGCTTATCAGTCTCTTTGGCCCCAAAAGAGGTAAAGGGGGCTGCACTGCACAAAAGTACCAACTATTTTCTTGGACAGTTCAATGATGTTGATCCAGGTTCTAGAGTACTGTCTTTGCGGATCAACCCAAGCTGGGATGCAATGAGTTGTGCATGTCCAGGCAGATAGTCAGCATCCAGTAGGTTCAAACCAGTGCTCTGTGTACTTCGAAGGTGCCTTCAAATTGATGCTGTTCAGTAAGCCCATCAGGGTCAGTCCAAAAGTAGAGCTGGTGAGTGACCAGATAATTCCAGTGGTTTGATGCTTTGACCTTGGTGATTCAATGCATAGTATGACGAGGCAGTGGTTTGAAGGCTTCCAAAGCACTGAGATGTTTTTTGGGATGAACAGGTGCCATGCTCTGCTGGTATGATTCTGCATTGAGCCAGTTCAATGAATGCAAAACAGTGGTTCAAAGAAGTTCTAAGAGAGTGTCAAAAGCAGCACCACAGGTTCTGATGGGTTGAAGGCATATAAAGGCAGCGGACTCATGTGTAAGAATGGATAGAAGCTTCAGAATACAGAAATCCAGCTACTTTGCTGCTTCTGGTGCTTCAAGACTCAAGTTTGGGAATTCTATCTGGCACCCGCAGAAGTCCTTCAGCTCGAGTGAGGGTCGTGAGTACTGGAGAAGCAGGTGGAGAATGCAGGTCTTGGGCCAACAGCAGATCAACCTCAATATTCCCTGGGGATGGGTAGGGAGCAGAGCTTGCCACTGCATTGCAACAAGTGTCTTCACCTCTGGGATAGTGCTTTGGAATGCAGAATCACAAAAAAAGGTCCTACAAGGCTTTTTGTCATTCGGATCGTGCAAGTGCAACAACAAGAAATGCAGGCGAGTGGGGTGGTGGGGGGGGTGCCGGTCAGAGCGGACTGAGCTAATGCTAACATGGGAAGGGTGGAGAGCAACCACGTGCTGTGGTGTTAGGGGAAGGTGGGGAAGAGGGCCACTGGGCTAGGCAAGTATTAAGGGGAAGCCAGGTTGACATGTGCCAGGGGAAGCAGTGAGTGCAGGGAGTGAGGGTCCACATGCTAAGTGCGAGGATGGGGATGGGATGGGCACAATAGGGGTGTAGGCCCCACCAGGCTAGTACAGTGGAAGGGAGCCTGGTATGGCAACTGCAGGTATGGGGTGGGCAGGAGGGAACAAAGTGCATGGGTAGACTGGACGAGGAGGGCCTGGTGACCTGTATGACTCAGAACGAACCAGACAGTCAGACAAATGCGGCAGAGGAGGACATTAGCAGGGAAGGGGGTGAGGGAAGGAAGAAGAGAAAATGAGGGGCTTAAGAAGCTTCAGGAACTTTAGGAGATCTGGCTCAAGCCTGAGAGGGGCAAGGAGGTTATTCTGCGGAAGAGAGAAATCCCCCACTCTCTGTTTGGAAAAGCGTCTGATGTGCAGAGAATTGGAGTTAGAAGACCGAAGGGTTTTAGCAGGGAGGTATTAAGTGAGAGAGAATTGGAGGTAGCGGGGTCCCAGGCCCAAGAAAGCCTTGTGGATGATGCAGAGGGTCTTGAACTTGATCCTCGCAACAACCGGGAGACAGTGGAGATATTTTAGGGCTGGAGAGATGCCGTCCCTGGGCTTGAGGCCAAGGAAAAGTTTCACAGTCCTATTCTGGATTTGTTCGACGAGGGTGAAGGGAGGATTTAGGCAAACTGAGGAAGAGGCTGTTGCAGTAGTCCAGCCTAGAGAGGACCAGAGCTCTGGAGACAATGGGCCTCATTACAAGTCCGGCAGTAGCCGTGCCGTAAAAACCGCCAGGCTGATGCTGTACCGGTATTACCATTCCACCTCCGTGATTGCTGGAATCACCGGGGCATTACAACCCTGGTGACCCGGTAATTCCGGAGGCGGAATTCTGTAAATCCCCATTCCCATGGAGTCCCAAGTGAGAATGCCCCTGAGAAGGTGCAGCTGAAAGTGGTCCTTCGTGGCAAGGTCCACGATATGCGGAGAGAAGGAGAGAGAGGAGTCAAAAATGACACAAAGGTTGTATGCCCCACAAGAGGGTTAGGGGAGGGGGCCCATTGAGGGCAGCCAGAGAGTAGGAGGCAAGGAGGGAGCAGGGGTCCCAATGAGAAGGATCTCAGTCTTACTGGCATTCAGGTCGAGATTTGTAGCAGCAGACAATGCCTGATTGGCAGTCAGAGAGTCAGGAATGAGAAAGAAAAAAGAGGAGGAGTCTAAGGAAGCTTGAAGGAGAGCTGTGTGTCATCTGCATAACACTGGAAGCGAGGAGAGAAGGTAGAGATCAAATGGGCTAGAGGGGCAAGGTCGATGGTGAAGAGCCACTGTGAAAGGACAGAGCCCTGAGGGATGTTGCAGGTGGATAGTATTATGGGGAAGAGAGATGGACCCAGTCGAACCTGGGAAGGTCAGTCAGAGAGGAAGTAGGTCAACCAGTCCAGTGCCAGGTCTGTGATGCCAAGGGTATCACATAGCCGATTTATAAGGTTCACATGATTGACTGTATCAAAGGCAGGGGAAAGGTCAAGAAGGATGAGAACAGAAGGAGAGTTGGAATCAAGATTTGAGAGCAGGTCTTCACGGTTGCTCAGGAGGTCCATTTCTATGCCTCTGGCTTCTATGAAGCCAGACTGGTGGTCATGAAGACTACCAACAGATACAGGGTTGTGGATCAACTAGGAGATGACCAGCTTCTCCAAGAGTTTGCCCAGGAAATGGGTAATGTTGATAGGGTGGTAGTTAGGAGTAGTTGGTGGATGGCTTTTTAAGGAGAGAGAGAGCACAAGGGCGTGCTGTAGGGGTAGCGGGAAGGAACCAGTGGCAAAAGAGTGATTGCAAGGGATCCAATTTTGTCCTTGATGGTTCGGGAGGAGCAGGGGAGCACCTGTTTGGAGGAGACCTTCGTAGAGAAGACTTGTCTAGAGATTTCATCTGGTAGTACAGGCGAGAAAGAGGACATTAGGAGGGATGGGGAAGTGGAGCCAAGGGAGGCCAGAGAGCAGGTGAGGGAGAATGGAGTGAAGAGGAGAGTGAGGGCAGGATGTCCTGAGTTTGGGTTATCAAGTGAGAGGCCAGTGCAGTGCAGAGGATCAGGGTTGGAAGAGGAGAGATGGAGACTGCAATAGGTTTGGCGAGTTCCTTGCAGATTTTGAATAGTTCAGCCGTGTTGCTAGTGGCCCCAGAAATGCAGGCTTGAATATAGGCCTTCTTCATCGAGTGTATGGGGAGTCTGCATTGTATTTGGACCATGCAGCAGGCCAGTCTGTCAGAGGATGTGCTCAAGGCCTGCCACTTCTGCCCAGCAACTCTGCACTTGCATTTCAGAGAAACTAGATTGGAATCATACCAGGTGTTGAGCTTGGAGGCAGGCTTCATGCGGACCCTCATAACAGGGGCAAGGATGTCCAGAGTTGTGGAGATGGAGAGGTGAAGGTTTGCAAGGGCTGTGCCAGTGTGAGAGTCAGTTGCCGGAGTGGGAAGGGGGATGAAAGTGGCACAAAAGCAGCAACTTACACTCCCTTCACCGGTCTAATGACAGATAAGGAGACTACCTGTGCAGGCAGAGGCTTGAGTAGGGGACTGTTAGGGAGAATTCTCGAAATGTGCTAATTTCCCTTACCTTTTGAGACCCCTAGAAACTTTGCTGGATTTCTAGGATTTGATTTCTTTTACCTGGAAAGAGTGTGAGGCTATTTTCCCACTCCTTCATGTATTTTGATGTGTGTTTTACTTTTGTGTTCTTTAGTTATTCTGATTTAGACAAACTCCATGGCATCATCTTTTTCTGTGTGTCACACAGAACCTTCAGTGCAGTGGCACAGGGGCGTCTTTCAGACTGCCCAAGGTTTAAATACCTTCCCTGGGACTGACTAATGTCTCCCAGGGCATGTAAAGTTAAATTGGCTTTACTAGTCTCTAAATGTACTGACCCAGCACACACTATTTTACTATAGAGTGCTGGAGGGGTTGCCTAGCTTCCCCTGAGTCAAAACGCTCATGTAACAGTAAAATGTTACCATTTCCTACTTTAAATGGCTGGTGGCAGTGCTTTAGATCAACTACCGTGATTTTTCCCTACCGCTAACAACGGTAAGAAAAAGTAGGGTCAGCGATGTTTTTCAATATGGCGCCCAAGACCTATCTGTAAAAACAGACTCCGGTCATCTTTTTTCGCCATTTCTTTTAGGAAAGGTCCTTCTTGTTTTTGTCTCGGCGCGCCAAACCAGGTTTGGTCTCTTTGTTGCTTGGCCTTTGGCGTGCTTCAGTGGTGAAGCCCTCCTCTGGCACCAGGGTGTCTGGGGTGGACAGAATGTAAGGGAGGTGCCCGAAACACCCTGTGCTTAGTCTCCTAGGAGACCTGAATGCACACTGGTGTGATTGGCCAGATCGCAGTCCGGCAAGGACAGCCAGCCCTGCTGTGTGAGTGACAGCCAGGCTGGAATGAATGGGGGAAAACTGTTTAAAAAGCAGGTCTCTGGGACTTGGAAAGCAGAGTCAACCACTGGAACTAAAGAACCAAAGAGGAGAGGAAGGAAGAAGACTTCTGCAACTCCTGGATGACCGGTGAAGCCCTGCTGCAGGTCCGAATTGCCTGAAACTCCGACGACAGAGAAGCCTTTTAAGGTTAACTTCTTCCCTTGGGTTTGGTGGGAACAACCAACGTGTAAGCCACCTGGACACCGTCCTATTCTGGTTGAATTTTCATCAGAGTGCAGGTGAAAACCGGATAGCCAGAGGGAAGGAAACCAGCTTGTGGACTTTAAGGCACTCACACCTTAAACTGGCATCTTGCTACAGCTTTTGGCCTCTTCCCTGGGCAGTGCAGGAACCTCCCGACTTCCTCCTTCTTGTCCCCATGACTGAAGCTCAAGAACAGCGAGATCTGCTCGAAATTCCAGGAACAACTGCCTCAGCTACAGCTTTCTTCGTTGACAATGTACTGTGCAAACACGGTCAAGAAATCTTTTTGGCCATCCAGAAAGTGTGTGAAACTTTCCTCAACTATGAAGGCTTGTCCGTCCCTAAACATTTGTCAAAGTTTTCGACTAGCCAAATTCTTTAGAAATCTGTGGCAAAGACTTAACCGTTACATACCAGAACAGTGCTATCCTATACAAAAGACTCTGAATCATTGACTTTGGCCGAGGCCTATTGAGAATAATTGCTGGTGGTATTTAACCGAAACCCTTTGCCCTGCCTATGAATGTATTTGGGCTGTCTATTCTCATAACCTTGTCTTTTCCCTCCCTTATTAAGTATCTGAAGTGCCGTTTTGCTCACACTTCATTTATGAGCTAAACTTGTCAATTACTTAAGGTTGGATTTTTTTGGTGTAATAGTGTGTGATATTGAACTGCTTATGCTAGTGTAATGTTCTATAACTGACTGCGTAAATAAATGTATATTATTTTACCAAGAAACCTTGAGTAAGTGTTTACTTGAATCACTGTATTGGTTGGTCCTTTGTGTAAGTTTTTCTACTGCTCACTTAAACTCTTGAGATAAGTCTGGCTGCTCAGCCATCTCTATCACTTTACTGTGTAGTACAGGCTTGTACCAAAGGTGAAATTGTGCTTACACTTGTAGTCCTAATTGCCTTTAGTGTTCCCAAAGGGTACTGCAGGTGATTCTGCCTAACAGGACCCAAGCGATCCAGTTGACAGGAGAGGATGGCATTGTCAGACCAGTAGAGGGGTGTAGTGAGAGGGTTGGAGATAGGGTTGTCTGCTGAGATGAGAGCATCCAAGGTGTGTCTGGCTGAGTGTGTCAGACCAGAGGGACGAATGGTGAGGGAAAGAGAGTCACAGAGGCGGCAGAAGAGTCAGTTAGCCACATCAGGTGAGTCAAGGTGAATATTGAAGTCTCTGAGGAAGAGAAGCATGGAGGTGGAGGCCAGAAGATAAGAGGTGAGGTCGGAGCACTCTGGAAGGAAGAGGGAGACTAGACCAGATTCCCTGTAGATGGTGGTAAGAGTCAGTGAGAGGATTGGAGAGATACAAAGCCTGCAGATGAGGCATTCAAAGAAAGAGTAGGTCTGAGTGGGTATGATAGTAGCAGGGACCCATTCAGGGAAGATCAGGTCCACTCTGCCGCCAGCCTGGTTAGGCCTGGGCTTATAGAGGATCTTGTATGCCTCCGGGAGAAGAGTGTCAAAAATAGTGACAGAGCTGGTAGCAAACCATGTCTCAGTGAGGGCGAGGATGTCGAGGATGAAGTCTTCAAGGAGGAGGCAGATTTCAGGGGAGTGTTTAACAAGAAAGCGAGAGTTGAGGGTAGCTAAGTGGATCTGGTTGAAATCTTTGAAGGTCATCCGAGGAGGGGTACAGGAATGTGGTATACACGTCATTGGTGGCGAGGGGGCCAGAAGGGTGGCAGAAGGAAGAGTGTCAGGAGAAGGGGGGCGGTTGATGAGAGATGGAAGACACCTATCAAGAAGAATGAGGTTGGGCTGAGAGCCTTGGGTCATGACAGTGGCACTTAGCAGTTTTTGACAGCACCTTTATATTGACTATTGTACACTGCTTTGCTTTAGATATATAGATGGAAATCAATTACATCCAGCAGTGTCTAACAGGTTGCATTTAGATTTTTTCTACATTTTCTCTATGTTTATATACATTTATATACATTTTATGATGTAATCGTGTGAATGCATTTTGTACTCTATTGTGACCTTTTGATAAATAATAAAATATAATGATGTAACTGTTTACCTGACTGAGCCTCTCTTCCCTCCACACTTGCCAGAGTCAATTATTAATTGAATAATGTTTGTATTTATCCATGTGACCCCTTGCCTTATTCTTTACACATATTGCTCCCCTTGATCACGGTTTAGGGGACGCCCATCTTCTTGCTCTTAGTGCCCTTATAGACGACATAATGATGCTCGTAGAGGATGGGAAGTGTGCCAAGAGTAATTCCCAATGAGTTCCATCATTAATGGGTGAAGAAGAGAAAGGGGAGACGGCTGAGACCATTTGAGGAATCAAAAGGTCCATGGAGGGAACAACAGCAAGACAGGCACAGACGAATCAGGTGCACGAGAAAGGAATTCCAGACCAGTGAAGGGAGTTTACTGAGGCAGGCGGAGGACGAGCTTGGCAAAGAGGCTAAGAGACTTGATCCTTTTCCAACCTTCCTACGCCGAGTCTCCAAAGGAATGTTAATCAGAGAAGGAGCAGGAGACCCCTTCATTCTAAAGGCAAAAGACCACAGCGATTTGATGTAAGCAAACCTGAAGTTTGCCATCTTGTATCATACCCAAAGTGCTTTGCACCCCAGGAAGTGTAGAAGCCAGGGAGGGAAGTCTGCATAAAACTGAGAAGGAAGGAAGCTTCCTCCAGTCCCTTCTGCTCTGCCTGACTGCTCTAACTCTGCCCCTTCCAAATCATGCAGCTGCAAAGGCCCTTGGGCATGCAACATACTAGTGTCAGGCTGGTCCTTTTGTTGTCGGCGTACCTCTTTAAAGCATGGTTCCCTGGAGCCCTTCCACTGGGAGTTTCCTGAGCTGAAGATGTGTTGCACAGCTTCCAAATGGATTACTGGAGACACATCCTACCTGCCTATTGTCCTGCTTGCTGAGCAGAGACAGGCAGTCTGTCTAGAAACCACATAGCCTTTCCATGGGTGGCCTGAGCTCACAGGGTTGAAATGTTTATTATCCAAATCTGATGTGGCTTTAAAAAGTATGTGAACGATCAGTCATCATACCAAAACACAGGTATGGTTATTTGCATAGCGTACACTGCCACCAGACAGATCGTTTTGCACAATTAGTATGGTGTTGGTTCAGAGAGACTGATTTCACTGCAATGTGCGTATGGAGTGACTTTGCTTTTTGACTTTTGCTAATGACGTTTGTACCTACTCTGTGCCACTGAAGAGCAGGTGCTGCAGACCAGGAGACACATCAGCAGAGCACATTTGAACACTCTACTTTTGACATGGACCTTTCTGAAAGGAGGCACCTGTTTAACAGACCCTACTTTCTGAGGTGGGTTACCCATATTATTGTATTATTGGTTTATGTTGGAGTGGGTAGTATGCAGTGCACCTACCCACGTACTTTAGTAAGATTACTCTGAGTAGATGGTCTGGTCTGGCTGCAGGTCCCAACAATGACTGTTATTCACTACTCAGTCAATGTGCAAAAGAAGGTTTGGGAATGTTGGGTTCCTGCGCCTGACCTTTTTGTTAAAACACAAAATCCTACACATGGATGTGTGTACTAATTGAGTTACACACATAATACTGTTTCAAACACACTCTACACCGTAACTGTGCCTTGAGAAAGCCACTGTAAAGGTGAAACAATCGCACGGGCCTCAAAATGGACTATGTTGGCACCATCCTAAGAATTGTAATTGTGCTTGGTTTAAAACCAATAAATCATATTTTATAAATTCCACGTGTAGGATTTTGTGTTTTATCAAAAGGGCCAGGCTAAAGGAACCCAACATTCCCAACGTTTGTGTTATTATTATAGAAATTAAAAAAGTCAGGGTACACTGCGACTGCTCTCAGAATAGATTGCTGACTGGAAGTTAGAGGTTAGTAGGAGAGAAAGCAGTAATAAATAGGAGTCACAGTAAAGAGTAACATATGTTATAACCTTTGTTATATAATACTTTAAGCTATGCCAATTTGTAAAACTCAGCAACAAAACTGGAGTATGCTCTTGGTGCTGGCATAAACTGACACACATCCTTACACATGTAAATCTATAAACTATAGAGCTAGAGAGTGAGGGAATAATCAGGAGAAACATCTGGAGTTTAAGAATCTCCACATATGGATTTTCAATATACAAATGCAGACCAGTGCACCCACTACATATCTTAGTGTATGTGAAGTAACATGTTTCTGAATTAATCCTAGGAAAATGAAATAACTGCAATAAAATGTGTCATACATACAGCCTTGAAATCAATTTGAGACTTGACTGGAACACAATCCAGTTAAATCAGTACTGGTGTCATATGGATAGCCTTATTCTGTACCTTCTATGGATGAAAAACACAGCGATTAGGCATGCCTACAAACGCATGCTTGATGTAGTCCAGATAGGATATGACTAAAGGTTAAGTCCCCAGAACTTTACCTGCAAAGGTCAAGTGTGGGAATATTTTCATTAGCATTTTTCATGGTTAAAGATGCCGTTTTCAATACTGCGTTCCCCTGAGGTATCATGGTCATACTTTCATTGACCAGGATACCAAGGATTTATTTTATAATGGTTAAGGCTTGGGAACACATTCAAGGTCCAGAAGGCCAGAGAGATAATGGCCAGGCAGTAGCAGCACGTCCTACTATTTCATTCAAACAGTTACTGCCAGAAGAAACTTGGAAAATGGATTCCTCAAAATTACAACTTATAGCGTTAAGTGAAATAACAGTTGAGTGTCATGGTTTAGTTAAAAACTTTGATATCAAATGATCGAATTAGTTTGAACGGGGAATATGGTTTTCAGAACTAATCACACTATCTTTAAACAGTAAGGATTCAGTATAGCCAAGGTAACGTAGCAGTTGAGCCATTGAGGGTGAGAATTCTAGAAATGAATAGAAGCATTTTATTTAGGGAAAATCCCATGCAAAAATGCAAGTGATCAACACTGAGGAAACCTCTGAGAAAAACACATTACGGTGCCACACATACTCATTCTGAAAGGGAAAATGGATAACTCAAACTAACTCACGGCACTTCCTTTCTTTTCAAAGGCACCATCGAAAGAGCACGATTTTCTAATTAGCAGAGAACTCCAGTAGGTTGACTCTGCACATCAATTCCTCATCATACAAAAAACAACCAGGTTCAGACAACATTTTGAGAGCAATTTACTATAATTCAGGTTCTGTTTGAATTCCTTGTGTAATTTATTAAACACACAACTGATAATCTTAGTTTATTTACCCCTCTCGCATAATTACCATGATTATGTGGCATGCACGTATGTTCATATCTTGCTGATGTACGGCAGTGCCCTGTAAGTTAATATCAGGTTAAAATCCACATGACATACAAGACATTTGAATTACTCATTTGACATTAGGATGACATTACATGTTGACTTTTGTTATTTTACTTGACGTTTTAGATATCAATATTTGACATAAACGTGCATCAGTAACACAGATCCATATGAGATGGGCAGGCATGCTCAAGGTGATTAATAACTTGAACTGTAGGTAGGATAAATCTCTTCCTTTTAGCTGCGACACTCCCATTTTATTTGCTTTTATTATGTTAACTCTGTATACGTTATGTTCCTGTATGTATGATCCAAATTGTGCATGATAGTTTTTGATTTACAAGCCTGTATCTATCCCTACCATGCTTAATGTGAAGGCTTTGGACTACTACCATGTTCTCTCAAACAGATGTACCTCATGTATGGGATCGGGAAAGTGTGACTGTCACTATTCCCTTAAAACACTATAGGTCTACCATCAATAATGCTTCACGCAACATGTAACTCAGCCACGTTATTCTTGGACCAGAGACTACAGTCATACTGTAAGGCCCAGTGACATGATTTGTTGTCAAATATGTATCAACAGAAAGCTGGACAAAACCTGCATGCAACTTTGCGGTTTTCAAATTGCCCACATTTTTACTAAATTATATGTGTTTATTTTTATGGTAACAGTGTATGGCAAGCGGTAGATATTAACAGAGTTCTTAGCCACCAAGAAACTAATATTTCCAAATGTGTTTATTAATCCATATTTTGAAATGTTAATTTGAAGTGTATACAATTATATAATGGTAAATAACCAGGTACTGAAGCATATTTTACTAGCATAAAACAGAGCGAGTGGCACAAAATAACAATCCCCAACGTTGGTTTATGAAGCATTGTTTTAACCCACCCACAGACCCTGCAATACTGCAATTTACTGACAAATACAATACCATCAGCTTATTATCATAAAATTTAGAGAAGATTAGGTATCTGGACTAAGCCCCTCCCACCTGATGTCTTCCTGGTTGCTGCTCTTTTTCCCCACTTAGCAAGCCCCTCCCATCAGCTGCCTTCCTCATTGCTGCTTCCTTTCCCTACTTAAGGAGCCCTCCAGCCTCTTTTCCTTTGCAGATGGGGAGCGGGTTCAAGTGGATCTTGGTCACCTGGCCTAAGCCCCACCCACCTGGTGCCTTGCTGGTTGCCACTCTTTGCCCCCACTTAGCAAGCCCCACCCACCTAGTGGCTTCCTGGTTGCTGCTCTTTTTCCCTACTTGAGGAGCCCTCAAGCCTCTTTTCCTTTGCAGATGGGGAGCACCTGCAAGTGTTAAGTGGATCTTGCAAGTGGATCTTGATCACCTGGTCTAAGCCCCGCCCACCTGGTGCCTTCCTGGTTGCCGCTCTTTGCCCCCACTTAGCAAGCCCCACCCACCTAGTGGCTTCCTGGTTGCCGCTCTTTTTCCCTACTTACGGAGCCCACCAGCCTCTTTTCTTTTGCAGATGGGGAACAGATGCAAGTGGATCTTGGTCACCTGGCATAAGCCACACCCAACTGGTGCCTTCCTGGTTGCTGCTCTTTTTCCCCAGTTAGCAAGCCCTGACCACCTGGTGCCTTCCTGGTTGCCGCTCTTTTTTCCTACTTAAGGAGCCCTCCAGCCACTTTTCCTTTGCAGATGGGGAGAAGATGCAAGTGGATCTTGGTCACCTGGCCTATGCCCCACCTACCTGGTGCCTTCCTAGTTGCCGCTCTTTTCCCCACTTAGCAAGCCTCGCCCACCTGGTGTCTTCCTGGTTGCTGCTCTTTTTCCCTACTCAAGGAGCCCTCCAGCCTCTTTCCTTTACAGATGCGGAGCAAGTGCACGTGGATCTAGGTCACCTGGCCTAAGCACAACCCACCTTCTTAGCCCTGCCTCTTCCTTCCTGCTCTTAACTCTTAGATGAAGGGCATCTCTTGCCTGGGCGTCCGAAGCGAAGGGCATACAAAGAAAAGGACAATTCCTGTTTGGACCTGTTCGAACTAGGAGGATCCAGGGCCCAAACCCTGTTCAGACTGCAGGTAAGCATGCATCAACATGTGTTTACTCCCTCTGTCCCCACAGGCTATCCCCACCTCTCTGGTCCCCCTCTGATGTTCTCTTGTGCCCACCCTTTCTCACACAGGTGTTTCCTGTTGTGCTTCATTCTTCTAGACTGCTCCCGCTCTACCCCCTCCAGCCTAATTCTGTAAGAGTGTATCCTGATAAATTCTGCTTTCACCATCACCGTCTTGTGGCCAATGCTGAATTTGACTTTTATCGACTTCATTGATTAACAGTGCATCACCCTTTCTCATGGTGGCCCTGAATCATGCTGTTCCCATCTACATCTTGTATCCAAGCTTGCGACATTATGTGTTACTACTGACTTCTGCAATTGCATTTGCTCTCCGCTCTTGCTTCTCCACTCTTTTTGACTGCTTACTCTCTGTTCTCTCCTCCTCTCCCTTTCTCCCTTTTCCTATCTACGTCCTGTCTCCCCTTACTTTCTGCTATGCACTTACTCTATCAGAATTGTCACTGGACCTAGTATGATAGCAACCTCGTCTGTCTCCTCCCCTCTCCCCTTATTTGTTCCCACCCCTCCTCCAGCACTATCGGAAATGTTGTCATTCCTAGTACGATAGTCTCTTGTTTTGTTGCTCCCCTCCCTTCCTGCAACCCTATCCCTCACCTTTTGTTTTCTCTGGCTCTACCAGAATGTCATCAGGCCTAGTACGGTAGTCGCCTGTCTGTTTCCATTTCTTTCCCACTCTCACCCTCCCTTCCTTATCTATGTATTAACTCTTGCAGTATCTGAAAGGTCGTCAGGCCGAGTACGATAGTTAATTTCACATCCTTACTGTTCACAGCCTGTAAGAATTTCATCATATTTTCCCTCTTTCCCTCCCTTGCCTTGAATCGCTTTGAAACACAATGTGTATAGATGCTATCTAAATAAAATATCACATCATACTTACAGATCTAAACAAACCACAGATGTCCTTCCCATACCTGCAACAGATCAAGATGGACATATTACCGGACAATTTCTCCATAACTCGTGGCCAACACACTTCCAGAACTAAACCTTGCCACCTACTAAAACATCATCCTTTTCTATATTAAGAAGGTCATCACAAGTGATGCTCACACACCACTTCTCAATATCATCAGCACATCTTTCATGCAAGGCCCCTTCCAAGATGCACTGAAAGGGGGCAGATCCTAGAAATCTAATCCAGCCACAGACAATCAGTCTAATTATCAGTGCATCATGCATAGCCTTTGCCTTGGCAAATTGACAGGAAAATCATTGCAAGCCAGTTCCCAAAAAGATCACTCAGCAAAATCTCATACAATGCATTAAATCCAGACTGCAAACACAATTCAGCACATGGACTTCCATTGATTAAGTTATTGATGACACTCTTCACACCATGGACAAAGGTGACCTCAGCTTGCTCATCCTACTTGACATCCCACATGCCTTTGATATCATTGACCACAAATCCCTCCTTAGCATCCCCTACACATGTCGGAGTTTTGATGGAAAAGTCCTGCAGTGGTTTCCAGTCTACCTCTCCAACAGAGATCCACTTATTCAGAAGGGTTCCAATAGTAATTTTCAGAGTTTCTCAAGGCTCCATCCTTTCCCTTTTCATCTTTAACCTCTTCATGCAACTTCTGGGTAAACTCTTCATCAGCACTGGGATCAAGATTTATCAATTTGTCACTCCATCTCAAAATAACGTATTCAATTTTCTATTATTAATATTGCTATTTTAAGCAATGCCATGGGCTACTTTGTCCTTCAGCTTTCCTATGAAGTTAAACAAAACTTCAGATCAAAAAGATGACAATTTTGTACTAATAGGCGACAGATGTTGTTCCAAAATATTTAACGCATTTAAGGTTTTAATAAGTTCTTCATGTAATGAGGTCATAGCATTTATTGTATTCTCAATCTCCATTTTGTGTATCAGAAAAAAACGGAAAAAAGCAAAACAGAGATACAGAGGAATTAGAGTTTTAACTGGGAATTTTCTCAGGCATTAATGATTGGAAATTACTGTGCCTATTTGGCAACATTTACACGCTTCACATTTATATAATTTGTGCTGAGTAGCAACAAGCATGTTAAAGTACAAATAGTCACTGTATACTTCTACACATGTAAACATGAAAACGGAAGTATAAATACTCACTGAATATCATTATAATTTCAACCTTAAAACCAATTTTGGTATTGATGTAGCCTGATTGATATATGAAGTGAGTGTCGAGGTTGAACTTGAAGTGGTATACCATGCATCCCTGTACCATATGTATACTCTTTGTAAAAAAATTGCTTTTGTTAGTTTAACTTTAGCTCTTTCTTTAACAGATATTTTAAAATTAAATTTCAATGATTTGTGTGAAGTATGATGTATAGATTATGAGTGTATGTCATCTAAGTCTATTGTGTGTGGATATATCACAATTGTGTGTATGTATATAAGAGTATAGTGTATGACTGTATTGTATATTGCAGGGGACTTCATCACTGACTCTTCACACTTACGCCACACACACTTGCAACACACTCTTACAACACACACATTTACAAATGCTCTGCAAATGTTCCTATGTCAGACGCGCTTATTCCACATGCTCTTATGCCATTCAATCATAGGCTACACTTTTTATGCCACATGCCCTTATACCAAACTTATTAATGCCATGCACTTATTCACCACACACTCTTACACCATATTTTCACACAACAAACACTCACACAGCATACACTCACGAAACATACACCAATATGACATACCACACATTAAGCATACACCTGACACTCATATAGCAGACTCACATTCCAAGCACTCATTCACCACTGATACACCATAAATGCATATGCCATACACCATAAACAATCCACTGATATGCCATACAATCCTATGCCATACACACATACTCCATACACTAAAATCGCACAAATCAAATAACATAAACACATACGTCATGCACTCATATACCATGCACTCAGACACCATACACTCATGTGACACACACTCATACGACATATAGCATACATTATGTACTGATATTCCATACACTCATATGGAATATGACAGTACACCATTTACACATACCATACACTAAAAAAACAGAAGGAAGAATTCCATTCTGGATTAGTCATTGCAAAGATCTCCTCTGGGATATAGAAGATCACCTCAACTATTGGGGCACCACTGCAAAGAAACAACATTGGACAATTAAGTCTAAAACAGACATCAATTACAGCAGTTCTGTAGGAGACATTGGCATTCTGGGGGAAAAGCAAAGCTTAGGATGGGGAAGTTGCATAGTAACTAGATTCTTGGATTAAAATCAGAGGGGATATATATCCAGTGCATGTATTTTGTGACCCAAGTCACTTGACCTGAGTAATGCTTCTGTGATAGTTGACCAGTGGCTTTTGACACGTACAGGGTCCTCCTATGTGCAGTCCATGGAAAATTGTTATATTTTAAAATGTATGATTGACAAATACATATACACACAATATGACATCAGAAAATTTCGAGCAGCCAAAGCAGGATGTAATAATACATTACATTATTTCTTCCAATTACACAGTTTTGTTGCAAATACTGCCAATGGAAAGTGAACTGTCTTCTGTTGTTTTTATGTTTTCAGCATTCACTTCTGCAATTGCTGTGGGAAGACTTTTGGCTTTGCCTCAGCGATTGTCTGATCTTCTGGAAATTAAGAGCATTCAAGGCTGTGCCTGTGAGTGAATGGCAAACAAAGTCAGGTCAGCCTAGGAGTAAGAACACATTTCAAATGAAATGGCTGAAATGTCCTAATGTCGGTGGCCATGCGGATCTTCCTTATACCAGCCTTGCTCCCCAAATTGCAGTCCACCATGTTGCTGAAAAATTAGTGGTTGGGCAAAAAAGCAATTATCCTCCATTTGAAGTCCCTCCTTTATTCCTTGCTTTATTTTAACGCCACTAAATTGGATTCTGGGATTTTCTGAGGCATTTGAGTCCCCAAAGGACTATTCTTTTGACATGAATTATTTTTCTGTTTTTATTTTTTTTATTTGGTTGGCTGAATATATCTAGTTTTCAAATCTTATTACAATTACAACTTTCAAATATAAGTAACATATAAAACGTATCAACTGTACAATCTTTGCATGTAATAAAATACAGTAAAATACTTATGACATTTGAATATGGATCGCATTTCTCACATAATAATAAATAACAATACATTCATAAAAGTGCACTTTAAAATAATTCTTTTGCCCAATTTTTTCTTCCCATTAGAAATGTTGTTTTCATGATACCAAATTTAGCTCATCATTCTATGTATATGCACAATAAAACCTTCATTACATTTGTCATGGTGTAAACATTTTTCCAAGATTAACTCTTCATTCTATTCAGAGATTGGAGATAAGATGGCATCCAAAAAATGAACTATTGCAATCTTTAGAGAGATTCACACACTGGTAAATATTACAAATCGCGATGCATATTCAGTTGATTCTTAAAAAAGATATGACGTTTCTCAATTAGAGCAGGACATGTCACAATCAGATGCTTCAACGTTTCTTTGTGTGATGTATTCTCACAATAACGTCAAAAATGACTCTCTTTTGGAATCAGCCCTCTCCTTGCCTTAATGGCATTTGTAGGGCACAGGTTTAATCTAAGAAGGGAAGTGAGTGGGCACCACTTGATAGTAAAACCATGTATCTCAAGTGTTCAGAATTCTAAGCAAAAAGAAGATTCATTCAAACAATGTATATCCAAATATTCAAAAGGAGCTGGCTGTGACGAATTTGGAGACACCCAAACTCAAAAGACATGTGAAGCAGGAGACCAAGTGGAATACTAGGTCACACAGCCGCTCTCTATAGAACCAGTCTGGGTATATGGCTAGTTAAGATTACTGAGAGTTCAATTTTCAAGTAAAAAAGAGATGTCTTTGGTTGAAAAACGACAACAACATTGAGGTTCAGTTGTTTTTTCAAAACAATTTTATCAACAATAATAATAGTCTCAAGAATGAGAAGTCACTAATATTCTCTTAGTGAGGAAGAATTTGCCACCATTGATTTATCAATCAGACCATATTTGCCAATGCATTTCGGAAATAGATTTCCTTTGTCAGGGCCAGTGTAAAGATAATATATACAAGTTCACAAAATGGAGAAAAAACAGTTGAAGTTCGTATAAAGCAACATATAAGTGTCATACATTATTGTAACAAAATTAGGAACATACCATTCAGTTGTAGTTTCAGAGTGGATGGATAAGGTGAGAGCATGAGAGAAAAGAGAAAAATAATAACCATCATAAGACCCTGTTTACTGTAAGTATCAGACAGTAAAGCCAAATGAGAGAAACGTTTACCTGAGATTGATAGGTTGCATGCAGAGTGTGTGGCGAGGTTTGCTCATGAAGGCCATGTGCGGACAAAAACTGCCTGATAGAAATCAGCGCAGAACAACAGCCAGAAAAGTGTTGGCTGAAACCAGAAGAAATCCAAAGTTGTAAAGGGTTGAAATCCATGTTAAAGTAAAAAATAGTGGTTTGAAACAAGCTTACCGTGAGTGACACAGGAGTGGCAGAGTTCTCCTGTTGCCGGCTCGATTGAGACTGCGGCTATCAAATCGCAGCGTTGTTAGGGCAACGCTTCCTTTAAATGACACATGACCGCATAGCAGCCCGAATGGGCGCACGGTCGAAATTGGAGACTGTAATCAAGCCAATGGGGTCGATTAGGATGAATATAGGTATTTATCTGGTCTTGTGTGTGCTAATGGGGAATTATAGTGTGATAAAAATGAAAAAATTAAAGTTAAATGGAAATAGAAAAAATACTCAAATAAAAACTCAACATAGAGTAGTAACCTGTGAGAATAAATACAGTAACAGATGAATGGAGAAAAGACTATGTATGGAAATAAAGCACAGTGTTAATGTTGTAACTCTGCTACCGTTGGTGACGTCATGAGGCGGCACCATTGATCCTAGATGCATGGTCCAGGATGTGCAGCAGTGACATTGATGATTCATAAAAGTATTCTCAGTCAGAGAAAATATTTGTGTCTATCTTTAACATTATACATCGATATACACCCCTGCTGTGAGTGGTGTCGTCAACAGACGGCACCTTGGGTCCCAGACAACGTGTCCAGGAAATACAGCAGGGTAGTCAGTAGGTCCACTATCTAATGGTACGAAGAATATTGTGCAGTGATGGCAATTGGCAATTATGGTCTGATTGATAAATCAATTGTGGCAAATTCTTCCACACTAAGAGAATATTAGTGACTTCTCATTCTTGAGACTATTATTGTTTTTGATAAAATTGTTTTGAAAAAACAACCAAACCTCAATGTTTTTGTCGTTTTTCAACCAAAGACATCTCTTTTTACTTGAAAATTGAACTCTCAGTAATCTTAACTAACCATATACCCAGACTGGGTTCTATAGAGAGCGGCTGTGTGACCTAGTATTCCACTTGGTCTCCTGCTTCACACAGGTTTAATCTAAACCTTAGAAATTGTTGTCTAATATATGACGATGGATATTTATTCAGATATGCAGCTCTAGAGCGTAGTATTTTGTGTCCAAAAAGAGAAAGGTCAAAGTCTACATAGGTGCTACATTTTTATTTTTGTGTGGAAATCCAATCATACTAATAGAGCCTTAATTCGGATCTCTCTTTGTTAGCCAGCAGTAGTTCTAAAGATATCTCAGCATCTGAAAGTACATCTAATATAGAGTTTTGCCAAGTTCTGGGGAAGGTATGTGATGAAGTTAATAGATAATGAGCAACTATGCTCAATATGTTATTTGTGTGCAGGCCCAAAAGGCTTTCTCTTAACACAGGCAACACATCTTCCACATAGCTTGAATATACAAAGACAATAATCCCAATTCAAATCGAATCATAGCAGTTGGTGCACTTTTCAGGAGTTTTAAAGCTTGCTTCCAAAATCGAGCCTCTAGGAGATCCCAGAACTTTTGATCCTTTGGGATTCTTGTTTCTGACCCATAAATGATTATTGGTACAGCCTTTTGCTGATAGAAGGAAATTAGATGTATGCAAGAGAATTTACCGAATTTGTAATCTAGGATTTTTGCTTGGGATGTTAAAATTGTCATTTTATAGTCCAAATTAGTTTGATACAGGTTATCTTTTTCTGAGCTGTCAATTAAAACACCCAGGTATTTATACTGGGATATAGGGCCTCATTACACGGAAGGCGGTGATCCAGGGTGCTATTAGCACCCTGGACCATGCCGGTAAATTACCGGCACCGCCTTAGCGGTAAGGGGATTTACCGCCCCATCCCAAGGTCGGTGGGGCGGTAAATCCCCCTTCCGCCATTGCCCTTCCCCATTCCCGCCCCATAGGGCTCTATGGGAATGGGGAAGGCGCTAATTACGGCACCGCAATTTTGCGGTGCCGTAATTAGCTCCGAGGTCACTTAGCGGGTTGGTTTTTAACGCCTGCAAAAAGCAGGCGTTAGAGCACCAACCCGCTAAGGGACCTCGTAGTACGGCGGTAAGGGTTAAAGGTCACCGTTGCCATTAACGGTGACCGTTAACCCTTACCGCCGTCCGTGTAATGAGGCCCTCAGTCATTAATTGTGTCTCTTGCAAATGCCATGCATACTTGGTTGCTTTCTGTTTTGCTTGAGTGCCACAGTGTTTTCTCAGTAGGTTGTTAGTTTTTGCATATGTATCCAATTTATTTAGCAGATGTTGGAGGCCAATAGGTGTTTGGGACAAAAACACTAAATCGACTGCATACAGCAGCCATGGTATGCTTTGAGATCCCATTTTTGGGGCATCAGAGTCTGTATCTAAAAAGGATTCGCCCATATCCAGGATGAAGAGATTAAAAAGAGTTGAGGCTAATATGCACCCTTGCTTTAATCCACGTTTGGTGGGGAACGATAAAGATAGAAGTCCTTCGAGTGGAAGTCGAACTTGCATTGTGGTATTGGTGTGAAGTAGAGTAATCAAGGATTATAATGATTGAGGACATATGTAGTATCGCAGTTTCTCATTTAATATTTTTCTGTCTATGAAATCAAAAGCCATCCTAAAATCAACAAAAGCAATGTAGAGAGGTTGTTTTTGGTTGACATAGTGATTCTTAATCATGTTCAGTAAGATTATGTTGATTGGTGTACTTAAACCGGCTACAAACCCAGTTTCGAAAGGGTCTCTTTTATTTGCATCTGTCAGCCAAAAGTTTAGTTCCTTCAGCATAATCCGACTGAATATTTTCCCTGGGGCGTCCAAAAGAGCAATAGGCTTATAGCTGGCAAGATTTTGACAATTGCCCTTTTTGTATATAGGAATTATGATGGAATGCCTCCACGTACGGGGAATACATTGATTCAGATTTATATGAGAGAATATATTAAAGAGTATTGTCACCCAGAGGTCTGGGTGTTGTTTTAACCCACTATTGGATAAGCCATCAGGCCCAGGCACTCTGGATCGATTAGCCCTCTTAATATAGTATACCATATCTTCTCTAGAAAATGTAAGATGGAACTTATAGGCTTTCTCCTCATCATTTGTTCATATAGAAGTAGGCAGTAGTTCATATAGCTGTGACAAATGCGTTATCCACTCTTGCTCAGTGAGTCCATTGGCTTGTGCGACCAGTTGGGATTCTGCAGAAGTATTATTCAATAGCTTCCACATTGGTGATGTATTCTCATTTTGGAACGCACTTAGCATCATTTCCCTATCCATCTGATAGATGCAGGACTTTCGGGCTCTTAGCCACTTCTTAAAGGATGTTTTAACTGCAATCAGTGTAGGGCCTCGTTGTGAGTGCATAAGCTTCATTGCTTCACGCTTTTGGGCACGATATAAAGATTTCCTTGCTTTAATATCCGTGTCAAAATAATGTAGGCTACTGCATGTTTTCATGTTTACTGACTTGGCTGGACTATATAATTGCATCAGATCTTGATATTTCACTTGATGGTCCAATTTACCTCCAGATGCATAATGGATCTCTTTCGTTAGATGTTTATCAAACAGCATCAGGGCATTCTCGGACCAACGTAGTGTGTTTAAGCTATTATTGATATTCAGTGATCCTGGGAAATGTTTTCTATCTTTCTCTGATTTAGGTCCAGTAACATTCCATTTTACAGTCAGCAGAAGTTGGTCGCTGAGGTCTGTGGATATTACTCGAAAGTATTCTATCAATGAGAAAAGAACTGCATCTACATATATATAATCAATGATCGCTTCTGATTTGCCTCTATGTCAGGTCTTGTGCGGTGGTGTGTTCTCCATAAAGGCACCATTTAGCATGGTAAGGTTTTGTGCTTTGATAAAATGGTTCCACTGAGCTAATCGGCCATTATAAAGTGATGTGTTATTTTATAAACAATGCAGATTTAGATCACCAGCCAGTATAACATGTTTTATGTGTGTATCCATCGATTCATTTAAATCGTGAAAAAAGCAATTGTTATTGATACCCATCGGATTCCAATATCTATTAAATAATGCAAGATATATGGTTTTAAGATGTAATTTTGTTAATTGCATGAAGGGATTCAGCTATGGCCAAGGTTCTGAGCTAATCCCGAGCTAATTTTTGTGGCTGTAAGTAAGCCTGAATTAGGTCAACCCTTCATATCCTGATTGGCAGGAATCAGATGCACATCATGATTGTCCCATATTGGCATTGATGAGAGCCATGTTTCTTGCAATAATTTGACATCAAAGTTTTCAAGCTCATGTTTTGGATGGTTACTCAAATTCCTATAGCCTCTAGAGTTCCAAATGACCAGAGATAGAGACCATTGATCACTCTGCTGAGCTAATTATCTTCCTTTATTTCACAGTTATAGAGACATTCGGCAGTTTTCTGTCTCGTTTTTTTCAATTTGACCTTCAGTTGGTATTGCATTCTTACAACTTCTAGGCTCAGCACAAGTGCCATCCACTGTATTAAGATCAGGAGAGTTCACTAAAAATTCAAAGCCCATATTAAACAAGGACTTATTTGCTAGCCAAATGCTGTTTAATACCACTCTCGAGTTCGACGATAATTTCACTATGGACAAATCATTTTTATTATAAAACTCCACTTTCTCAATATGAATCGAGCCAAGGTCTTCCAGTTCTGGGACATCGGAAAAGATAACCAATACACTTCATTGATTCAGATCATATTGAGTAAATGATGCAGATCCACACCCAATAATTATGGAGTAAAGGGCAGGCTGCTTAATAGATTTCATCACAGATTCTTTTATTTGTGTTTTAATGGTCAGGGGTTCTGGATTAGGAAGCATATATGGAGTTTTAGGGGTGTTGTTCGAGTCACAATAGCCTTTAAATGTCGTTTGAAGTAGTGATAATATTTTTGTATGATTCAATGGATTTATTTTGTCATCACTGGAGCTTATCAATGTTTGATTATCTTTAGGTAGATATAAGTTGTTAGAGCATGCTAAGGAGCTTGGGTTTAGCTTGTTAGATCCTTTAGCATCGCTGCTATTAGTTGTTTTTTGTGGATTCAACAGCATTGCAGTGTTTTGGCCTAAGTCCAATGGCCTACAGATGGCGAGTTTTTCAATCAGAATATGCAGGAGTGACAGAATACAGTGAGTAAGCCTGGACCAAACACGAGGTATTTGGGGGAAGGGAGGCATTTTCAGAAGATTTTTAATTATAACGGGTTGAAAAGGTACATTTTCTAATAACCTAAGGTTAACAGCTACACAGTTGGAATCAGTTCTTATGATAGCACATGAACAAGTCCAGTAGATACAAGTCACCAGCAGTGCACAGGAGCATTTTCAAACAAATTTTCATAATGCCTTTCCCATAATATATGCATTTGTAACAGCATGTATGTGATGGCTGTTCCCATACATGTACATTCTGATTGCACCAACATATGCAATTATTATCAAATAAGAATTAACTCGTGTTGGCTTTGCCAGTACAAATGCCATGCCACAGTAAGAAATAATGTCCTAACTGGCGGCAGTAATGTAGGACAATCTACCCATGTAATACCACTTATCATGTTCAAAATATAAACAAACCAAAGGAAAGCTATGGTAGATGTGTCAATGATTATTCTTCATGGGGATGGCCCAGGGTAGATCCTGAAAAAATAGACCTCTCACTCAAGTTAGATTGTTTTACACATAAAAACAATATTTCATTTGATTACACAATTCATCAGACATTGATATAAACCTTAGAAACCATGCAATGGTAGGTACAAACTAGTCCTAGTACATATAGTCAATCTGCAGTGGCTGTTTTGTACATTCCTACAATCACACATTAACTCATAGATCCAGGATCATACACAATGTATCAAAAAACCTGGAACAAGGGACAGTGGCTCCAATGATTAAACTTTCCCATGCAACTTTATGTTCTGTAATGGCTCAAATCTGCTGGATATTCATCAGGGGCATACCATCCCTGTTGTTTTTGTCATGCACTAAATGGTGGTGTATTCCAAGCATGTAACGCTTGGGTCTTCCCGATGATCCCTAAATGGATAAAGACACAAATTTAACAAACTTATTTGGTCTCTTACTCAACCTTCCATGTGCCCTTCCCCAAGGGATTTCA
Organism: Ambystoma mexicanum; assembly: GCF_040938575.1. NCBI lineage: Eukaryota > Metazoa > Chordata > Amphibia > Caudata > Ambystomatidae > Ambystoma > Ambystoma mexicanum. Next base: position 663,713,288 of record NC_090924.1, read on the forward strand.
GTATATGTCTAAATAATATACCTGTATGGTCTGTCTGGAACGACTCTTAAAGACCACTTGCAACCAATTGTTTTGCTGACACTGGCTTCATTACTTCAAGTATGTCAACCTTTCTCATTCCAGCTATTCTGAAATACAAAACAGCTACAGTAGTTGTGGATTCATTAACCAAATGCTGGGTAGGTGTAATAATATATATGGATAGTATCAGAACAAGGCTTACCTTCAACTGTATTGTCGCAATCTTGGTCTCCCTTTTAAGGGCCTTCACATTTCAGTTCTCAAAGTCGACCTTGTGGTTATATAAAGGGAAATATACCCAAACTCACCCCTGAAATAGAAGGCTGCAGAAATACTTGCTTATGTTTAACCAGAAGTCTATTGCCTGCTGGCTGTGAAGTAGTGTTCTTGCAAAAACAGGGTGGTGGGGTGAATCTCTGACCCCTTACACAATATCTTTCTAAGCTTGAAAATGGATTCTGAAAACTCTGCAAAACAACTGTGTCCCTTGTTTCTACTGGAGTGCCCTTTCTGTTGCTGCTGGGGCCTCGGATTGGCCCTGGCCTTCTTCATGTTAGCCAATCAGAAGGCCGGCAGGCTTGGCCGGCCCTCCTCACAAGGCCCACTCCTGGCCCCATCAACATGCTCTTTCCTTTCTCTGCTTCCATTTGTCATTCTGCGACAGCCGGAGCAGCTGCAGCTTGGCTTCCCCCCACCACCTGAAGCACTGCAGTGCACTTGGTGCACATTTACCATGCAGGTAGCCCCCCCCCTGGGCTGGAGCAAGCAGCGTATGAAGGTGCTTCACCGGATGTAATTGTTTTACCATTTTTGCTCAGGATTCTTCAGCATCCTGTAAGATTTGCTTGACTTTTAGTGCTTTTACAATGCTCTGTGTTGTGTGGCCTTTTACTGAGCCCCACTTGCTTTGCCTGCGGCATTGCCATTCCAAGATGGCTGTGTCCTTTGCTTGTACTGGAGTGCCCTTTCTGTTGCTGCATGGGGCCTAGGATTGGCCCTGACCTTCCTCATGTTAGCCAATCATAAGGCCGGCAGGCTTGGCCAGCTCTCCTCCCAAGGAACACTTCTAAGTCCCCTGCCTGCTCCCTGTTTGCTACCAGAATGGTGCCTGAGGTACTTAATTTGTCACACCTGCACTCAAACTTCCTCGATGCTCTATTAGTATTATTATTATTACTTGTCTCAGGAGGATAGCTCAGCGGCAACATGCTCACCTTGGAAGCAAGAAAACATTGAGAAACACGGGTTCGATCCCCGGGTCTGCGCTTTGAAACCTCTGGGTATTAAGCGTTTTATAAATAATATCATATCATTAAATCTGGATTTCTATAACACACATCCATAACTTTGGGTACATTCCCTCCTCTGGAAACACTTCTACCCTCTTTGCCTCAGCGTCCTTCCAGACTTGTCCCCTATGATTGCACTTCTGACTATACTTTGTGTTCACACCCACTGCTAGCTTCTGAATCTGGCTGCTAATCACATTTGGCTGCATTTTCATGCATTTAGCGTAGTTCCAAATTTGGCTGTGTTTTTGTGCATTTAACTTAGTTCCACATTCTGCTGTGTTTTCATGCATTGAGCTTAGTTCAATATTTGGCTGTGTATTTCCTGGTGGCCTCTATATCTGCCTGTTCTATTTTACCCTCCTGTTGTTTGCTTGTGATGTCTGTATGCCCACCTGTTGATTCTTGCCTCTTCTCTCTGTTGCTTGCTTGAGATGTCTGTTTATTTGAATCCTTCTTCTTGCTGTCCCCTCCTCTCTCCTCACCCCCCTCCCAACACTATGGGCCTCATTCCGAGTCGGGCGGTAAAGGTTAACGGTCACCGGTAACGAGACCGGTGCCGTTAAACCCTTACCACCCTATTCCGAGTTCCCTTTGCGGGTTGGAACTTAACACCTGCTTTTTGCAGGCGTTAAAAAACCAACCCTTAAAGGGACCTTGGAGCTAATTACGGCACCGTAATTTACGGTGCCATAATTAGCACTTTCCCCATTCCCATTGAGCCCTATGGGGCAAAAATGGGAATGGGGAAGGGCCCATGGTGAATGGGGAATTACCGACCCCGCCAACCTTGAAATGGGGCGGTAATTCCGCCATTCACCATGGCGGAGTCGGAATGATAACGGCGTCAACCAAGGCGCTAATAGCGCCTTGGTTAACGCCAGGGTCGGAATGAGGCCCTATATCCTTAGCACTTACTCTATCAGAAACGTCACCTGACTTGTATGAATGCAGCTTGTCTGTCTCCTGCCCCCTCCCTACTGTTTTTTTCCTCCCTTCTCCCCCTCAAGCACTACCACAAATGTTGTCAGGCCTAGTACGGTAGTCGCTTGTCTGTTCTCATTCTCTTTCCCATCCCCCTCCCCTCCTTATCATTGTCAAGCTCTTACTCTGTCAGTAGTGTCGCCAACCTCTTAGATAGCAGCTTGTTTGTCTTCCCCCTCCTTACTTGTTTTCAGCATTATCTGAAATGTCGTCAGGCCTAGCACAATAGTCGCTTGTTTTGTTCTTCACCTTCTCCTTGTTCCCCCCTCCACTTGTAAAATTCCAGCACTACCAGAAATGTTGTCAGGCCTAAAAACGGTAGCCACTTGTCTGTTCTCATTCTCCTTCCCACAGCCCCCTCCCCTCCTTAGCATTGTCAAAGCTCTTGCACTATCTGAAATGTCGCCAGGCTGAGTATGATAGTAAATTTCACATTCTTATTGCACCAAGGACGTTTAAGAATGTCACTGTATTCTCCTTTGTTCCCTTCCAGCCTTGAAGCACTTTGAAACACATTGGTTATAGGTGCTATATAAATAAACTATCAATCAATCAATCAATCAACCAGCACAAAGAAGTTGTAGATTAGGTCAATATCTCACAATGGGTAAGGGGTGAACGTTCCCAAATTGTAATCACCCACTTGTGTATGTTACTCACTCTATCTCCAACTTGACAACATCCCAAGTTTTGATTGAATAACAGCAAAGTTCGCAGAGTTGCCAAAATGGCCTCCACATTTATGCAAACATTCTCCAACGTACTGGTGTCATTGTGTCAATATGCTCAATGACATCATTACCATGGGAGCTTGACCGGTCCTGGCCTGTAACTATTTTTGTCATAAATATCTCTGAAAAGGGACAATGCATACACACTTCAGTGGATTACTACCTGCATCTGTGGCACACGTTGCACTTTTCCCTAAGAGAGGGGATTTATCTTTGTTTGCCAGTGTAGAACAGGTCTATGTTGCCAGAGCCTGATTTGGGCTACCCTGTACTTAAAAACTCCTAACTGTAGATTGTTATCTAACAGCTTCCCCAGTGCCTAGGGTGCATTTTCTGGCCCTAGGTCAAATGATTGTATCCATTTGCATCCTGGAGGTAATAATCCACACCAGAACATAAATGACTTACCTGTGAGCAATATATGTGTGGCCACTATTTTAATGAGGCATTTTTGAAGAGCATATACTAAGAATTAAATCCCACTTACGGATTGACAAATTTGAAATATTTAGGGACTGGTAATGTTAGCATGTTAGAGAATTAGGGCCCGATTCATGGAATAATGTGCGTTGTAAAAATGGGACTTGCGTGCGAAAAGGCACGCAAGTCCTCATTTATCGATTCATGGAACAAAATGCCTGGGCTTACCTGGCACTTGTAGGAATCCGTGCCAGTCCAACACATCACTGCAACCCCAAGAAAGCCTTGTGAGATACTCCAAGGGAAGGGTTGGCCAGGCCAGTGCAGCCACCTAAAAAGGGGGCGGAATACGTGGAATGAGGAAGAAAAAGCAAAAATGTGGGCGTTACGATGGACGTTCCACCGTCAAACAATCGCACCGCCCATACGCTCGAAAAACAACCGTATTCATGGAATTGAACAGGGATCGCTGGCGTGCAAAAAAACTGCTTGCAAATCCCAAAACACCTACTCCACGTGATAGCAGGCATAAACATCAATGCGCACACAAACAAATGCATAAAAGGCATGCACGATCAACAAACACACATGTACAGGCACAATGAATGCATCATTTGTTGCAGCAGTCATCCAGGGACACAGCAGGAGGAGGAGGATGGCCACGACCCAGATTTTCCACCTAAGGACCAGCCTTTTTGAGATGCCTGATGATCAGATCTACGCCAGGTATAGGTTCCTCCCCATATCAACCTAGACCTGGTCATGGAGTGGGAAGATGACCTCACATCACCTCTCATGTCTTCCCAAGCACTGAGGCCTTTGCAAAAGGTACTCCCTGTACTACATGTTTTGGCCACTGGCTCATTCCAGTGGACCACCGCCATAGTTGGTGGCTTCTCACAGGGCACACAGTCACGCTGCCTACACCAGGTGTTGGCAATAATAACTGCACATCCGTCTGTCCGCCGGCATATATATATATATTATATATATTACATGGCCATGGTTAAGTTGGTGTTTCCATAGGAAGAGCACTTTTTGGGCGGCTTATAACTTCCCTCCCCCTGGACGAATCCTCACCAAACTTTGCAAAAAAAGTATATGGCCCACTCTGAATTGTTTTGCAATGGTTGGTGAGGATTCATCCAGGGGGGAAAAAGTTATAGGGGGGGTCCCAAAATGTCTTTTTTTCCCATGGACTGAATGGGAAAAAAATTTGCTTGCGCCTACAGCCCAAACCGCTGGACGGATGCTCACCTAATTTGGACCAGGAGCAGCGGCTTGGTCCCGAAAGTGTGCTTTTGCAGATTTGGTGAAACTCCGTCCAGTAGTTTTTTAAAAAATGACCAAAAAGTAGGTCATAAAAAATTAGTGATATCTGTGTTCGGTCCGCGGACACACTTCCCTGTTTGCTCCGCGGACAGTGTCCTGATTGGCCTATCGGCTTACGTCATGTCCGCGGACATGCGACGTGTTCGCTGATTGGACAGTGTGGAGCGTGAAGCGTGTCAGATTTTTGGTGGCGCCCGCCATCTTGGATTCGCGGACGTCCGCGGACAGCGCGGTGAAACTTGGTTCAAAATTTGTATTTAGTAGAGTGTGTTGGTGTGTAGGAGTGTTTGGGGAGGGTGGGAGAGTATGAGATAGGTTGAACGTTGTGTTTTTTCGTGTGGTAGACGTTCTTGTTGTGTTCGATTTGTCTGCGGACATCACGGGTGTTCTGAAATGTTCTAAACAAATTGAATGGGGGGTGTTCTGAGTACTCAATATGTGTCCGTTTTGTTCGGAAGCAAGCTGAATCTGTTCTAAGCACACTCGCGGTGTTCGGAAATGTTCATAAATAAACAAAATGGGGGTGTCCTGGGGACGCTGTCCGTATTGTTCTCTGGCAAGTTGAATGTGTTCTAAGAACACTCGCCGTGTCCTGAAATGTTTGCAAATAAACAAAATGGGGGTGTCCTGAGGACGCTGTCCGTATTGTTCGTTGTCAAGTTGAAAATGTTCTAAGAACTCTCGCGGTGTCCTTAAATGTTCGTAAATAAACAAAATGGGAGTGTTCTGAGGACGTTGTCCGTATTGTTCATTGTCAAGTTGAAAATGTTCTAAGAACTCTCGTGTTGTCCTGAAATATTCGTAGGGGGTGTCCTGAGGATGCTGTCCGTATTGTTCTCTGGCAAGTTAAATGTGTTCTAAGAACACTCGCAGTGTCCTGAAATGTTTGCAAATAAACAAAATGGGGGTGTCCTGAAGACGCTGTCCGTATTGTTAGTTGTGAAGTTGAAAGTGTTCTAAGAACTCTCGCGTTGTCCTGAAATGTTCGTAGGGGGTGTCCTGAAGACGCTGTCCGTATTGTTCGATAGCAAGTTGAATGTGTTCTAAGAACACTCGTGGTGTCCTGAAAGGTTTGTAGGGGGTGTTCTGATGACGCTGTCCTTCCTGAGGACGCTGTCCGTATTGTTCTCTGGCAAATTAAATGTGTTCTAAGAACACACTTGAAATGTTCGCAAATAAACAAAATGGGGGTGTTCTGAGGACTCTGTCCGTATTGTTCGATGGTAAGTTGAATGTGTTCTGCGAACACTCGTGGTGTCCTGAAATGTTCGTAGGGGGTGTCCTGAAGACGCTGTATTGTTCGTTGTCAAGTTGAAAATGTTCTAAGAACTCTCGCTGTGTCCTGAAATGTTCGTAAATAAACAAAATGGGGGTGTTCTGAGGACTCTGTCCGTATTGTTCGATGGTAAATTGAATGTGTTCTGAAAATAAACAAAATGGGGGTGTTCTGAGGGCGCTGTCCGTATTGTTCGTTGTCAAGTTGGAAGTGTTCTAAGAACTCTTGCGTTGTCCTGAAATGTTCATAGGGGGTGTCCTGAAGACACTGTCCGTATTGTTCGTTGTCAAGTTGAAAATGTTTTAAGAACTCTCGCGGTGTCCTGAAATGTTCGTAAATAAACAAAATGGGGGTGTTCTGAGGACTTTGTCTGTATTGTTCGATGGTAAGTTGAATGTGTTCTGAGAACACTCGTGGTGTCCTGAAATGTTCGTAGGGGGTGTCCTGAAGAGGCTGTCTGTATTGTTTGTTGTCGAGTTGAAAATGTTCTAAGAACTCTCGCGGTGTCCTGAAATGTTCGTAAGTAAACAAAATGGGGGTGTTCTGAGGACGCTGTTCGTATTGTTTGTTGTCAAGTTCAAAATGTTCTAAGAACTCTCGCGGTGTCCTGAAATGTTCATAAATAAACAAAATGGGGTTGTTCTGAGGACGCTGTCCGTATTGTTCGTTGTCAAGTTGAAAGTGTTCTAATAACACACATAATGTCCGCGGACATTAAAAGTTTCCATAGGCCATAGTTGAAATGTTTTACTCTATGGGTGTGATATGCTGTGGTGGTTGTGGCCAGGGCATAGAGTGTTGGGTGCATGGCCATGCACCCAACACTCTATGCCCTGGCCCCAACCACCGCAGCATATCACACTTATAGTTGCTTATAACTTTGGGGCAAAAACAAATTTATAAGGAACAAAGTTATAAAATACTTTGGGTGTGATATGCTGCGATGGTTGTGGCCAGGGCATAGAATGTATGATATCCTTACTGTTTGGTTTAGTAACTGGAGTACATGTATTTCTTGTTTATTTCTGTGATAAAAGAAAATAGCATGTTAGGATTAGTATTTTGTAATGACATTTTACATTCTATAATCAACATTTTTTTTTTGGGACCCTTATATTTAGTAGATTAGAAACCAGAGTACTGTGCAATTTGCTCAGTTTCTGTGTTCGGTGATAAAATCATTGGTTCTGTGGGAGAAAAAAAATCCATGTTGGATTAAAAAAAAATCCTTTTTCTTTTATGCTACAGTTTATTTGTTTGTTTGTTTTCGGTGTTCACTTGTTGTTTCTGGGTAATGCTTTATACATTGGCTTGTTGCATTTTTTTGGAGCAGTAACATATTATTTATTTGTTTGGATATTATAAAATTTTGGAACAGTTAGATACCAGTCGGTGTATTCTAACTGCCTATTTTTTTTTTTTAGATATTTTAGTGGTATTGTTAAATTTTGGGACCGTTAGGTATCAATTGGCATATTCTAACTGTCTATTTTTTATATATATTAGTGGTATTGATTTATCTGTTTGGATATTATTAAATTTTGGGACAGTTAGATACCAATTGCGTATTCTAACAGTCTATTTTTTGCTCTAATTTGCTGGTATTCATTTATCTGATTAGTTGTTGTAGAATCTTTGGGCAGTTAGATAGCTTTTGGAATATTCTAACAGTTTACATTTTTTACTACAAGTTTACTTAGGGTTTAAGTACAGTTTAAATATCAAATTTTGGTTTTAAGAACATTAAATAAGCGTTTGTAAGATTTGCTGGTAATCTCTGCTTTAAAGTAATGGTTACATTGAAACCATCCACATTTCTTTTTTTATATATGCAGTGTAGTGCCCTGAATTGGTTGTGGCTCCTGCGTGGTAGATTATACCTATTGTTGTGAAGGTTTTCTTACCAAGTGATATTTGACCATGTTTGAATCCAGTCAGCTTGCAGTTGTTTTTGGTACCATCTGCATTGTAACGTAGAAGCATTCGTATTACGTATTTAATATGTGTTTGTATTAGTAACATGGAGCGATTATCTGAATTGCAGGTAGAAAATAATCTACCATGGTTTGCATTTTGTACATGTTGCTGAAATGGAATGGATTCACAATTAGGTATTGACATATATACAAAGCGTTCATTGCGGATTTGTTCTTCTGTCACATTGTTGCAAAGAGTGCATGTATGTTTCCACATGTATGAAATCCTGAAGATTTCATTTATAGGTATGTTTTTGTTTTCCAGTACTTGTAGTAAGTATATTTGAAATTCTTGTGGATCTTCCTGTGAGTTTATAGCGAATTTCACCATTCCAGCACAGTAGTCCAATTGTTGTGTTAATCCATAAACACTATATGTGTTATCAGGATTGTTTGCTGCATTTCTGTGAAGTACTAACATTTGCAAACACAATGGGTCTGTACTGTGTAAGTAAATGTTGTCAACAATTGGTGATAATTGAAATAGAATATTCATTGCTACATTTGCGTAGCAACTTACACCAACTATATTTGAGAGTTTAAATGGACCAGGTAGTTCTGTATCTGACTGCTTTTTTTGGAGTTTGTCTTCCTTCTTTGAAGAAGTACCTGGTTTACTTTTCCTAATCGATTCTTTTTTGCTTGCGGTACTTGATGAAGTATTAGTTTCTTTTACTCTCTTTGGAGGATTTGCAGTGACAGCCTGTTGCATTTCTGTTTGATTTATTTTTCTTCTATAACGTTTTACTTTTTGTTAAATGTTAAAGGTATTTGTACCGCACACCGTCACCAACGGAATTGGTCCCCAGGCGCTCTGGCGGATCTGTAAATGATAAGGGGGGGGATTGGTTAGTAGGGTGAAGAGGGAGTAGGATAGTGAGAGGAGTGGTGTTCTGTTGGCAGCTTCAACTCGGTGTACACTGGGTGCTGAGCTTTGGTGCGGGTATTGGATCGGTGTCAGTCCATGTGTGCTGTTGCTCCCTCTTATGTGTTGTTGCAGTGTTGTGAAGTGCGTGTGGCTTGTTGTGCGAGAGATGGTTGTGTGAGGTTGTTGAGTGAGATAAGTATGCAGAGTTTGAGCTTATATTGGTTAGTGGGTTACATGATCTTTAGCATGCTAACATTCACAGTTTTGTCTAAGTGTGGCACTTGTTGGCCTTCACATGTGGGCATGCCTGCATTCACAGTCTTTTCTCGGTACGGCGCAGGCTAGTGTTTAGAAATCTGTCTAGGTGTGGGCATGCTAACATTTCTAACTTAATTTGGATGCGGCGCAGGCTGGTGTTCTTGATTCTAAGTGTGACACTTGCTATCATTCAAGTGTCAACTACGCGCGGGCATGTTATCCTTCAATCAATCTTATCTAGATGCGACGCAGGCCAATTGTCCACAATTCTAAGTGTGGCCTGTGCTAGTGTTCACGTTTAGTGTAGGTGTGGCCATGCTGATATTCAGAGTCCTATTTAGATGTGATGCAGGCTAATATTCACAAATCTAATTGTGGGCATGTTGACATTCAAGTTTCACCTAAGTTTCACCTAAGTGCGGGCATGCTAACATTCAAGGTCCTATCGAGATGCGACGCAGGCCGGTATTCACAATTCTATCCAGGTGCGAGCATGCCAATATTCAATGTTCCATCCACATGCGACGCAGGCCAATAGTGGAACAGAATATGTGTTTAGATGGGGGGTGTATAGTGAGCGAAGTCTATTGTATTCTAAAATGCAAGGAATATCAGCGTTTACTTTACTTGCATCAAAGTTGATTAGAAATAGACCTTCAAGTGTACGTAAGCGTGATAGTGCTACGTAGCTCATGCCTTCTTTAAAGACTGTGTTACCAATATCTATCATTGCTTTGTCTAGGGTAAGACCTTGTGATTTATGAATTGTGACTGCGTATGCAAGAGTTAGAGAAAACTGTTCTCTGCTACATACATTTCTTTGAAGAGAAGGAATCGAGCTGTTGAGCATCCTATCCTTTTTACTTCAGAAAGTTTGTCAAAGAGAATATTGACAAACTGAATTTTGTTGTCACGTGGGTATGTTTGAAAGCCAACAACTATACCCAGTGCTCCATTAACTAGTCCTTGGTCCACGTCAAGGTTAAGTTTAAGCATTACTCTGCATTTTACGGATAATTTTAATATCTTTTCTAAGCCTGCTGTGTTTGAGATTGATTTTTCGAAACTATTTAGTCTTGTTTTGGCTTGGTCACACATAGGTAGTGTCATACCATGTACAGCTAGTTTGTCTGTGGGGCTAATTTCCATTATTGGTTGCATTTCTTTACTTAACATTATTTCATTGAATTTGAAACAGCATGCAAGAGTTGGCATTAAGGCCATACAATTGACATTTTTGTGGGCTAATTGTTCCATCACATCTGTAGCACATGCATTATCGCCCTAAAGTGCATTAATGTGCCAGGTTTTTAATATTGTTTCTGCTTCTTTAGAAAGTATACCAACTCTGATACTTTTTAAGATGTTGGCATAAGTGAGATCTGCAGATTGCCGTCTGTTAATTCTCTGTATTGGAAATGTTGCCAAAGGTTGACATTCCCAATGCTGCCAACAGTTTTACGGCAGAGTTTGTGTCCTAATGTTTTAAAAATAGGCTCACCTTTTACTGGTGTCAATTGAAAAAGATCTCTGAAAACAATAATGTGTTTTCCTGCAAAGAGCTCTTCATAGTTTGTTTTGAGTACTTCTTGTAATCTGAGGTGAATCAAAGCCAACATTAGGTTGGAGACCATGCTCACTTCTTAGCATTTTCATTTGTTTCAATACTCTACGTAGTTCCATTGCAGCTTCTGCAGAAAGTTTGTAATAGTCTAATTTGTTCTCGTGTTCTTCTGGCAATAGTAGTAATTGATGTAACGTGACACCACCTATGTTGTAGGCAGCTAAACCTGGGGGGCAGTGACAACAGCTGACAGTTTGTTATTTGTCAATTGTTGAAGGAACTTACTGATGCTTTTGATTAGGAATGTTTTGCCAGAACCAGCTTCACCACTGACGTACAGTAGTATAGGTTTATAATTATGGCAGGAACATTCTTCATTTTCATGTTGTACACCATGTGCAATTTGTTTTGTTACTTCCTGAAAAATGCTACGTTGCTCATTGTTTAGTTTTGATTGTAGTATAGTTAAGTCTTCTTTATCTTCATACTGACACATGATGTTTTCTACTTCTATCATAGCTAATTCTGCCTCATTTATTATTAGTGGTTCTCCCACTGGTTCATGGCTTCCTGTTACAGAAGGTTGACTACTGTCAGGAGTTGCTTTATCTAGTTGGGCCTGGAGTTCTTCTTCGTGCTGCTGTTCATTGTGCAACATTGTTTTGTACAGTGTAAAGTTTACATCAGTTATAGTGCTTTCATTTGCTTTGAAAGCATCTTCATATGAGTCATAGTTATCTAGTATTTCTTCTTCTTTTCTCCATGGTTTAAAGAGTTGTAGCAGGGACATGTAATATACTTCTTTATGTTGAGGAGTCTTTAATGACAATTTGATATGATAAATTAAATCTGGTTTAGTGAGTTTAACTAAGCTGCCTTCACAGTTTGTCACTCTGTATTTACCTTTTTTTTCATCAGGTTTTATATTATTTTTGTATGTGTAGTTTTGGGCTAGGTGGTATAGACACATTGTTTCCAAAGTATTACTTCTGTTTGGGTAGTATGTGTCCAATAAATTGTTATTTAAAATGTCTTGGCTGTTGGGATCACGTTTGGCTATTGTTTCTATATCTTCGTAGGATTTTAGAACTCTTTTTCTAGATTTAGCTGGACCAAGACTTAGCCATGCTATATTTTCAGATTTACCATACAATGCAGTAGCAGTTAAACGATCAGCTGCTTCATATGATCCACATTCTCTATGGGAGAGCATTTTTATGCCCAAGCTGTATAATTTCTGAGACACTGTTTTATCTAACGACAGGTCATTCCAGAGGTCTTTGATCTCTGTCTTTTCTGCTTTGGTAAGTATGCTGTGACATATCGTGCAACTGCAGTAGAATTGTCTGCAATGTACTGCACATCTATGTTTGCATTCCATAAGAGGGCAATGATTGAATTGTAATCATTGATAAATGTTTCTTCTTCTTTTCTTTTTATGTAATATGTATTTTTAGGTGACTTACCTTTAACACTATGTCTAACTGAAGACATGAGGTTTTTCACTTGACCTGTTTCTGTAACTGGTCTAGGGAAATCAAATCAGCATTTGGTGTAGTATTTCCCTTTGTTTTTGTATTTGCGACGACAATATTTTCCACATTTGCGTCTTTGAAATTGTAAAATTTGTGCATGAAGATCACTATTTGTTGCTTGCAATGGAATTTCAAAAGTGACATATTTTTCAATAAACTGTAAAACAGTCACATCACTGTCTTGACCAAATTTTGGAGCATCTTTAATCCATAAAAGCGTGTGGATATGTGGTGCTCCTCTGGCTTGGTATTCTTTTCTCCAAAAGAATGGTAGCACTTCTCCAAGGGGAGGAACAGTTTTATTACAAATAAAATGTAGCATAGCATTGAAGCGATGGTGAAAATATCTTGAAACATTAACAGGATCCAAAGAACAAAGTTCTCCAGATGTTAGTATATCTATGTTTGTTTTGTTTTTGTTTGATATGCGTAGGAAATCATGTAAATCTGCCCATGCATATTCTGCACAACTTATTGTAACAAACCAAGTCGGTGGCCCAAGGTTTCTGATCATACAACGTACATCTCCATGACGTCAAAACCAGTACTCTTTAGTACCACGCATATTTGCTAACAGATTTGTAATATTTGATTGTAAATCCTCATCCTTTTGTTGCACTTTTTGTAATAATTGTGTAGCTGTCATATTTTGAAAGTGTGATCCTTATTTTAATATGTGTTCAACTCTGTAACATAAAGTTGCTAGTTCACTTTCAAAGAGTAGGTGGAATATGTATTCCACATTTTGTCTAAATCTGGGATCTTCAGAATACATCCGTAATGAGCGGTATTCTGAAGCTGATATTTGAATAGGTCTATCATCGTACCTTCCTCTTTTGCCAGTAAGAAAGAGTAGAGGAAAAGCATGTGCTTCTATACTTTTTTCCCATATGGTGATCCTTTTGTTTGACGCATTTGGTACATTTCCGGTGCATCTTCTATGGTGTCATTAGAGTGTAAAGGATGAATTGTATAATGGTCTAAAGTATTTGATATTGTAGCAGGATCTAGGAGCTCAAATTGACCAGCTTCTTGTGTTTCTTGAATTATTTCAGTTGTATCCTTCAAGTTTTCTTCAATATTAATTTCTTTGTAATATTCATTATTCTTTTTAAGATATTGCAAGGTATGTCTAACTTTATGTAAATTTGCCAGCTGTTGCCATATTTTTTTGTCTTTTGTAGGTACTCCATTTACTAAGATAATTAAAGATTGCTGCATTGGACGTTGCACTCCTAGAGTATGCACATTTTCTTTTAAATTTAATGGTAAATAAACTACTTTTCCACAAATGCCTTTTTACCAATTCATAGGGAGGTAATTTTGCTGGTTTTGGTTGAAGGCGTATTATTGCTTGAAATGGGTGCACTGTTTGAATTATGATGCTCTCATATAAATTAAGATGTTGTAGGCGTTTTGGTAGTGGGCATAATTCCAAATTATTTGTGATAGCACGTGAAGGAGTTTGGTTGTTGTCATGTTTTGTAGTGCAGTAACTGCAAAGTATTAAGGGGTCAGTTATTTCGTATTTGTTTTCTGCTACAAGGTAGAGAGCTAATTCAAACCATTTAGAATCTTCATTGTCTTCTATTTTGTATGATAGGTCTACAGTTTTTGTGTTACTTTTATAAAAAAGTTCTGCAGCAACATGCACACACATGGTTTGGTACTTCAGCTGATGTACTTTTAAATTTTAGTATTTCTTTTTTGTATGTGTTTAGTAAAAGTTTGCCATGTGTAGAATCGCTGCTAATTTGGTTTAAAGCTATTTCATTCTGTAAGTGGCTTTCACTTCCAAAATATTTTTCTGGATATAGTCAATTTCTTCAATTAGGTCTTTTGCTGTACCATGTAGAAGAATGGTATTTAAATTTGCTAGTGCTAAAGCAGGACTTTTAGCATAGTACCGTTTATAAACTAGATTTCTTATAGTTCAATGATGTGTTGATATCCTTTTGATATCATGGAAGGTGGTTTTACAAGTAGGTCATGTAATGCAGGCTAATGAATGTCCTTGTAGTCCTGTGTACTTGCGCACTGGACAGGTATCAATATTTTGCAGTAGTTTAATTTTGATTTTGTCTTTGCTTTTTACATATTGATTGAGGAATTGGCGTAAAGACTTGAAAAATTGTTTGGGAATGTTACACATTGATGTGCATGGCCATTTGTACACTAGATGTTCTGATTCAGTTGAATGGAGGGAAAATTCTACGTTTTCAGGGCATATTTTTGTAAGGAGTACTTCTTGTTCCATTATGCTATTGTTCACTTTTTCATAACCTCGACCACTGCTATGTATGGCAATTGTATTTGTTTGCTTTTGTTTGTACGCTTCTTCATTAAAATATGTTTCTGTGCTCGTAGTGTGATTCCATTCACCTCCGCAGATACTTAATGATATGATATGATATGATATGGCATTTGTAACGCGCCTATACACAGGTGTTTCAAGGCGCGACAAGGCAGGGAGGGGAGGAACAAGGGGAGACAGACAATGATCCTACTAGGCCAGGTGTCATTCAGATCGCGCAAGTGCAGGGGTGGGGGAGGGGGAAAAGTGCAAGGGGAAGGGGAGGGGGGAAGTGCAGTACAAGGTAGGTGGCGTAAAGTAATAAATAAATAGGGCCAGCTGGTGGCAAGTGCAAGGTAAGTGCAGAACAAGTGCTGGAAAAGGGGGGGGCTGTAGGGATACAGAGACAGTCCCGCAGTGCAGAGGGGTTCCAGGGCATCAGTGCAAGTGGAGAGTGACTGGGCCCAGGACCGAGGCTGTTAAGAGTGGTCCAGTTGCAGAATCAGTGCAGTTTCAGTGAAGAATATTTGCTGTTCAGCAGGGGAGAGGGAGAGAGAAAGCAGAAGCAAAGAGGAAGGTTTTGAGGTGTTTCCGGAACCGGAGATGGTTCTCCTCAAGTTTCAGGGAGGCAGGAAGGCTGTTCCAGAGGGAGGCCCCTGCCGCGGAGAGAGATCTACCCCCAGCTCGTTGCTTCGAGAAGCGGCTGACCCTGAGGGAGTTGGAGGCGGATGAGCGAAGGGCTCGGGAAGGAAGATATTTGGGAAGAGAGAGTTGAAGGTATTTAGGACCCAGGCCCCAGAAGGCCTTGTGGACAATGCAGAGGGTTTTGAACTTTATCCTTGCAGAAGTTCTTTCTCTTGACATTTTGTTTATTGAGAAGTCTTTTTTGTAATTTAGTTATTCGTTTTTTTAGTGGTTTCATTTTGTTTAACACAAAAATAAATAACTTTCTTTTGAGAAGAATTGCACTATCAATGCTTCTAAGATTAATTTCCTACAATAGGTTTTAAGGGTTGAACCTGTTTTCTCTCCTGTTTTAATAAGATTTTGCAGGACTCTGTGACGGAACATTTTGGCTAAAATACTTTTCTTGGTATGCTTACTTTGAACTTTATCAAGATTTATAGAAGCAGTTTTATCTGTAGTGATAGCTGATTTTTTGTTAATTGTTTTCTGGTTTGTTTTACATTTTGATAGAGGAGGCAAAGTTTTTCCACTTGAAACTTCTTTTGTTTCACTAAATGACTGTATTAGCTGTTTTGTTTCAACTTCTTTTGCAAATTCCGCTAGATATGGATGCTTATGTTGGACACTTTTATTTTCATTTGCTCTACTTCTGCGTTGCTTTTTACGGACTTGACTTTTGGTAGGCATTCTTTAGGGTCTGTTGAAAAAAATAAATAAAGACGGTATGGGTTGGGGTGTTCTGCAATGTATGTGTGCATGAGTGTTTGAGTAAGATGATAAAGATGTATGCAATGGTGTGTGATTGTGCATTGGGAACTACAACTAGTAGGGATGGGTATTCTTGAATTTATATGCTACTAAACTGGGGTTCAGATGACAGAAAAAATTAAGCTAGTGGTGTGGAGAAGTACAAATAGTAAATCTAATGTATACAATTAAAACAGTTGTTTGTTCTATAATATTCAAATTGTAGCGGTTGAGTTGGGTAATTTGTGTGTCCAAAATTAGGAATTTGTGGGCCATTCTGTCTGTAAATAGCTGTTTAAATATGGGTTTTTTTGGACAGAATGGTGCACAATCTCTATTTTTTAGGCACAGAAATAGCATGAATTAACTTTACAGTGTGTTTCAGTAATAATACAAATATTATTGTGATATTCTACTTACTTTATTTATATGAACAGGTTAATTCTTAGTTCTTTTTGTTCTTCAAATTTGGTTGCTTCTTTTCAGGAGAATGGTCTTCACTGCAATTGTAAAAGAAACAAATTAGTAATTTTGTTTGTATATAGCACTGTTTTTAATTTAGACATTGATTTTGTTAATAGAAATCCTCAGCGCATTCCTCAAAACCATTAAAACTATCTTATTTACATAAGATACGTCGCACAAGTTCAATACATATGATATGTTCTTAAAGAACAAATTGTATTGTAATGACTAACTTTAGCAAACAAAATATCTTAACTATGTTTGTGAATTTATAATGTACCACTGAATACCACTATTTCTGTAACTAAGCTCTCCCAGGTAATAGTGTCTCAATGTCATGCTTAAATTAAAGTAATTGAATAAATAAAGAAATAAAACAAAAATATTAAGTCAGTTTGAAAATGTGTTCATGTATTGTACAGAAAATATGCATACCTGTAGTTTGTGTTCATGCATTTGGATATGCATGGAGCTGCAAGTAGAAATCTTGGAAACTTGTGTAGTATTTCTTGTAGATGGTGCTTGCCAATGATATGACACTTGTACTCAGAGAGATTCACAGTACATTTGCAGTGCTGATCTATCATGATGCAGTTAGATGTAGAGGTCTTGAATGTGATTGGTGGATGGTCATGTGACTTCTTAGCTACATCCAATGAGGGAATGGCACAGAAAGTGAAGTGGAAATGGTAGAAGGGCTGTTCATGTTACGATATGTCCGCGGACATGGCGGTAGTTCGCGGGCATCGGGTGTTACATCCGGGGATTTTTGGTTTCAGAAGTCATGCACATGAGAATGAGCACTGAAAGGGATTGGTCAGGAAAGTTTAGTGGGTGTGTTGTGCCAGGAGAGAGTTTCTCAGATACTCTTTTTGCTGAGAGAACAACAGATAGCTATGGATGTGTGTTTCAGAAAACAGATTTTTTGGATTTTGGGAGATTCATGGATACATTGGTTGAAGGTGCATGCAGAAAGCTGTGGAGTAGCTGTAGATCTTGGATTACCACATGTGGAAGTACACTGGCATGGAGTATGTGGAATGAAGTGGTTGGACTTGCTACCTCTTTGTCCTAGTTTGGAGACAGAGCAACATCCAGACATAATTGTAATTCATTGTGGAGGGAACAGTTTAGGACATGTATCTGGAATTTCTTTGCAATTTTCTATGAAAGAAGGACTTGGAAAGGTCATGGACATGTTCCCTAATTCTCAAGTAATATTTTCACGGATTGCACAGAGACAAATGTGGCTTCGTTCTTCTTCATTTGGTCCACAAATGGAAAAAGTAAGGCGCAATGTTAATAAGGCTGTTTGTGCCTTTCTAAGAGATTTTGGCATGTCCTCTTTTCACAATGAAAATATTATGTTTCGTAGTACATACATTTTTTGCAGAGATGGAGTCCATCTTACTTATGCTGGCAATCAGATTTTTTGAGAAATATACAAAATGCATTACGACCTTTTTTATAATTACAGCATCCATTTTGAAGTAGGTTGTAAGTATTTATAATTTTTGACATACAAACACCTCCCAAAGGCTCTTTTCAGAGCCACCAATTCCTACCAGAGAAAATTGCAATGGTTATGATAGGATAGCAACCCAATTTTTTAGATGTCCGCGGACTGTCCCCGGACTTCTAAAAAATACAAAGGGCCCTGCTTCATTTATTTTCACTTCTATTTTTTAACTGTGAAAGGCGGCTCTGGAGGGTAAATGGGGGGACACCAACCAAAGGAATAAGAAAGGGTGAGCTGAGAGAGGAAGGTGTAGAGTGGGTTTTATTTGGGTAGTGAGCAGATCTTCTCATGCTCTGAGACGATAGTCTCAAAAGCACTGCAAAGTCGCTCCCCCCTGCAGAGTACTGTGTCACAGTACATACATACAACTGTGACCCTCGAAAGGTAACGGTCATCAGAATTCTGTATGGCCTGTGAGGCAGCTTGAGGAAGACGCTGTCCCACAGAGGTGGTCCTTGAGGTGACAGGATCAGAAACAGAGGATGAAGTAGAGGAAATCAACCTACATCGTTCTTCGAAAGGTACAACCTTGCGAATAGCCCCAGAGTGAAATGAGCTCAGGTGTCACTTCATGGTAGTGGTCCCAAAGCTGTACGAACCGTGCCTCCCGCGACTGAGTATTATTTTGCACTCATTGCAGTTGACACGGTTCGCACAAGCCTTAGGACCATTCCCATGAATGGTAAACAACTGCCACACACAAGACTCACGCCTAGTGCGGGTAGTAGGGATTTCCTCTACCTCATCCTCCTCATCCTCTTCTTCCTCCTCTGCATCCTCACTCCTGTTCTCCTCTTCAGGCCCTTGGGGAAGTGGTGGTGGTGGAGGGGTGGGGTTGGTGCTGAGGCAGACACAGCACCAGGTGGCAGCAGTGGAGCCACAGAAGCCATCAGGTTGAAGATGGAAATCTGCAGGTTGCAGCAAAAATCTCTGTGCTCTGTAGAATAGCCAGAGACACAATGAGAATAAGCTCTAGGGCGTGGTCTATTATAGGGGTGCTTGTGCGTGGTCTGCGGACATGCGTGCTGTCTGCGGACAGATCGAACACAAAAAAAGGTTCAAAAGGTTTCAAAAAGTATGTATAAAGTTATAATTTGTATGTGGGACTTGTGTTATGGTGTGTTTTTATTGGAAAATATTGTGGATTACTTGAAAATGTACTCTTAAATTGTTCGGGAACACGAACAGTGTCCGCATTCAGAACACGCGATCAGCATGGGCGCGGTCACATGGTCACTTCGCGAACATGTTCGCGAAGGAAGCGGCTGTCCGCAGGACACCAAATGCATGGGCATTGGTTTGCGCATGCGCGTTGATGTTCTACGGACACTGTTCGGGTCCTGAAGTAATTAAAAGTGCGTCAAATATCAAACGAACAGTTACAGACAGGTGTTTGTTCTTAGAACAGTGTCAACTTGCTTGTGAACAATACGGACAGAAATAGAATACTCAGAACACCTTCATTTTCGTTTCTTTACGAACATTTCAGGACACCGCGTGTGTTCTTAGAACAGTTTCAACTTGCTAAAGAACAGTACGGACAGGTATAGTGTTCTTCAGGACACCTCCATTTTCGTTTATTTACGAACATTTCAGAACACCAATTGTGTTCTTAGAACAGTTTCAACTCGCTAACGAACAGTACGGACAGGTATAGTGTTCTTCAGGACACCTCCGTTTTTGTTTATTTACGAACATTTCAGGACACCGCGTGTGTTCTTAGAACAGTTTCAACTTGCCAGCAAACAGTACGGACAGCTATAGTGTTCTTCAGGACACGTCCATTTTTGTTTAATTACGAACATTTCAGGACACCAATTGTGTTCTCAGAACAGTTTCAACTTGCTAGCGAACAGTACGGACAGGTATAGTGTTCTTCAGGACACCTCCATTTTAATTTATTTATGAACATTTCCGAACACCCGCACTGTCCGCGGACACCTACATTGTTTTTTTTTTTAAAAAAACGGAAACTAATTACAACTCAATATAAAAATGTTACTTTATTTAACATATATTAATAATTTCTGACAGAGAAGGTGAGGCAGAAACGGAAACAAAAACAGGGCAAATAGGGGTTTCAACATGATTGGTATCAGGTGAAGAAGGGATGGAAGTGTCATCAAAACGTTTTGGGTTATGGAGAGGGTTTGGGGATAATTGACTGGGATATGGTCAGGGTGGACAAGTACATGTGGGCCAATAGTATGACGTTTTTGTTTTAAAATGATCTTCAACAAAAGTTTTCAAATGATTAAAATTGGTCAACTATAAATCCATTTGTTCTTTTAAGCTGTCAAGCGTGTTTTCCATAACAGCTTCTTCAGGAGTATTTTCTATTTTGGTATGGTCTGTACAAAAAATATATATATATGTTAAATGTATATAAAATAATAATAAATAAATGGTTGATATTGTAAAGTGTTTACCATAAGTTTCACTAT
This sequence comes from Ambystoma mexicanum, assembly GCF_040938575.1. Classification (NCBI taxonomy): domain Eukaryota; kingdom Metazoa; phylum Chordata; class Amphibia; order Caudata; family Ambystomatidae; genus Ambystoma; species Ambystoma mexicanum. The sequence goes on from NC_090924.1 coordinate 663,733,697, forward strand.
CTTGTGACATTTCCTCATGTCGGAAATGCTCCTCTAGCCATTCCAGAGTTCTAGACATTTCTGTGAGAAAAAAAAGAGATATTATATTTTTTTTATCTAATACAGAAAGTTTATAAATATATGAGTAAAATGAAGTACACTTACTATTTCAGGTAAAATATGTTCCAAGTACTGTGTCGGTCTGGTGTTGTTCTTAGTTCTGTAGTGTCTGTGAGGTAATTATGTTGGAAGCCAATTTACTTTCTTCTGGTATATTCCATTTTAGAACATATTGTATTTAAATGAATGATTAGTGTGTTACATATATGGGTTACATTTCTTATGTATTACTACATATAATGTGTATGTGTGTTGCTTTTTGAATTTGTTAAATGTTCCTATGTTATGATATAACAATCAAACATACCCCCCCAGAGTTTTTAGGTAGTGGTACTGTTCTCCAAACATGTCTGCGGACATTAAAAGAGTTTGCGGACATCAGGTTCAGTAGAAGAGGTTCAGTATGTTCATTATTACATGTACATAAAGTCAAACTTATTATTGTTAAGTTGCGCTACTAAAAACCTATGAAATTCAGTGAAAAAACGTTGTTAAAGGGACATTATGGTTAAGTTGCGCTACTAAAAACCTATGAAATTCAGTGAAAAAACTTTGATAAAGGGACGTCAACAAACACTTTGTTTAATTAACATTACAATAAGAAACCCTTGTACAGACTTTTCATGAAAGGTAAATGCACATGTGATGTCATCACTGATGTCATCAATGACATTTGTGATGTCATCTTTGATGTCCTGGGTGTTAGTCTTAGCAGTGCACGGTGGTGGCACGAGTTATGGTTTCTTAGCTTACCATAACTGGCGAATTTCAAGGGTTTTTCGGTTTTACTTGTAACCATAACTTCCCTTTAAAAATGTTTTTTTCACTGAATTTCATAGGTTTTTAGTAGCGCAACTTAATCATAACGTCCCTTTAACAAAGTTTTTTCACTGAATTTCATAGGTTTTTAGTAGCGCAACTTAACCATAACGTCCCTTTAACAAAGTTTTTTCACTGAATTTCATAGGTTTTTAGTAGCACAACTTAACCATAACGATAACGTCCCTTTAACAAAGTTTTTTCACTGAATATATATATATATATATATATATATATATATATATATATATATATATATATATATATATATATATATATATATATATATATATGGCCACGGTAGTGGCCATGTAGTTATGGTTAAGTTGCTGTTTCCATAGGAAGAGCACTTATTGGGCGGCTTATAACTTCGCTCCCCCTGGACGAATCCTCACCAAACTTTGCAAAAAAGTATATGGCCCACTCAGAATTTTGGTGAGGTTTGGTCCAGGGGGGGCAAAGTTATAGGAGTGGTCCAAAAACATTTTTTTTCATATAGACATAATGGGAAAAAACTTTGCTCACGCCTACAGCCCAAACCGCTGGATGGATTTACACCAAATTTGCAGCAGGAGCGGCGGCTTGGTCCCGAAAGCGTGCTTTTTTTATTTGGTGTAAATCCGTCCAGTAGTTTTTTTAAAAAAGACAAAATGTAAGTGAAAAAAATTAGTGATATCTGTGTCCGCTTCGCGGACACACTTCCCTGTTCGCTCCGCAGACAGGACGGGGTTTGGGCAAGCGACTTGCGTGATGTCCGCGGACATCTGATGTGCTCTCCTATTGGCTGCAGTAAAGCGTGCAGTGCGTCTTAGTTTCAGAGATGCCCGCCATCTTAGTTTATTGTTCGTATATTGGCATCTGTGGCAAGCTCTGCGGGGACTTCAGAAGCCAAAATTTCTGATGCGAGAAGATCAGAGGACAGCGGGGCCTCCAATGGGGCTGTGTGAGGTTCACGTGGATTACACTTCCTGAACATCCTAGGCTGCTGCAGACTTGCAGGATACACGCCAGCCATCGGAACACGGTGGCTTGCGGAGGACCGAGGAGCGGATATCCCGTGCCCCCACCCCCGCTCATTACCCGTGTCTCCCTCCTGTATCCCCCACCGCTGCTCATTACCCGTGTCTCCCTTCTGTACTCCCCCACCCCCGCTCATGCCCGTGTCTCTCTCTTGTTCACCCCACCCCCGCTCATGCCCCGTGTCTCCCCTGTTCCCCCATCACCCACTCATGCCCCGTGCCTCCCCTGTTCCTCCCCCCCCTGCTCATGCCCCGTGTCTCCCTCCTGTATCCCCCCAACCCCTGCTAATTAGCCGTGTCTCCCTCCTGTACCCCCCCACCCCCGCTCATTCCCGTGTCTCTCTCTTGTTTACCCCCACCCCCAGCTCAAGCCCTGTGTCTCCCCTGTTCCCCCATCCCCCCGCTCATGCCCCGTGTCTCCCTCGTGATCCCCCCAACCCCCGCTCATGCTCCGTGTCTGCCCTGTTCCCCCCACCCCCTGCTCATGCCCCGCGTCTCCCTCCTGTTCCCCCCACCCCCCTCTCATGGCCCGTGTCTCCCCTGTTCCCCCACCCCCGTTCATGCCGTGTGTCTCCGTCCTGTTCCCCCCACCCCCTGCTCATGCCCCGTGTCTCTCTCCTGTTACCACCCACCCCCTGCTCATGCCCTGTGTCTCCCTCTTGTTGCCCTACACCCCCCATGCCCCGTGTCTCCCTCGTGTTCCCCCCACCGACCGGTCATGCCCCGTGTCTCCCTGCTGTTGCCCCAACCCCCCGCTCATGCCCTGTGTCTCTCTCCTGTTACCCCCCACGCCCCTCTCATGCCCCGTGTCTCTCTCTTGTAACCCCCCACCCCCTCTCATGCCCCGTATCTCTCTCCTGTTGCCCCCCACCCCCCAGTCATGCCGTGTGTTTCCGTCCTGTTCCCCCCACCCCCTGCTCATGCCCCGTGTCTCTCTCCTGTTACCACCCACCCCCTGCTCATGCCCTGTGTCTCCCTCTTGTTGCCCCACACCCCCCATGCCCCGTGTCTCCCTCGTGTTCCCCCCACCGACCGGTCATGCCCCGTGTCTCCCTGCTGTTGCCCCAACCCCCCGCTCATGCCCTGTGTCTCTCTCCTGTTACCCCCCACGCCCCTCTCATGCCCCGTGTCTCTCTCTTGTAACCCCCCACCCCCTCTCATGCCCCGTATCTCTCTCCTGTTGCCCCCCACCCCCCAGTCATGCCCCATGTCTCCATGCTGTTGCCCCCCACCCCCGCTCATGCCCCATGTCTCTCTCCTGTTACCCCCCACCCCCCTCTCATGCCCCGTGTATCCCTCGTGTTCCCCCCACCCCCCGCTCATGCCCCGTGTCTCCATGCTGTGTCCTCCCACCCCCCGGTCATGCCCTGTGTCTCACTGCTGTTGCCCCCCACCACACGCTCATGCCCCATGTCTCCCTCGTGTTCCCCCACCCCCACTCATGCCCCGTGTCTCCCTGCTGTTGCCCCTCACCCCCCGCTTATGCCCCGTGTCTCCCTGCTGTTGTCCCCCACCCCCCGCTTATGCCCCGTGTCTCTCTACTGTTACCCCCACACCCAGCTCATGCCCCGTGTCTCCCTCGTGTTCCCCCTACCCCCGCTCATGCCCAGTGTCTCCCTGCTGGTGCCCCCCACCCCCGCTCAGGCCCCGTGTCTTCCTCCTGTTGCCCCCACCCCCTGCTCATGCCCTGTGTCTCTCTCCTGTTACCCCCCACCCCCTGCTCATGCCCCGTGTCGCCCTGATGTTGCCTCCCACCCCCCACTCATGCCCCGTGTCCCCCTGCTGTTGCCCCCACCCCCTGCTCTCATGCCCCATGTCTCTCTCCTGTTACGCCCCACCCCTGCTCATGCCCCGTGTCTCCCTTGTGTTCCCCCCACCCCCTGCCCATGCCCCATGTCTCCCTGCTGTTGCCCCCCACCCCCCATTCATGCCCCGTGTCTCCCTGCTGTTGCCACCCACCCCCGCTCATGCCCTGTGTCTCTCTCCTGTTGCCCCCACCATACGCGCATGCCCCGTGTCTCCCTGCTGTTACCCCCCACCCCCAGTCATGCCCCGTGTCTCCCTGCTGTTGCCCCCCACCCCCTGCTCATGCCCAGTATCTCTCTCCTGTTGCCCCCCACCCCCCGGTCATGCCCCGTGTCTCCCTGCTGTTGTCCCCCACCACCCGCTCATGCCCCATGTCTCCCTCGTGTTCCCCCACCCCCCGCTCATGCCCTGTGTCTCCCTGCTGTTGCCCCTAAACCCCCGCTCATGCCCCGTGTCTCCCTGCTGTTGTCCCCCACCCCCCGCTTATGCCCCGTGACTCTCTCCTGTTACCCCCACACCCTGCTCATGCCCCGTGTCTCCCTCGTGTTCCCCCTACCCCCTGCTCATGCCCCGTGTCTCCCTGCTGTTGCCCCCCACCCCCGCTCATGCCCCGTGTCTCCCTGCTGTTGCCCCCACCCACCGCTCATGCCCCGTGTCTCTCTCCTGTTACCCCCCACCCTCCGCTCATGCCCTGTGTCTCACTGCTGTTGCCCCCCACCACCCGCTCATGCCCCGTGTCTCTCCTGTTACCCCCCCAACCCCCTCCCATGCCCCGTGTCTCTCTCCAGTTACCCCACCCCCCTCTCATGCCCCGTGTCTCTCTCCTGTTACCCCCCACCCTCTGCTCATGCCCTGTGTCTCACTGCTGTTGCACCCCACCACCCGCTCATGCCCCGTGTCTCTCCTGTTACCCCCCAACCCCCTCCCATGCCCTGTGTCTCTCTCCTGTTACCCCCACCCCCCGCTCATGCCCCGTGTCTCCCTGCTGTTGCCCCCACCCACGCTCATACTCTTCTCCCTGCTGTTGCCCCCGCTCAATCCCCATGTCTCTCTCCTGTTGCCCCCCACCCCCCGGTCATGCCCTGTGTCTCCATGCTGTTGCCCCCCACCCCCTGGTCATGCCTCGTGTCTCCCTGCTGTTGCCCCCCACCCCTCACTCCTGCCCCGTGTCTCTCTCCTGTTGCCCCCCACCCCTCGCTCATGCCTGTTACTCCCTGCTGTTGCCCTCCACCCTCCGCTCATGCCCCGTATGTCTCCATGCTGTTGCCCAAACCCCCCGCTCATGCCCTGTGTCTCTCTCCTGTTACCCCCCACCCCTCTCTCATGCCCCGTTCCTCTCTCCTGTTGCCCCCCACCCCCGCTCATGCCCCGTGTCTCCCTGATGTTGCCCCCACCCCTGCTCAGGCCCCGTGTCTCTCTCCTGTTACCCCCCACCCCCCTCTCATGCCCTGTGTCTCTCTCCTGTTACCCCCCACCCCCTGCTCATGCCCCGTGTCTCTCTCCTATTACCCCCCACCACCCGGTCATGCCCCGTTTCTCTCTCCTGTTGCCCTGACCCCCCGCTCATGCCCCGTGTCTCTCTCCTGTTACCCCCACCCCCCTCTCATGCCCCGTGTCTCCCTGCTGTTGCCCCCCACCCTCCGCTCATGCCCTGTGTCTCCCTGCTGTTGCCCCCACCCCCCACTCATGCCCTGTATCTCTCTCCTGTTACCCCCCAGCCCCCTCTCATGCCCTGTGTCTCTCTCCTGTTGCCCCCCCCAGTCATGCCTAGTGTCTCCCTGCTGTTGCCCCCCACCCCCGCTCATGCCCCGTATCTCTCTCCTGTTGCCCCCACCCCCCGCTCATGCCCCGTGTCTCCCTGCTGTTGCCCCCACCCTCCGCTCATGCCCCGTGTCTCTCTCCTGTTACCCCCCACCCCCCGCTCATGCCCCATGTCTCCCTCGTGTTCCCCCCACCCCTGCTCATGCCCCGTGTCTCTCTGCTGTTGCCCCCCACCCTCCGCTCATGCCCTGTGTCTCACTGCTGTTGCCCCCCACCACCCGCTCATAACCCGTGTCTCTCCTGTTACCCCCCAACCCCCTCCAATGCCCCGTGTCTCTCTCCAGTTACCCCACCACCCTCTCATGCCCCGTGTCTCTCTCCTGTTGCCCCCCACCCCATGGTCATGCCCCATGTTTCCCTGCTGTTGCCCCCCACCCCCCGCTCATGCCCTGTGTCTCTCTCCTGTTACCCCCACCCCCCGCTCATGCCCCGTGTCTCCCTGCTGTTGCCCCCACCCACGCTCATACCCTGTGTCTCCCTGCTGTTGGCCCCTGCTCATGCCCCATGTCTCTCTCCTGTTGCCCCCCACCCCCCGGTCATGCCCCGTGTCTCTCTCCTGTTGCCCCCCACCCCCGCTCATGCCTGTGCCTCCCTGCTGTTGCCCCCCACCCTCCGCTCATGCCCCGTGTCTCCCTGCTGTTGCCCCCACCCCCCGCTCATGCCCTGTGTGTCTTTCCTGTTACCCCCCCACCCCCTCTCATGCCCCGTGTCTCTCTCCTGTTACCCCCACCCCTCTCTCAAGCCCCGTTCCTCTCTCTTGTTGCCCTGACCCCCCGCTAATGCCCCGTGTATCTCTCCTGTTGACCCCCACCCCCCGCTCATGCCTGTGCCTCCCTACTGTTGCCCCCCACCCTCCGCTCATGCCCCGTGTCTCCCTGCTGTTGCCCCCACCCCCCGCTCATGCCCAGTGTCTCTCTCCTGTTACCCCCCACCCCCTCTCATGCCCCGTGCCTCTCTCCTGTTACCCCCCACCCCTCTCTCATGCCCCGTTCCTCTCTCCCGTTGCCCCCCACCCCCACTCATGCCCCGTGTCTCCCTGCTGTTGCACCCCACCCCTGCTCATGCCCCGTGTCTCTCTCCTGTTACCCCCTCCCCCCTCTCATGCCCTGTGTCTCTCTCCTGTTACCCCCCACCCCCCGCTCATGCCCGTGTCTCTCTCCTATTACCCCCCAACCCCCGGTCATGCCCCGTTTCTCTCTCCTGTTGCCCCCACCCCCCGCTCATGCCCTGTGTCTCTCTCCTGTTACCCCCCACCCCCCTCTCATGCCCCGTGTCTCCCTGCTGTTTCCCCCACCCTCCGCTCATGCCCCGCGTCTCCCTGCTGTTGCCCCCACCCCCCACTCATGCCCTGTATCTCTCTCCTGTTACCCCCCACCCCCCTCTCATGCCCCCGTCTCTCTCCTGTTGCCCCCCCCGGTCATGCACCGTGTCTCCCTGCTGTTGCTCCCCCACCCCCCGCTCATTCCCTGTGTCTCTCTCCTGTTACCCCCACCCCCCGCTCATGCCCCATGTCTCCCTGCTTTTGCCCCCCACACCCGGACATGCCCCGTGTCTTCCTCCTGTTGCCCTCACCCCCTGCTCATGCCCTGTGTCTCTCTCCTGTTACCCCCCACCACCTGCTCATGCCCCGTGTCGCCCTGATGTTGCCTCCCACCCCCCACTCATGCCCCGTGTCCCCCTGCTGTTGCCGCCACCCCCTGCTCTCATGCCCCATGTCTCTCTCCTGTTACGCCCGACCCCTGCTCATGCCCCGTGTTCCCCTCATGTTCCCCCCACCCCCTGCTCATGCCCCATGTCTCCCTGCTGTTGCCCCCCACCCCCCATTCATGCCCCGTGTCTCCCTGCTGTTGCCACCCACCCCCGCTCATGCCCTGTGTCTCTCTCCTGTTGCCCCCACCATACGCGCATGCCCCGTGTCTCCCTGCTGTTACCCCCCACCCCCAGTCATGCCCCGTGTCTCCCTGCTGTTGCCCTCCACCCCCCGCTCATGCCCCGAGTCTCAATGCTGTTGCCCCCACCTCCCGCTCATGCCCCGTGTCTCTCTCCTGTTACCCCCACCCGCCGCTCATGCCCCATGTCTCACTGCTGTTGCCCCCACCTCCCGCTCATGCCCCGTGTCTCTCTCCTGTTGTCCCCCACCACCCGCTCATGCCCCATGTCTCCCTCGTGTTCCCCCACCCCCCGCTCATGCCCTGTGTCTCCCTGCTGTTGCCCCTAAACCCCCGCTCATGCCCCGTGTCTCCCTGCTGTTGTCCCCCACCCCCCGCTTATGCCCCGTGTCTCTCTCCTGTTACCCCCACACCCTGCTCATGCCCCGTGTCTCCCTCGTGTTCCCCCTACCCCCTGCTCATGCCCCGTGTCTCCCTGCTGTTGCCCCCCACCCCCCGCTCATGCCCCGTGTCTCCCTGCTGTTGCCCCCACCCACCGCTCATGCCCCGTGTCTCTCTCCTGTTACCCCCCACCCTCCGCTCATACCCTGTGTCTCACTGCTGTTGCCCCCCACCACCCGCTCATGCCCCGTGTCTCTCCTGTTACCCCCCCAACCCCCTCCCATGCCCCGTGTCTCTCTCCAGTTACCACACCCCCCTCTCATGCCCCGTGTCTCTCTCCTGTTACCCCCCAACCCCCTCCCATGCCCTGTGTCTCTCTCCTGTTACCCCCACCCCCCGCTCATGCCCCGTGTCTCCCTGCTGTTGCCCCCACCCACGCTCATACTCTTCTCCCTGCTGTTGCCCCCCGCTCAATCCCCATGTCTCTCTCCTGTTGCCCCCCACCCCCCGGTCATGCCATGTGTCTCCATGCTGTTGCCCCACACCCCCTGGTCATGCCTCGTGTCTCCCTGCTGTTGCCCCCCACCCCTCACTCCTGCCCCGTGTCTCTCTCCTGTTGCCCCCCACCCCTCGCTCATGCCTGTTACTCCCTGCTGTTGCCCTCCACCCTCCGCTCATGCCCCGTATGTCTCCATGCTGTTGCCCAATCCCCCCGCTCATGCCCTGTGTCTCTCTCCTGTTACCCCCCCACCCCCTCCCATGCCCTGTGTCTCTCTCCTGTTACCCCCCACCCCTCTCTCATGCCCCGTTCCTCTCTCCTGTTGCCCCCCACCCCCGCTCATGCCCCGTGTCTCCCTGATGTTGCCCCCACCCCTGCTCATGCCCCGTGTCTCTCTCCTGTTACCCCCCACCCCCCTCTCATGCCCTGTGTCTCTCTCCTGTTACCCCCCACCCCCTGCTCATGCCCCGTGTCTCTCTCCTATTACCCCCCACCCCCCGGTCATGCCCCGTTTCTCTCTCCTGTTGCCCTGACCCCCCGCTCATGCCCCGTGTCTCTCTCCTGTTACCCCCACCCCCCTCTCATGCCCCGTGTCTCCCTGCTGTTGCCCCCCACCCTCCGCTCATGCCCTGTGTCTCCCTGCTGTTGCCCCCACCCCCCACTCATGCCCTGTATCTCTCTCCTGTTACCCCCCAGCCCCCTCTCATGCCCTGTGTCTCTCTCCTGTTGCCCCCCCAGTCATGCCTAGTGTCTCCCTGCTGTTGCCCCCCACCCCCGCTCATGCCCCGTATCTCTCTCCTGTTGCCCCCACCCCCCGCTCATGCCCGGTGTCTCCCTGCTGTTGCCCCCACCCACCGCTCATGCCCCGTGTCTCTCTCCTGTTACCCCCACCCCCCGCTCATGCCCCATGTCTCCCTCGTGTTCCCCCCACCCCCGCTCATGCCCCGTGTCTCTCTGCTGTTGCCCCCCACCCTCCGCTCATGCCCTGTGTCTCACTGCTGTTGCCCCCCACCACCCGCTCATACCCCGTGTCTCTCCTGTTACCCCCCCAACCCCCTCCCATGCCCCGTGTCTCTCTCCAGTTACCCCACCACCCTCTCATGCCCCGTGTCTCTCTCCTGTTGCCCCCCACCCCATGGTCATGCCCCATGTTTCCCTGCTGTTGCCCCCCACCCCCGCTCATGCCCTGTGTCTCTCTCCTGTTACCCCCACCCCCCGCTCATGCCCCGTGTCTCCCTGCTGCTGCCCCCCACCGACGCTCATACCCTGTGTCTCCCTGCTGTTGCCCCCTGCTCATGCCCCATGTCTCTCTCCTGTTGCCCCCCACCCCCCGGTCATGCCCCGTGTCTCTCTCCTGTTGCCCCCCACCCCCCGCTCATGCCTGTGCCTCCCTGCTGTTGCCCCCCACCCTCCGCTCATGCCCCGTGTCTCCCTGCTGTTGCCCCCACCCCCCGCTCATGCCCTGTGTCTCTTTCCTGTTACCCCCCACCCCCTCTCATGCCCCGTGTCTCTCTCCTGTTACCCCCACCCCTCTCTCATGCCCCGTTCCTCTCTCTTGTTGCCCTGACCCCCGCTAATGCCCCGTGTATCTCTCCTGTTGACCCCACCCCCCGCTCATGCCTGTGCCTCCCTGCTGTTGCCCCTACCCTCCGCTCATGCCCCGTGTCTCCCTGCTGTTGCCCCCACCCCCCGCTCATGCCCAGTGTCTCTCTCCTGTTACCCCCACCCCCTCTCATGCCCCGTGTCTCTCTCCTGTTACCCCCCACCCCTCTCTCATGCCCCGTTCCTCTCTCCCGTTGCCCCCCACCCCCACTCATGCCCCGTGTCTCCCTGCTGTTGCACCCCACCCCTGCTCATGCCCCGTGTCTCTCTCCTGTTACCCCCCTCCCCCCTCTCATGCCCTGTGTCTCTCTCCTGTTACCCCCCACCCCCGCTCATGCCCGTGTCTCTCTCCTATTACCCCCCACCCCCCGGTCATGCCCCGTTTCTCTCTCCTGTTGCCCCCACCCCCGCTCATGCCCCGTGTCTCCCTGCTGTTTCCCCCACCCTCCGCTCATGCCCCGTGTCTCCCTGCTGTTGCCCCCACCCCCCACTCATGCCCTGTATCTCTCTCCTGTTACCCCCCACCCCCCTCTCATGCCCCCGTCTCTCTCCTGTTGCCCCCCCCGGTCATGCACCGTGTCTCCCTGCTGTTGCTCCCCCACCCCCCGCTCATTCCCTGTGTCTCTCTCCTGTTACCCCCACCCCCCGCTCATGCCCCGTGTCTCCCTGCTTTTGCCCCCCACACCCGGACATGCCCCGTGTCTCCCTGCTGTTGCCCCCCACCCCCTGCTCATGCCCCATGTCTCCCTGCTGTTGCCCCCCACCCCCGCTCATACCCTGTGTCTCCCTGCTGTTGCCCCCCACCCCCACTCATGCCCCATGTCTGTCTCCTGTTGCCCCCCACCCCCCACTCATGCCCCGTGTCTCCATGCTGTTGCCCCCCACCCCCGGGTCATGCCCCGTGTCTCCATGCTGTTGCCCCGTACCCCCCGCTCATGCCCCATGTCTCTCTCCTGTTTCCCCCACCCCCCGCTCATGCCCCTTGCCTCCCTGCTGTTGCCCCCACCCCCTGCTCATGCCCCATGTCTCTCTCCTTTTACCCCCCACCCCCCGCTCATGCCCCGTGTCTCCCTTGTGTTCCCCCCAGCCGCCGCTCATGCCCCGTGTCTCCCTGCTGTTGCCCCCCACCCTCTGCGCATGCCCCATGTCTCCCTGCTGTTGCCCCCCACCCCCCGCTCATGCCCTGTGTCTCTCTCCTGTTACCCCCCAGCCCCCTCTCATGCCCCGTGTCTCTCTCCTGTTACCCCCCACTTCTCTCTCATGCCCCTTTTCTCTCTCCTGTTGCCCCCCACCCCCCGGTCATGCCCCGTGTCTCTCTCCTGTTGCCCCCCACCCCCCGGTCATGCCCTGTGTCTCTCTCCTGTTCCCCCCTACCCCCCGCTCATGCCCCGTGTCTCTCTCCTGTTGCCCCCCCGCTCATGGCCCGTGTCTCCCTGCTGTTGCCCCGACCACCCGCTCATGCCCCGTGTCTATCTCCTGTTATCCCCCACCCCCCGGTCATGCCCTGTGTCTCTCTCCTGTTACCCCCAACCCTCTCTCATGCCCCGTGTCTCCCTGCTGTTGCCCCCCACCCTCTGCTCATGCCCCGTGTCTCCCTGCTGTTGCCCCCACCCCCCACTCATGCCCTGTGTCTCTCTCCTGTTACCCCCCACCCCTCTCTCATGCCCCCTGTCTCTCTTGCGTTACCCCACCCCCCTCTCATGCCCTTTGTCTCTCCTGTTGCCCCCCACCCCCCGATCATGCCCGTGTCTCCCTGCTGTTGCGCCCCCACCCCCTGCTCATGCCCCGTGTCTCCCTGCTGTTGCCCCCCACCCCCCGGTCATGCCCCGTGTCTCCCTGCTGTTGCCCCCCACCCCCTGCTCATGCCCCGTATCTCCCTGCTGTTGCCCCCATCACCCGCTCATGTCCCATGTCTCTCTCCTGTTACACCACCCCCTCTCATGCCTAGTGTCTCTCTCCTGTTGCCCCCACCCCACGCTCATGCCCCGTGTCTCTATCCTGTTACCCGCCACCCCCCGGTCATGCCCTCGGTCTCCCTGCTGTTGACCCCCACCCCCCGCTCATGCCCTGTGTCTCTCTCCAGTTGCCCCCACCCCCCAGTCATGCACCGTGTCTCCCTGCTGTTGCCCCCCACCCCCGCTCATACCCCGTGTCTCCCTGCTGTTGCCCCCCGCTCATGCCCCATGTCTCTCTCCTGTTGCCCCCCACCCCCTGGTCATGCCCCGTGTCTCCATGCTGTTGCCCCCCAGCCCCCGGTCATGCCCCGTGTCTCCCTGCTGTTGCCCCCCACCCCTCACTCATGCCCCGTGTCTCTCTCCTGTTGCCCCCCACCCCGCTCATGCCTGTGCCTCCCTGCTGTTGCCCCCACCCCCGCTCATGCCCCATGTCTCTCTCCTGTTACCCGCCCACCCCCCACTCATGCCCGTGTCTCCCTCGTGTTCCCCCCAGCCCCCGCTCATGCCCCGTGTCTCCCTGCTGTTGCCCCCCACCCTCCGCTTATGCCCTGTGTCTCCCTGCTGTTGCCCCCACCCCCCGCTCATGCCCTGTGTCTCTCTCCTGTTACCCCCCACCACCTCTCATGACCCGTATCTCTCTCCCGTTACCCCCCACCCCTCTCTCATGCCCCGTTCCTCTCTCCTGTTGCCCCCCACCCCTGCTCATGCCCCGTGTCTCCCTGCTGTTGCCCCCCACCCCAGCTCATTCCCCGTGTCTCTCTCCTGTTACCCCCCACCCCCTCTCATGCCCTGTGTCTCTCTCCTGTTACCCCCACCCCCCGCTCATGCCCCGTGTCTCTCTCCTGTTGCCCCCACCCCCCGCTCATGCCCCGTGTCTCTCTCCTGTTGCCCCCACCTCCTGCTCATGCCCTGTGTCTCTCTCCTGTTACCCCCCACCTCCCTCTCATGCCCCGTGTCTCCCTGCTGTTGCCCCCACCCTCCGCTCATGCCCCGTGTCTCCCTGCTGTTGCCCCCACCCCCCACTCATGCCCTGTATCTCCCTCCTGTTACCCCCCACCCCTCTATCATGCCCCCTGCCTCTCTCCTGTTACCCCCCACCCACCTCTCATGCCCTGTGTCTCTCTCCTGTTGCTCCCCACCCCCCCGGTCATTCCCCGTGTCTCCCTGCTGTTGCGCCCCCACCCCCCGCTCATTCCCTGTGTCTCTCTCCTGTTACCCCCACCCCCCGCTCATGCCCCGTGTCTCCCTGCTTTTGCCCTCCACCCCCTGGTCATGCCCCGTGTCTCCCTGCTGTTGCCCCCTACCCCCGCTCATACCCTGTGTCTCCCTGCTGTTGCCCCCCACCCCCCACTCATGCCCCATGTCTGTCTCCTGCTGCCCCCCACCCCCTGCTCATGCCTTGTGTCTCCATGCTGTTGCCCCCTACCCCACGCTCATGCTCCATGTCTCTCTCCTGTTGCCCCCACCCCCCGCTCATGCCCCTTGCCTACCTGCTGTTGCCCCCACCCCCCGCTCATGCCCCATATCTCTCTCCTGTTACCCCCCACCCCCCGCTCATGCCCTTGTCTCCCTTGTGTTCCCCCCAGCTGCCGCTCATGCCCCGTGTCTCCCTGATGTTGCCCCCCACCCTCCGCTCATGCCCCATGTCTCCCTGCTGTTGCCCCCCACACCCCGCTCATGCCCTGTGTCTCTCTCCTGTTACCCCCCAGCCCCCTCTCATGCCCCGTGTCTCTCTCCTGTTACCCCCCACTTCTCTCTCATGCCCCGTTTCTCTCTCCTGTTGCCCCCCACCCCCCGGTCATTCCCTGTGTCTCCCTGCTGTTGCCCCCCACCCCTGCTCATGTCTTGTGTCTCTCTCCTGTTACCCCCCACCCCCCGCTCATGCCCCGTGTCTCTTTCCTGTTGCCCCCACGCTCATGCCCGTGTCTCCCTGCTGTTGCCCCGACCACCCGCTCATGCCCCGTGTCTATCTCCTGTTATCCCCCAACCCCCGGTCATGCCCCGTGTATCTCTTCTGTTGCCCCTACCCCCCGCTCATGCCCGTGTCTCTCTCCTGTTACCCCCAACCCCCTCTCATGCCCCGTATCTCCCTGCTGTTGCCCCCCACAGCTGCTCATACCCTGTGTCTCCCTGCTGTTGCCCCCCACCCCCACTCATGCCCCATGTCTGTCTCCTGTTGCCCCCCACCCCCCACTCATGCCCCTTGCCTCCATGCTGTTGCCCCCCACCCCCCGCTCATGCCCCTTGCCTCCCTGCTGTTGCCCCCAGCCCCCGCTCATGCCCCATGTCTCTCTCCTGTTACCCCCCCGCTCATGCCCCGTGTCTCCCTTGTGTTCCCCCAAGCGCCGCTCATGCCCCGTGTCTCCCTGCTGTTGCCCCCCACCCTCTGCTCATGCCCCATGTCTCCCTGCCTTTGCCCCCCACCCCCCGCTCATGCCCTGTGTCTCTCTCCTGTTACCCCCATCCCCCTCTCATGCCCCGTGTCTCTCTCCTGTTACCCCCCACTTCTCTCTCATGCCCCGTTTCTCTCTCCTGTTGCCCCCCACCCCCGGGTCATGCCCCGTGTCTCCCTGCTGTTGCCCCACCCCTGCTCATGCCCTGTGTCTCTCTCCTGTTACTCCCCACCCCCTGCTCATGCCCTGTGTCTATCTCCTGTTATCCCCCTACCCCCCGCTCATGCTCCGTGTCTCTCTCCTGTTGCCCCCCCGCTCATGCCCCGTGTCTCCCTGCTGTTGCCCCCCACCCTCTGCTCATGCCCCGTGTCTCCCTGCTGTTGCCCCCACCCCCCACTCATGCCCTGTGTCTCTCTCCTGTTACCCCCCACCCCCTCTCATGCCCCCTGTCTCTCTTGTGTTACCCCCACCCCCCTCTTATGCCCTTTGTCTCTCCTGTTGCCCCCCATCCCCCGGTCATGCCCCGTGTCTCCCTGCTGTTGCGCCCCCACCCCCTGCTCATGCCCCGTGTCTCCCTGCTGTTGCCCCCCGGTCATGCCCCGTGTCTCCATGCTGTTGCCCCCCATCCCCTGCTCATGCCTTGTGTCTCCCTGCTGTTGCCCCCACCACCCGCTCATGCCCCATGTCTCTCTCCTGTTACCCCACCCCCTCTCATGCCCAGTGTCTCTCTCCTGTTGCCCCCACCCCACGCTCATGCCCCGTGTCTCTATCCTGTTACCCGCCACCCCCGGTCATGCCCTGTGTCTCCCTGCTGTTGACCCCCACCCCCCGCTCATGCCCTGTGTCTCTCTTCAGTTGCCCCCACCCCCCAGTCATGCACCATGTCTCCCTGCTGTTGCCCCCCACCTACGCTCATACCCCGTGTCTCCCTGCTGTTGCCCCCCGCTCATGTCCCATGTCTCTCTCCTGTTGCCCCCCACCCCCCGGTCATGCCCTGTGTCTCCATGCTGTTGTCCCCCATCCCCCGGTCATGCCCCGTGTCTCCCTGCTGTTGCCCCCCACCCCTCACTCATGCCCTGTGTCTCTCTCCTGTTGCCACCCACCCCCGCTCATGCCTGTGCCTCCCTGCTGTTGCCCCCATCCCCGCTCATGCCCCATGTCTCTCTCCTGTTACCCGCCCACCCCCCACTCATGCCCGTGTCTCCCTCGTGTTCCCCCCAGCCCCCGCTCATGCCCCGTGTCTCCCTGCTGTTGCCCCCCACCCTCCGCTCATGCCCGTGTCTCCCTGCTGTTTCCCCCACCCCCCGCTCATGCCCTGTGTCTCTCTCCTGTTACCCCCCCACCCCCTCTCATGCCCTGTGTCTCTCTCCTGTTACCCCCCACCCCCTCACATGCCCCCTGTCTCTCTTGTGTTACCCCCACCCCCTCTCATGTCCTTTGTCTCTCCTGTTGCCCCCCTCCCCCCGGTCGTGCCCCGTGTCTCCCTGCTGTTGTGCCCCCACCCCCTGCTCATGCCCCGTGTCTCCCTGCTGTTGCCCCCACCACCCGCTCATGCCCCATGTCTCTCTCCTGTTACCCCACCCCCTCTCATGCCCAGTGTCTCTCTCCTGTTACCCGCCACACCCCGGTCATGCCCTGTGTCTCCCTGCTGTTGACCCCCACCCCCCGCTCATGCCCTGTGTCTCTCTCCAGTTGCCCCCACCCCCCAATCATGCACCGTGTCTCCCTGCTGTTGCCCCCCACCCCCGCTCATACCCCGTGTCTCCCTGCTGTTGCTCCCCGCTCATGACCCATGTCTCTCTCCTGTTGCCCCCCACCCCCGGTCATGCCCCGTGTCTCCATGCTGTTGCCCCCCAGCCCACGGTCATGCCCTGTGTATCCCTGCTGTTGCCCCCCACCCCTCACTCATGCCCCGTGTCTCTCTCCTGTTGCCCCCCCGCTCATGCCTGTGCCTCCCTGCTGTTGCCCCCACCCCCGCTCATGCCCCATGTCTCTCTCCTGTTACCCGCCCAACCCCCACTCATGCCCGTGTCTCCCTCGTGTTCCCCCCAGCCCCCGCTCATGCCCTGTGCCTCCCTGCTGTTGCCCCCCACCCTCCGCTCATGCCCCGTGTCTCCCTGCTGTTGTCCCACCCCCTGCTCATGCCCTGTGTCTCTCTCCTGTTACGCCCCCTCCCACTCTCATGCCCCGTATCTCTCTCCTGTTACCCCCACCCCTCTCTCATGCCCCGATCCTCTCTCCTGTTGCCCTCCACACCTGCTCATGCCCCGTGTCTCCCTGCTGTTGCCCCCCACCCCTGCTCATGCCCCGTGTCTCTCTCCTGTTAACCCCCATCCTCCTCTCATGCCCTGTGTCTCTCTCCTGTTACCCCCACCCCCCGCTCATGCCCCGTGTCTCTCTCCTCTTACCCCCCACCTCCCGGTCATGCCCCGTTTCTCTCTCCTGTTGCCCCAACCCCCGCTCATGCCCCGTGTCTCTCTCCTGTTACCCCCCACCCCCCTCTCATGCCCCGTGTCTCCCTGGTGTTGCCCCCACCCTCCGCTCATGCCCCGTGTCTCCCTGCTGTTGCCCCCACCCCCCACTCATGCCCTGTATCTCTCTCCTGTTACCCCCCACCCCCTCTCATGCCCCCTGTCTCTCTCCTGTTACCCCCACCCACCTCTCATGCCCTGTGTCTCTCTCCTGTTGCCCTCCACCCCCCCTGGTCATTCCCCGTGTCTCCCTGCTGTTGCGCCCCCACCCGCCGCTCATTCCCTGTGTCTCTCTCCTGTTACCCCCACCCCTCACTCATGCCCCGTGTCTCTCTCCTGTTGCCCCCCACCCCCGCTCATGCCTGTGCCTCCCTGCTGTTGCCCCCACCCCTGCTCATGCCCCATGTCTCTCTCCTGTTGCCCCCACCCCACGCTCATGCCCCGTGTCTCTATCCTGTTACCCGCCACCCCCGGTCATGCCCTGTGTCTCCCTGCTGTTGACCCCCACCCCCCGCTCATGCCCTGTGTCTCTCTTCAGTTGCCCCCACCCCCCAGTCATGCACCGTGTCTCCCTGCTGTTGCCCCCCACCTACGCTCATACCCCGTGTCTCCCTGCTGTTGCCCCCCGCTCATGTCCCATGTCTCTCTCCTGTTGCCCCCCACCCCCCGGTCATGCCCTGTGTCTCCATGCTGTTGTCGCCCATCCCCCGGTCATGCCCCGTGTCTCCCTGCTGTTGCCCCCCACCCCTCACTCATGCCCCGTGTCTCTCTCCTGTTGCCACCCACCCCCGCTCATGCCTGTGCCTCCCTGCTGTTGCCCCCACCCCCGCTCAAGCCCCATGTCTCTCTCCTGTTACCCGCCCACCCCCCACTCATGCCCGTGTCTCCCTCGTGTTCCCCCCAGCCCCCGCTCATGCCCCGTGTCTCCCTGCTGTTGCCCCCACCCTCCGCTCATGCCCGTGTCTCCCTCGTGTTCCCCCCAGCCCCCGCTCATGCCCCGTGTCTCCCTGCTGTTTCCCCCACCCCCCGCTCATGCCCTGTGTCTCTCTCCTGTTACCCCCCACCCCCTCTCATGCCCTGTGTCTCTCTCCTGTTACCCCCCACCCCCTCTCATGCCCCCTGTCTCTCTTGTGTTACCCCCACCCCCTCTCATGTCCTTTGTCTCTCCTGTTGCCCCCCTCCCCCCGGTCGTGCCCCGTGTCTCCCTGCTGTTGTGCCCCCACCCCCTGCTCATGCCCCGTGTCTCCCTGCTGTTGCCCCCCACCCCCCGGTCATGCCTCGTGTCTCCCTGCTGTTGCCCCCCACCCCCTGCTCATGCCCCGTGTCTCCCTGCTGTTGCCCCCACCACCCGCTCATGCCCCATGTCTCTCTCCTGTTACCCCACCCCCTCTCATGCCCAGTGTCTCTCTCCTGTTGCCCCCACCCCACGCTCATGCCCCATGTCTCTATCCTGTTACCCGCCACACCCCGGTCATGCCCTGTGTCTCCCTGCTGTTGACCCCCACCCCCCGCTCATGCCCTGTGTCTCTCTCCAGTTGCCCCCACCCCCCAGTCATGCACCGTGTCTCCCTGCTGTTGCCCCCCACCCCCGCTCATACCCCGTGTCTCCCTGCTGTTGCTCCCCGCTCATGACCCATGTCTCTCTCCTGTTGCCCCCCACCCCAGGTCATGCCCCGTGTCTCCATGCTGTTGCCCCCCAGCCCACGGTCATGCCCTGTGTATCCCTGCTGTTGCCCCCACCCCTCACTCATGCCCCGTGTCTCTCTCCTGTTGCCCCCCCCGCTCATGCCTGTGCCTCCCTGCTGTTGCCCCCACCCCCGCTCATGCCCCATGTCTCTCTCCTGTTACCCGCCCAACCCCCACTCATGCCCGTGTCTCCCTCGTGTTCCCCCCAGCCCCCGCTCATGCCCCGTGCCTCCCTGCTGTTGCCCCCCACCCTCCGCTCATGCCCTGTGTCTCCCTGCTGTTGTCCCCACCCCCTGCTCATGCCCTGTGTCTCTCTCCTGTTACGCCACCTCCCCCTCTCATGCCCCGTATCTCTCTCCTGTTACCCCCCACCCCTCTCTCATGCCCCGTTCCTCTCTCCTGTTGCCCCCCACACCTGCTCATGCCCCGTGTCTCCCTGCTGTTGCCCCCCACCCCTGCTCATGCCCCGTGTCTCTCTCCTGTTAACCCCCATCCTCCTCTCATGCCCTGTGTCTCTCTCCTGTTACCCCCACCCCCCGCTCATGCCCCGTGTCTCTCTCCTCTTACCCCCCACCTCCCGGTCATGCCCCGTTTCTCTCTCCTGTTGCCCCAACCCCCGCTCATGCCCCGTGTCTCTCTCCTGTTACCCCCCACCCCCCTCTCATGCCCCGTGTCTCCCTGCTGTTGCCCCCACCCTCCGCTCATGCCCCGTGTCTCCCTGCTGTTGCCCCCACCCCCCACTCATGCCCTGTATCTCTCTCCTGTTACCCCCCACCCCCTCTCATGCCCCCTGTCTATCTCCTGTTACCCCCCACCCACCTCTCATGCCCTGTGTCTCTCTCCTGTTGCCCCCCACCCCCCCTGGTCATTCCCCGTGTCTCCCTGCTGTTGTGCCCCCACCCGCCGCTCATTCCCTGTGTCTCTCTCCTGTTACCCCCACCCCTCACTCATGCCCCGTGTCTCTCTCCTGTTGCCCCCCACCCCCGCTCATGCCCTGTGTCTCTCTCCTGTTGCCCCCACCCCCCCTGGTCATTCCCCGTGTCTCCCTGCTGTTGCGCCCCCACCCACCGCTCATTCCCTGTGTCTCTCTCCTGTTACCCCCACCCCTCACTCATGCCCCGTGTCTCTCTCCTGTTGCCCCCCACCCCCGCTCATGCCTGTGCCTCCCTGCTGTTGCCCCCACCCCTGCTCATGCCCCATGTCTCTCTCCTGTTGCCCCCACCCCACGCTCATGCCCCGTGTCTCTATCCTGTTACCCGCCACCCCCGGTCATGCCCTGTGTCGCCCTGCTGTTGTCCCCCACCCCCCGCTCATGCCCTGTGTCACTCTTCAGTTGCCCCCACCCCCCAGTCATGCACCGTGTCTCCCTGCTGTTGCCCCCCACCTACGCTCATACCCCGTGTCTCCCTGCTGTTGCCCCCCGCTCATGTCCCATGTCTCTCTCCTGTTGCCCCCCACCCCCCGGTCATGCCCTTTGTCTCCATGCTGTTGTCCCCCATCCCCCGGTCATGCCCCGTGTCTCCCTGCTGTTGCCCCCCACCCTCACTCATGCCCCGTGTCTCTCTCCTGTTGCCACCCACCCCCGCTCATGCCTGTGACTCCCTGCTGTTGCCCCCACCCCCCCTCAAGCCCCATGTCTCTCTCCTGTTGCCCGCCCACCCCCCACTCATGCCCGTGTCTCCCTCGTGTTCCCCCCAGCCCCCGCTCATGCCCCGTGTCTCCCTGCTGTTGCCCCCCACCCTCCGCTCATGCCCGTCTCTCCCTGCTGTTTCCCCCACCCCCCGCTCATGCCCTGTGTCTCTCTCCTGTTACCCCCCACCCCCTCTCATGCCCTGTGTCTCTCTCCTGTTACCCCCCACCCCCTCTCATGCCCCCTGTCTCTCTTGTGTTACCCCCACGCCCTCTCATGTCCTTTGTCTCTCCTGTTGCCCCCCTCCCCCCTGTCGTGCCCCGTGTCTCCCTGCTGTTGTGCCCCCACCCCCTGCTCATGCCCCGTGTCTCCCTACTGTTGCCCCCCACCCCCCGGTCATGCCTTGTGTCTCCCTGCTGTTGCCCCCCACCCCCTGCTCATGCCCCGTGTCTCCCTGCTGTTGCCCCACCACTCGCTCATGCCCCATGTCTCTCTCCTGTTACCCCACCCCCTCTCATGCCCAGTGTCTCTCTCCTGTTGCCCCCACCCCACGCTCATGCCCCATGTCTCTATCCTGTTACCCGCCACACCCCGGTCATGCCCTGTGTCTCCCTGCTGTTGACCCCCACCCCCCGCTCATGCCCTGTGTCTCTCTCCAGTTGCCCCCACCCCCCAGTCATGCACCGTGTCTCCCTGCTGTTGCCCCCCACCCCCGCTCATACCCCGTGTCTCCCTGCTGTTGCTCCCCGCTCATGACCCATGTCTCTCTCCTGTTTCCCCCCACCCCCGGTCATGCCCCGTGTCTCCATGCTGTTGCCCCCCAGCCCACGGTCATGCCCTGTGTATCCCTGCTGTTGCCCCCCACCCCTCACTCATGCCCCGTGTCTCTCTCCTGTTGCCCCCCCTGCTCATGCCTGTGCCTCCCTGCTGTTGCCCCCACCCCCGCTCATGCCCCATGTCTCTCTCCTGTTACCCGCCCAACCCCCACTCATGCCCGTGTCTCCCTCGTGTTCCCCCCAGCCCCCGCTCATGCCCCGTGCCTCCCTGCTGTTGCCCCCCACCCTCCACTCATGCCCCGTGTCTCCCTGCTGTTGTCCCCACCCCCTGCTCATGCCCTGTGTCTCTCTCCTGTTACGCCACCTCCCCCTCTCATGCCCCGTATCTCTCTCCTGTTACCCCCCACCCCTCTCTCATGCCCCGTTCCTCTCTCCTGTTGCCCCCCACACCTGCTCATGCCCCGTGTCTCCCTGCTGTTGCCCCCCACCCCTGCTCATGCCCCGTGTCTCTCTCCTGTTAACCCCCATCCTCCTCTCATGCCCTGTGTCTCTCTCCTGTTACCCCCACCCCCCGCTCATGCCCCGTGTCTCTCTCCTCTTACCCCCCACCTCCCGGTCATGCCCCGTTTCTCTCTCCTGTTGCCCAACCCCCGCTCATGCCCCGTGTCTCTCTCCTGTTACCCACCACCCTCCTCTCATGCCCCGTGTCTCCCTGCTGTTGCCCCCACCCCCCACTCATGCCCTGTATCTCTCTCCTGTTACCCCCCACCCCCTCTCATGCCCCCTGTCTATCTCCTGTTACCCCCCACCCACCTCTCATGCCCTGTGTCTCTCTCCTGTTGCCCCCCACCCACCCTGGTCATTCCCCGTGTCTCCCTGCTGTTGCGCCCCCACCCGCCGCTCATTCCCTGTGTCTCTCTCCTGTTACCCCCACCCCTCACTCATGCCCCGTGTCTCTCTCCTGTTGCCCCCCACCCCCGCTCATGCCTGTGCCTCCCTGCTGTTGCCCCCACCCCTGCTCATGCCCCATGTCTCTCTCCTGTTACCTGCCCACCCCCCACTCATGCCTGTGTCTCCCTCGTGTTCCCCCCCAGCCCCCGCTCATGCCCCGTGCCTCCCTGCTATTGCCCCCCACCCTCCACTCATGCCCCGTGTCTCTCTGCTGTTGCCCCCACCCCCCGCTCATGCCCTGTGTCTCTCTCCTGTTACCCCCCACCCCCTCTCATGCCCCGTATCTCTCTCCTGTTACCCCCCACCCCTCTCTCATGCCCCGTTCCTCTCTCCTGTTGCCCCCACACCTGCTCATGCCCCGTGTCTCCCTGCTGTTGCCCCCCACCCCTGCTCATGCCCCGTGTCTCTCTCCTGTTATCCCCCACCCCCCTCTCATGCCCCGTGTCTCTCTCCTATTACCCCCACCCCCCGGTCATGCCCCGTTTCTCTCTCCAATTGCCCCCACCCCCCGCTCATGCCCCGTGTCTCTCTCCTGTCACCCCCCACCCCCCTCTCATGCCCCGTGTCTCCCTGCTGTTGCCCCCACCCCCCACTCATGCCCTGTATCTCTCTCCTGTTACCCCCCAATCACCTCTCATGCCCTGTGTCTCTCTCCTGTTGCCCCCACCCCCCTGGTCATTCCCCGTGTCTCCCAGCTGTTGCCCCCCACCCCCTGGTCATTCCCCGTGTCTCCCAGCTGTTGCGCCCCCACCCCCCGTTCATTCCCTGTGTCTCTCTCCTGTTACCCCCACCCCCCGCTCATGCCCTGTGTCTCCCTGCTTTTGCCCCCCACCCCCCGGTCATGCCCCGTGTCTCCCTGCTGTTGCCCCCACCCTCCGCTCATGCCCCGTGTCTCCCTGCTGTTGCCCCCACCCCCCACTCATGCCCTGTATCTCTCTCCTGTTACCCCCCACCCCCTCTCATGCCCCCTGTCTATCTCCTGTTACCCCCCACCCACCTCTCATGCCCTGTGTCTCTCTCCTGTTGCCCCCCACCCCCCCTGGTCATTCCCCGTGTCTCCCTGCTGTTGTGCCCCCACCCGCCGCTCATTCCCTGTGTCTCTCTCCTGTTACCCCCACCCCTCACTCATGCCCCGTGTCTCTCTCCTGTTGCCCCCCACCCCCGCTCATGCCCTGTGTCTCTCTCCTGTTGCCCCCACCCCCCCTGGTCATTCCCCGTGTCTCCCTGCTGTTGCGCCCCCACCCACCGCTCATTCCCTGTGTCTCTCTCCTGTTACCCCCACCCCTCACTCATGCCCCGTGTCTCTCTCCTGTTGCCCCCCACCCCCGCTCATGCCTGTGCCTCCCTGCTGTTGCCCCCACCCCTGCTCATGCCCCATGTCTCTCTCCTGTTGCCCCCACCCCACGCTCATGCCCCGTGTCTCTATCCTGTTACCCGCCACCCCCGGTCATGCCCTGTGTCGCCCTGCTGTTGTCCCCCACCCCCCGCTCATGCCCTGTGTCACTCTTCAGTTGCCCCCACCCCCCAGTCATGCACCGTGTCTCCCTGCTGTTGCCCCCCACCTACGCTCATACCCCGTGTCTCCCTGCTGTTGCCCCCCGCTCATGTCCCATGTCTCTCTCCTGTTGCCCCCCACCCCCCGGTCATGCCCTTTGTCTCCATGCTGTTGTCCCCCATCCCCCGGTCATGCCCCGTGTCTCCCTGCTGTTGCCCCCCACCCTCACTCATGCCCCGTGTCTCTCTCCTGTTGCCACCCACCCCCGCTCATGCCTGTGACTCCCTGCTGTTGCCCCCACCCCCCCTCAAGCCCCATGTCTCTCTCCTGTTGCCCGCCCACCCCCCACTCATGCCCGTGTCTCCCTCGTGTTCCCCCCAGCCCCCGCTCATGCCCCGTGTCTCCCTGCTGTTGCCCCCCACCCTCCGCTCATGCCCGTCTCTCCCTGCTGTTTCCCCCACCCCCCGCTCATGCCCTGTGTCTCTCTCCTGTTACCCCCCACCCCCTCTCATGCCCTGTGTCTCTCTCCTGTTACCCCCCACCCCCTCTCATGCCCCCTGTCTCTCTTGTGTTACCCCCACGCCCTCTCATGTCCTTTGTCTCTCCTGTTGCCCCCCTCCCCCCTGTCGTGCCCCGTGTCTCCCTGCTGTTGTGCCCCCACCCCCTGCTCATGCCCCGTGTCTCCCTACTGTTGCCCCCCACCCCCGGTCATGCCTTGTGTCTCCCTGCTGTTGCCCCCCACCCCCTGCTCATGCCCCGTGTCTCCCTGCTGTTGCCCCACCACTCGCTCATGCCCCATGTCTCTCTCCTGTTACCCCACCCCCTCTCATGCCCAGTGTCTCTCTCCTGTTGCCCCCACCCCACGCTCATGCCCCATGTCTCTATCCTGTTACCCGCCACACCCCGGTCATGCCCTGTGTCTCCCTGCTGTTGACCCCCACCCCCCGCTCATGCCCTGTGTCTCTCTCCAGTTGCCCCCACCCCCCAGTCATGCACCGTGTCTCCCTGCTGTTGCCCCCCACCCCCGCTCATACCCCGTGTCTCCCTGCTGTTGCTCCCCGCTCATGACCCATGTCTCTCTCCTGTTTCCCCCCACCCCCGGTCATGCCCCGTGTCTCCATGCTGTTGCCCCCCAGCCCACGGTCATGCCCTGTGTATCCCTGCTGTTGCCCCCCACCCCTCACTCATGCCCCGTGTCTCTCTCCTGTTGCCCCCCCTGCTCATGCCTGTGCCTCCCTGCTGTTGCCCCCACCCCCGCTCATGCCCCATGTCTCTCTCCTGTTACCCGCCCAACCCCCACTCATGCCCGTGTCTCCCTCGTGTTCCCCCCAGCCCCCGCTCATGCCCCGTGCCTCCCTGCTGTTGCCCCCCACCCTCCACTCATGCCCCGTGTCTCCCTGCTGTTGTCCCCACCCCCTGCTCATGCCCTGTGTCTCTCTCCTGTTACGCCACCTCCCCCTCTCATGCCCCGTATCTCTCTCCTGTTACCCCCCACCCCTCTCTCATGCCCCGTTCCTCTCTCCTGTTGCCCCCCACACCTGCTCATGCCCCGTGTCTCCCTGCTGTTGCCCCCCACCCCTGCTCATGCCCCGTGTCTCTCTCCTGTTAACCCCCATCCTCCTCTCATGCCCTGTGTCTCTCTCCTGTTACCCCCACCCCCCGCTCATGCCCCGTGTCTCTCTCCTCTTACCCCCCACCTCCCGGTCATGCCCCGTTTCTCTCTCCTGTTGCCCAACCCCCGCTCATGCCCCGTGTCTCTCTCCTGTTACCCACCACCCTCCTCTCATGCCCCGTGTCTCCCTGCTGTTGCCCCCACCCCCCACTCATGCCCTGTATCTCTCTCCTGTTACCCCCCACCCCCTCTCATGCCCCCTGTCTATCTCCTGTTACCCCCCACCCACCTCTCATGCCCTGTGTCTCTCTCCTGTTGCCCCCCACCCACCCTGGTCATTCCCCGTGTCTCCCTGCTGTTGCGCCCCCACCCGCCGCTCATTCCCTGTGTCTCTCTCCTGTTACCCCCACCCCTCACTCATGCCCCGTGTCTCTCTCCTGTTGCCCCCCACCCCCGCTCATGCCTGTGCCTCCCTGCTGTTGCCCCCACCCCTGCTCATGCCCCATGTCTCTCTCCTGTTACCTGCCCACCCCCCACTCATGCCTGTGTCTCCCTCGTGTTCCCCCCCAGCCCCCGCTCATGCCCCGTGCCTCCCTGCTATTGCCCCCCACCCTCCACTCATGCCCCGTGTCTCTCTGCTGTTGCCCCCACCCCCCGCTCATGCCCTGTGTCTCTCTCCTGTTACCCCCCACCCCCTCTCATGCCCCGTATCTCTCTCCTGTTACCCCCCACCCCTCTCTCATGCCCCGTTCCTCTCTCCTGTTGCCCCCACACCTGCTCATGCCCCGTGTCTCCCTGCTGTTGCCCCCCACCCCTGCTCATGCCCCGTGTCTCTCTCCTGTTATCCCCCACCCCCCTCTCATGCCCCGTGTCTCTCTCCTATTACCCCCACCCCCCGGTCATGCCCCGTTTCTCTCTCCAATTGCCCCCACCCCCCGCTCATGCCCCGTGTCTCTCTCCTGTCACCCCCCACCCCCCTCTCATGCCCCGTGTCTCCCTGCTGTTGCCCCCACCCCCCACTCATGCCCTGTATCTCTCTCCTGTTACCCCCCAATCACCTCTCATGCCCTGTGTCTCTCTCCTGTTGCCCCCACCCCCCTGGTCATTCCCCGTGTCTCCCAGCTGTTGCCCCCCACCCCCTGGTCATTCCCCGTGTCTCCCAGCTGTTGCGCCCCCACCCCCCGTTCATTCCCTGTGTCTCTCTCCTGTTACCCCCACCCCCCGCTCATGCCCTGTGTCTCCCTGCTTTTGCCCCCCACCCCCCGGTCATGCCCCGTGTCTCCCTGCTGTTGCCCCCACCCCCTGCTCATGCCCCGTGTCTCCCTGCTGTTGCCCCCCATCCCCGCTCATACCCTGTGTCTCCCTGCTGTTGCCCCCCACCCCCCACTCATGCCCCATGTCTGTCTCCTGCTGCCCCCCACCCCCGCTCATGCCCCGTGTCTCCATGCTGTTGCCCCCCCACCCCCCGGTCATGCCTCGTGTCTCAATGCTGTTGCCCCCTACCCCCCGCTCATGCCCCATGTCTCTCTCCTGTTGCCCCCACACCTGCTCATGCCCTGTGTCTCCCTGCTGTTGCCCCCCACCCCTGCTCATGCCCCGTGTCTCTCTCCTGTTATCCCCCACCCCCCTCTCATGCCCCGTGTCTCTCTCCTATTACCCCCCACCCCCTGGTCATGCCCCGTTTCTCTCTCCAATTGCCCCCACCCCCCGCTCATGCCCCGTGTCTCTCTCCTGTTACCCCCCACCCCCCTCTCATGCCCCGTGTCTCCCTGCTGTTGCCCCCACCCCCCACTCATGCCCTGTATCTCTCTCCTGTTACCCCCCAATCACCTCTCATGCCCTGTGTCTCTCTCCTGTTGCCCCCCACCCCCCTGGTCATTCCCCGTGTCTCCCAGCTGTTGCGCCCCCACCCCCCGTTCATTCCCTGTGTCTCTCTCCTGTTACCCCCACCCCCCGCTCATGCCCTGTGTCTCCCTGCTTTTGCCCCCCACCCCCCGGTCATGCCCCGTGTCTCCCTGCTGTTGCCCCCCACCCCCTGCTCATGCCCCGTGTCTCCCTGCTGTTGCCCCCCACCCCCGCTCATACCCTGTGTCTCCCTGCTGTTGCCCCCCACCCATGCCCCATGTCTGTCTCCTGCTGCCCCCCACCCCCGCTCATGCCCCGTGTCTCCATGCTGTTGCCCCCCCACCCCCCGGTCATGCCTCGTGTCTCAATGCTGTTGCCCCCTACCCCCCGCTCATGCCCCATGTCTCTCTCCTGTTGCCCCCACCCCCCGCTCATGCCCCTTGCCTCCCTTCTGTTGCCCCATCCCCCGCTCATGCCCCATGTCTCTCTCCTGTTACCCCCCCACCCCCGCTCATGCCCCGTGTCTCCCTTTTGTTCCCCCCAGCCGCCGCTCATGCCCCGTGTCTCCCTGCTTTTGCCCCCCACCCTCCGCTCAAGCCCCATGTCTCCCTGCTGTTGCCCCCCACCCCTGCTCATGCACTGTGTCTCTCTCCTGTTACCCCCCCAGCCCCCTCTCATGCCCTGTGTCTCTCTCCTGTTATCCCCCACTTCTCTCTCATGCCCCGTTTCTCTCTCCTGTTGTCCCCCATCCCCCGGTCATGCCCCGTGTCTCCCTGCTGTTGCCCCCCACCCCTCACTCATGCCCCGTGTCTCTCTCCTGTTGCCACCCACCCCCGCTCAGACCTGTGCCTCCCTGCTGTTGCCCCCACCCCCCTCAAGCCCCATGTCTCTCTCCTGTTACCCGCCCACCCCCCACTCATGCCCGTGTCTCCCTCGTGTTCCCCCCAGCCCCCGCTCATGCCCCGTGTCTCCCTGCTGTTGCCCCCACCCTCCGCTCATGCCCGTGCCTCCCTGCTGTTTCCCCCACCCCCCGCTCATGCCCTGTGTCTCTCTCCTGTTACCCCCCACCCCCTCTCATGCCCTGTGTCTCTCTCCTGTTACCCTCCACCCCCTCTCATGCCCCCTGTCTCTCTTGTGTTACCCCCACCCCCTCTCATGTCCTTTGTCTCTCCTGTTGCCCCCCTCCCCCCGGTCGTGCCCCGTGTCTCCCTGCTGTTGTGCCCCCACCCCCTGCTCATGCCCCGTGTCTCCCTACTGTTGCCCCCACCCCCGGTCATGCCTTGTGTCTCCCTGCTGTTGCCCCCCACCCCCTGCTCATGCCCTGTGTCTCCCTGCTGTTGCCCCCACCACTCGCTCATGCCCCATGTCTCTCTCCTGTTACCCCACCCCCTCTCATGCCCAGTGTCTCTCTCCTGTTGCCCCCACCCCACGCTCATGCCCCATGTCTCTATCCTGTTACCCGCCACACCCCGGTCATGCCCTGTGTCTCCCTGCTGTTGACCCCCACCCCCCGCTCATGCCCTGTGTCTCTCTCCAGTTGCCCCCACCCCCCAGTCATGCACCGTGTCTCCCTGCTGTTGCCCCCCACCCCCGCTCATACCCCGTGTCTCCCTGCTGTTGCTCCCCGCTCATGACCCATGTCTCTCTCCTGTTGCCCCCCACCCCCGGTCATGCCCCGTGTCTCCATGCTGTTGCCCCCCAGCCCACGGTCATGCCCTGTGTTTCCCTGCTGTTGCCCCCCACCCCTCACTCATGCCCCGTGTCTCTCTCCTGTTGCCCCCCCCGCTCATGCCTGTGCCTCCCTGCTGTTGCCCCCACCCCCGCTCATGCCCCATGTCTCTCTCCTGTTACCCGCCCAACCCCCACTCATGCCCGTGTCTTCCTCGTGTTCCCCCCAGCCCCCGCTCATGCCCCGTGCCTCCCTGCTGTTGCCCCCCACCCTCCGCTCATGCCCCGTGTCTCCCTGCTGTTGTCCCCACCCCCTGCTCATGCCCTGTGTCTCTCTCCTGTTACGCCACCTCCCCCTCTCATGCCCCGTATCTCTCTCCTGTTACCCCCACTCCTCTCTCATGCCCCGTTCCTCTCTCCTGTTGCCCCCCACACCTGCTCATGCCCCGTGTCTCCCTGCTGTTGCCCCCCACCCCTGCTCATGCCCCGTGTCTCTCTCCTGTTAACCCCCATCCTCCTCTCATGCCCTGTGTCTCTCTCCTGTTACCCCCACCCCCCGCTCATGCCCCGTGTCTCTCTCCTCTTACCCCCCATCTCCCGGTCATGCCCCGTTTCTCTCTCCTGTTGCCCAACCCCCGCTCATGCCCCGTGTCTCTCTCCTGTTAACCCCCACCCCCCTCTCATGCCCCGTGTCTCCCTGCTGTTGCCACCACCCCCCACTCATGCCCTGTATCTCTCTCCTGTTACCCCCCACCCCATCTCATGCCCCCTGTCTATCTCCTGTTACCCCCCACCCACCTCTCATGCCCTGTGTCTCTCTCCTGTTGCCCCCCACCCCCCTTGGTCATTCCCCGTGTCTCCCTGCTGTTGCGCCCCCACCCGCCGCTCATTCCCTGTGTCTCTCTCCTGTTACCCCCACCCCTCACTCATGCCCCGTGTCTCTCTCCTGTTGCCCCCCACCCCCGCTCATGCCTGTGCCTCCTTGCTGTGTCCCCCACCCCTGCTCATGCCCCATGTCTCTCTCCTGTTACCCGCCCACCCCGCACTCATGCCTGTGTCTCCCTCGTGTTCCCCCCAGCCCCCGCTCATGCCCCGTGCCTCCCTGCTATTGCCCCCCACCCTCCGCTCATGCCCCGTGTCTCTCTGCTGTTGCCCCCACCCCCCGCTCATGCCCTGTGTCTCTCTCCTGTTACCCCCACCCCCTCTCATGCCCCGTCTCTCTCTCCTGTTACCCCCACCCCTCTCTCATGCCCCGTTCCTCTCTCCTGTTGCCCCCACACCTGCTCATGCCCGTGTCTCCCTGCTGTTGCCCCCCACCCCTGCTCATGCCCCGTGTCTCTCTCCTGTTATCCCCCACCCCCCTCTCATGCCCCGTGTCTCTCTCCTATTACCCCCCACCCCCCGGTCATGCCCCGTTTCTCTCTCCAATTGCCCCCACCCCCCGCTCATGCCCCGTGTCTCTCTCCTGTTACCCCCCACCCCCCTCTCATGCCCCGTGTCTCCCTGCTGTTGCAACCCTCCCCACTCATGCCCTGTATCTCTCTCCTGTTACCCCCCAATCACCTCTCATGCCCTGTGTCTCTCTCCTGTTACCCCCACCCCCCGCTCATGCCCTGTGTCTCCCTGCTGTTGCCCCCCACCCCCTGCTCATGCCCCGTGTCTCCCTGCTGTTGCCCCCACCCCCGCTCATACCCTGTGTCTCCCTGCTGTTGCCCCCCACCCCCCACTCATGCCCCATGTCTGTCTCCTGCTGCCCCCCACCCCCGCTCATGCCCCGTGTCTCCATGCTGTTGCCCCCCACCCCCCGGTCATGCCTCGTGTCTCAATGCTGTTGCCCCCTACCCCCCGCTCATGCCCCATGTCTCTCTCCTGTTGCCCCCACCCCCCGCTCATGCCCCTTGCCTCCCTGCTGTTGCCCCCATCCCCCGCTCATGCCCCATGTCTCTCTCCTGTTACCCCCCCACCCCCCGCTCATGCCCCGTGTCTCCCTTTTGTTCCCCCCAGCCGCCGCTCATGCCCCGTGTCTCCCTGCTTTTGCCCCCCACCCTCCGCTCAAGCCCCATGTCTCCCTGCTGTTGCCCCCCACCCCCGCTCATGCACTGTGTCTCTCTCCTGTTACCCCCCCAGCCCCCTCTCATGCCCTGTGTCTCTCTCCTGTTATTCCCCACTTCTCTCTCATGCCCCGTTTCTCTCTCCTGTTGCCCCCCACCCCCCGGTCATTCCCCGTGTCTCCCTGCTGTTGCCCCCCACCCCTGCTCATGCCCTGTGTCTCTCTCCTGTTACCCCCCACCCCCTGCTCATGCCCTGTGTCTCTCTCCTGTTCCCCCCTACCCCCCGCTCATGCCCCGTGTCTCTCTCCTGTTGCCCCCCCGCTCATGCCCCATGTCTCCCTGCTGTTGCCCCGACCACCCACTCATGCCCCGTGTCTATCTCCTGTTATCCCCCACCCCCCGGTCATGCCCCGTGTCTCTCTTCTGTTGCCCCTACCCCCCGCTCATGCCCCGTGTCTCTCTCCTGTTACCCCCAACCCCCTCTCATGCCCCGTGTCTCCCTGCTGTTGCCCCCCACCCTCCGCTCATGCCCCATGTCTCCCTGCTGTTGCCCCCACCCCCCACTCATGCCCTGTGTCTCTCTCCTGTTACTCCCCCACACCCCTCTCATGCCCCCTGCCTCTCTTCTGTTACCCCCACCCCCCTCTCATGCCCTGTGTCTCTCCTGTTGCCCCCCACCCACCGGTCATGCCCCGTATCTCCCTGCTGTTGCGCCCCCACTCCCCGCTCATGCCCTGTGTCTCTTTTCTGTTACCCCCACCCCCTGCTCATGCCCCGTGTCTCCCTGCTGTTGCCCCCCACCCCCGGTCATGCCCCGTGTCTCCCTGCTGTTGCCCCCCACCCCCGGCTCATGCCCCGTGTCTCCCTGCTGTTGCCCCCACCACCCGTTCATGCCCCATGTCTCTCTCCTGTTACCCCCACCCCCTCTCTTGCCCAGTGTCTCTCTCCTGTTGCCCCCACCCCACGCTCATGCCCCGTGTCTCTATCCTGTTACCCCCCACCCCCCGGTCATGCCCTGTGTCTCCCTGCTGTTGACCCCCACCCCCGCTCATGCCCTGTGTCTCTCTCCTGTTACATCCCAACCCCCTCTCATGCCCCGTGTCTCTCTCCAGTTACCCAACCCCCCTCTCATGCCCCGTGTCTCTCTCCTGTTGCCCCCCACCCCTCGGTCATGCCCCATGTTTCCCTGCTGTTGCCCCCCACCCCGCTCATGCCCTGTGTCTCTCTCCTGTTACCCCAACCACCCCGCTCATGCCCCGTGTCTCCCTGCTGTTGCCCCACACCCCCGCTCATACACTGTGTCTCTGTGCTGTTGCCCCCACCCCCTGCTCATGCCCCATGCTCTCTCCTATTGCCCCCCACCCCCTGTCATGCCCCGTGTCTCCATGCTGTTGCCCCCCACCCCCGGTCATGCCCTGTGTCTCCCTGCTGTTGCCCCCCACCCCTCACTCATGCCCCGTGTCTCTCTCCTGTTGCCCCCCACTCCCGCTCATGCCTGTGCCTCCCTGCTGTTGCCCCCACCCCCCGCTCATGCCCCATGTCTCTCTCCTGTTACCCCTCCACCCCCCACTCATGCCCGTGTCTCCCTTGTGTTCCCCCCAGCCCCCGCTCATGCCCCGTGTCTCCCTGCTGTTGCCCCCCACCCTCCGCTCATGCCCCGTGTCTCCCTGCTGTTGCCCCCGACCCTCCGCTCATGCCCCGTGTCTCTCTCCTGTTGCCACCCACCGCCGCTCATGCCTGTGCCTCCCTGCTGTTGCCCCCACCCCCGCTCATGCCCCATGTCTCTCTCCTGTTACCCCCCCACCCCCCACTCATGCCCGTGTCTCCCTCGTGTTCCCCCCAACCCCTGCTCATGCCCCGTGTCTCCCTGCTGTTGCCCCCCACCCTCCGCTCATGCCCCGTGTCTCTCTCCTGTTACCCCCCACCCCCCTCTCATGCCCTGTGTATCTCTCCTGTTACCCCCCACCCCCGCTCATGCCCCGTGTCTCTCTCCTATTACCCCCCACCCCCTGGTCATGCCCCGTTTCTCTCTCCTGTTTCCCCCACCCCCGCTCATGCCCCGTGTCTCTCTCCTGTTACCCCCCACCCCCCTCTCATGCCCCGTTTCTCCCTGATGTTGCCCCCCACACTCTGTTCATGCCCCGTGTCTCCCTGCTGTTGCCCCCACCCCCCACCCATGCCCTGTATCTCTCTCCTGTTACCCCCCACCCCCCTCTCATGCCCCCGTCTCTCTCCTGCTACCCCCCACCTCCCTCTCATGCCCTGTGTTTCTCTCCTGTTGCCCCCCCCGGTCATGCCCCGTGTCTCCCTGCTGTTGCTCCCCCACCCCCTGCTCATTCCCTGTGTCTCTCTCCTGTTACCCCCACCCCCCGCTCATGCCCCGTGTCTCCCTGCTTTTGCCCCCCACACCAGGTCATGCCCCGTGTCTCCCTGCTGTTGCCCCACTTACCACCTGCTCATGCCCCGTGTCTCCCTGCTGTTGCCCCCCACCCCCACCCCCCACTCATGCCCCTTGTCTCCATGCTGTTGCCCCCCACCCCCTGCTCATGCCCCTTGCCTCCCTGCTGTTGCCCCCACCCCCTGCTCATGCCCCATGTCTCTCTCCTGTTACCCCCCGCTCATGCCCCGTGTCTCCCATGTGTTCCCCCCAGCCGCCGCTCATGCCCCGTGTCTCCCTGCTGTTGCCCCCCACCCTCTGCTCATGCCCCATGTCTCCCTGCTGTTGCCCCCCATCCCCCGCTCATGCCCTGTGTCTCTCTCCTGTTACCCCCCCAACCCACTCTCATGCCCCTTGTCTCTCTCCTGTTACCCCCCACTTCTCTCTCATGCCCCGTTTCTCTCTCCTGTTGCCCCCCACCCCCGGGTCATGCCCCATGTCTCCCTGCTGTTGCCCTCACCCCTGCTCATGCCCTGTGTCTCTCTCCTGTTACTCCCCAACCCCCGCTCATGCCCTTTGTCTCTCTCCTGTTCCCCCCTACCCCCCGCTCATGCCCCGTGTCTCTCTCCTGTTGCCCCCCTGCTCATGCCCCGTGTCTCCCTGCTGTTGCCCCCCACCCCTCACTCATGCCCCGTGTCTCTCTCCTGTTGCCCCCCACCTCCGCTCATACCTGTGCCTCCCTGCTGTTGCCCCAACCCCCCGCTCATGCCCCATGTCTCTCTCCTGTTACCCCCCCACCCCCCACTCTTGCCCGTGTCTCCCTCGTGTTCCCCCCAGCCCCCGCTCATGCCCCGTGTCTCCCTGCTGTTGCCCCCCACCCTCCGCTCATGCCCCGTGTCTCCCTGCTGTTGCCCCCACCCCACACTCATGCCCCGTGTCTCTCTCCTGTTGCCCCCCACCCCCGCTCATGCCCTGTGTCTCTCTCCTGTTACCCCCCACCCCCCTCTCATGCCCCCTGTCTCTCTTGTGTCACCCCCACCCCCTCTCATGCCCTTTGTCTCTCCTGTTGCCCCCCACCCCCCGGTCATGCCCCGTGTCTCCCTGCTGTTGCGCCCCCACCCCCTGCTCATGCCCCGTGTCTCCCTGCTGTTGCCCCACACCCCCCGGTCATGCCCCGTGTCTCCCTGCTGTTGCCCCCCACCCCCTGCTCATGCCCCGTGTCTCCCTGCTGTTGCCCCCACCACCCGCTCATGCCCCATGTCTCTCTCCTGTTATCCCACCCCACGCTCATGCCCCGTGTCTCTATCCTGTTACCCGCCACCCCCGGTCATGCCCTGTGTCTCCCTGCTGTTGCACCCCACCCCCGCTCATACCCCGTGTCTCCCTGCTGTTGCCCCCCGCTCATGCCCCATGTCTCTCTCCTGTTGCCCCCCACCCCCCGGTCATGCCCTGTGTCTCCATGCTTTTGCCCCCCATCCCCCGGTCATGCCCCGTGTCTCCCTGCTGTTGCCCCCCACCCCTCACTCATGCCCCGTGTCTCTCTCCTGTTGCCCCCCACCCCGCTCATGCCTGTGCCTCCCTGCTGTTGCCCCCACCCCCGCTCATGCCCCATGTCTCTCTCCTGTTACCCGCCCACCCCCCACTCATGCCCGTGTCTCCCTCGTGTTCCCCCCCAGCCCCCGCTCATGCCCCGTGTCTCCCTGCTGTTGCCCCCCACCCTCCGCT
This sequence comes from Ambystoma mexicanum, assembly GCF_040938575.1. Taxonomy (NCBI): domain Eukaryota; kingdom Metazoa; phylum Chordata; class Amphibia; order Caudata; family Ambystomatidae; genus Ambystoma; species Ambystoma mexicanum. The sequence continues at coordinate 663,768,267 of NC_090924.1, forward strand.
CATGCCCGTGTCTCCCTGCTGTTGCCCCCCCGCTCATGCCCTGTGTCTCTCTCCTGTTACCCCCCCACCCCCTCTCATGCCCTGTGTCTCTCTCCTGTTACCCCCCACCCCCCTCTCATGCCCCCTGTCTCTCTTGTGTTACCCCCACCCCCCTCTCATGCCCTTTTTCTCTCCTGTTGCCCCCACCCCCCGGTCGTGCCCCGTGTCTCCCTGCTGTTGCACCCCCACCCCCTGCTCATGCCCCGTGTCTCCCTGCTGTTGCCCCCCACCCCACGGTCATGCCCCATGTCTCCCTGTTTCCCCCACCCCCTGCTCATGCCCCGTGTCTCCCTGCTGTTGCCCGCACCACCCGCCCATGCCCCATGTCTCTCTCCTGTTACCCCACCCCCTCTCATGCCCAGTGTCTCCCTCCTGTTGCCCCCACCCCACGCTCATGCCCCATGTCTCTATCCTGTTACCCGCCACCCCCCGGTCATGCCCTGTGTCTACCTGCTGTTGACCCCCACCCGCCGCTCATGCCCTGTGTCTCTCCCCAGTTGCCCCCACCCCCAGTCATGCACCGTGTCTCCCTGCTGTTGCCCCCCACCCCCGCTCATACCCCGTGTCTCCCTGCTGTTGCCCCCCGCTCATGCCCCATGTCACTCTCCTGTTGCCCCCCACCCCCGGTGATGCCCCGTGTCTCCATGCTGTTGCCCCCCAGCCCCCGGTCATGCCCTTTGTATCCCTGCTGTTGCCCCCCACCCCTCACTCATGCCCCGCGTCTCTCTCCTGTTGTCCCCCACCCCCGCTCATGCCTGTGCCTCCCTGCTGTTGCCCCCACCCCCGCTCATGCCCCATGTCTCTCTCCTGTTACCCGCTCACCCCCCACTCATGCCCGTGTCTCCCTCGTGTTCCCCCCAGCCCCCGCTCATGCCCCGTGCCTCCCTGCTGTTGCCCCCCACCCTCCGCTCATGCCCCGTGTCTCCCTGCTGTTGCCCCCACCCCCTGCTCATGCCCTGTGTCTCTCTCCTGTTACCCCCCCACCCCCTCTCATGCCCCGTATCTCTCTCCTGTTACCCCCCACCCCTCTCTCATGCCCCGTTCCTCTCTCCTGTTGCCCCCCACACCTGCTCATGCCCCGTGTCTCCCTGCTGTTGCCCCCCACCCCTGCTCATGCCCCGTCTCTCTCTCCTGTTACCCCCCACCCCCCTCTCATGCACTGTGTCTCTCTCCTGTTACCCCCACCCCCCGCTCATGCCCCGTGTCTCTCTCCTATTACCCCCCACCCCCTGTCATGCCCCGTTTCTCTCTCCTGTTGCCCCCATCTCCCGCTCATGCCCCGTGTCTCTCTCCTGTTACCCCCCACCCCCCTCTCATGCCCCGTGTCTCCCTGCTGTTGCCCCCACCCTCCTCTCATGCCCCGTGTCTCCCTGCTGTTACCCCCACCCACCACTCATGCCCTGTATCTCTCTCCTGTTACCCCCCACCCTCCTCTCATGCCCCCTGTCTCTCTCCTGTTACCCCCCACCCACCTCTCATGCCCTGTTTCTCTCTCCTGTTGCCCCTCACCCCCCTGGTCGTTCCCCGTGTCTCCCTGCTGTTGCGCCCCCACCCCCTGCTCATTCCCTGTGTCTCTCTCCTGTTACCCCCACCCCTCACTCATGCCCCGTGACTCTCTCCTGTTGCCCCCCACCCCCCAGTAATGCCCCGTGTCTCCCTGCTGTTGCCCCCCACCCCCTGCTCATGCCCCGTGTTTCCCTGCTGTTGCCCCCACCACCTGCTCATGCCCCATGTCTCTCTCCTGTTACCCCACCCCCTCTCATGCCCAGTGTCTCTCTCCTGTTGCCCCCACCCCCTGCTCATGCCCCGTGTCTCCCTGCTGTTGCCCCCCACACCCCAGTAATGCCCCGTGTCTCCCTGCTGTTGCCCCCCAACCCCTGCTCATGCCCCGTGTTTCCCTGCTGTTGCCCCCACCACCTGCTCATGCCCCATGTCTCTCTCCTGTTACCCCACCCCCTCTCATGCCCAGTGTCTCTCTCCTGTTGCCCCCACCCCATGCTCATGCCCCGTGTCTCTATCCTGTTACCCGCCACCGCCGGTCATGCCCTGTGTCTCCCTGCTGTTGACCCCCACTCCCCCGCTCATGCCCTGTGTCTCTCTCCAGTTGCCCCCACCACCCAGTCTTGCACCGTGTCTCCCTGCTGTTGCCCCCCACCCCCGCTCATACCCCGTGTCTCTCACCTGTTGCCCCCCACCCCCGGTCATGCCCTGTGTCTCCATGCTGTTGCCCCCCATCCACCGGTCATGCCCCGTGTCTCCCTGCTGTTGCCCCCCACCCCTCACTCATGCCCCGTGTCTCTCTCCTGTTGCCCCCCACCCCCGCTCATGCCTGTGCCTCCCTGCTGTTGCCCCCACCCCCGCTCATGCCCAATGTCTCTCTCCTGTTGGCCGCCCACCCCCCACTCATGCCTGTGTCTCCCTCGTGTTCCCCCCCAGCCCCCGCTCATGCCCCGTGTCTCCCTGCTGTTGCCCCCCACCCCCCGCTCATGCCCTGTGTCTCTCTTCTGTTACCCCCCCACCCCCTCTCATGCCCTGTGTCTCTCTCCTGTTACCCCCCAGCCCCTCTCATGCCCCCTGCCTCTCTTGTGTTATCCCCACCCCCCTCTCATGCCCTTTTTCTCTCCTGTTGCCCCCCACCCCCCGGTCGTGCCCCGTGTCTCCCTCCTGTTGCGCCCCCACCCCCTGCTCATGCCCCGTGTCTCCCTGCTGTTGCCCCCCACCCCCCGGTCATGCCCCGTGTCTCCCTGCTGTTGCCCCCCACCCCCTGCTCATGCCCTGTGTCTCCCTGCTGTTGCCCCACCACCCGCTCATGCCCCATGTCTCTCTCCTGTTACCCCACCCCCTCTCATGCCCAGTGTCTCTCTCCTGTTGCCCCCATCCCACGCTCATGCCCCATGTCTCTATCCTGTTACCCGCCACCCCCCGCTCATGCCCTGTGTCTCTCTCCAGTTGCCCCCACCCCCAGTCATGCACCGTGTCTCCCTGCTGTTGCCCCCCACCCCAGCTCATACCCTGTCTCTCCCTGCTGTTGCCCCCTGCTCATGCCCCATGTCTCACTCCTGTTGCCCCCACCCCCGGTCATGCCCCGTGTCTCCATGCTGTTGCCCCCCAGCCCCCGGTCATGCCCAGTGTATCCCTGCTGTTGCCCCCCACCCCTCACTCATGCCCCGTGTCTCTCTCCTGTTGCCCCCCACCCCCGGTCATGCCTGTGCCTCCCTGCTGTTGCCCCCACCCCCGCTCATGCCCCATGTGTCTCTCCTGTTACCCGCCCACCCCCCACTCATGCCCGTGTCTCCCTCGTGTTCCCCCCCAGCCCTCGCTCATGCCCCGTGCCTCCCTGCTGTGGCCCCCCACCCTCCGCTCATGCCCCGTGTCTCCCTGCTGTTGCCCCCACCCCCTGCTCATGCCCTGTGTCTCTCTCCTGTTACCCCCCACCCCCTCTCATGCCCCGTATCTCTCTCCTGTTACCCCCCACCCCTCTCTCATGCCCCGTTCCTCTCTCCTGTTGCCCCCCAAACCTGCTCATACCCCGTGTCTCCCTGCTGTTGCCCCCCACCCGTGCTCATGTCCCGTGTCTCTCTCCTGTTACCCCCCACCCCCCTCTCATGCCCTGTGTCTCTCTCCTGTTACCCCCACCCCCCGCTCATGCCCCGTGTCTCTCTCCTATTACCCCCCACCCCCCGGTCATGCCCCGTTTCTTTCTCCTGTTGCCCCCATCCCCCGCTCATGCCCCGTGTCTCTCTCCTGTTACCCCCACCGCCCTCTCATGCCCCGTGTCTCCCTGCTGTTGCCCCCACCCTCCGCTCATGCCCCGTTTCTCCCTGCTGTTGCCCCCACCCCCCACTCATGCCCTGTATCTCTCTCCTGTTACCCCCCACCCCCTCTCATGCCCCCTGTATCTCTCCTGTTACCCCCCACCCACCTCTCATGCCCTGTGTCTCTCTCCTGTTGCCCCCCACCCCCCTGGTCATTCCCCGTGTCTCCCTGCTGTTGCGCCCCCATCCCCCGCTCATTCCCTGAGTCTCTCTCCTGTTACCCCACCCCTCACTCATGCCCCTTGTCTCTCTCCTGTTGCCCCCCACCCCCGCTCATGCCTGTGCCTCCCTGCTGTTGCCCCCACCCCTGCTCATGCCCCATGTCTCTCTCCTGTTACCCGCCCACCCCCCACTCATGCCTGTGTCTCCCTCGTGTTCCCCCCCAGCCCCCGCTCATGCCCCATGCCTCCCTGCTGTTGCCCCCCACCCTCCGCTGATGCCCCGTGTCTCCCTGCTGTTGCCCCCACCCCCCGCTCATGCCCTGTGTCTCTCTCCTGTTACCCCCCACCCCCTCTCATGCCCCGTATCTCTCTCCTGTTACCCCCCACCCCTCTCTCATGCCCCGTTCCTCTCTCCTGTTGCCCCCCACACCTGCTCATTCCCCGTGTCTCCCTGCTGTTGCCCCCCACCCCTGCTCATGCCCCGTGTCTCTCTCCTGTTACCCCCCACCCCCCTCTCATGCCCTGTGTCTCTCTCCTGTTGCTCCCACCCCCTGCTCATGCCCCGTGTCTCTCTCCTATTACCCCCCACCCCCCGGTCATGCCCCGTTTCTCTCTCCTGTTACCCCCACCCCCCGCTCATGCCCCGTGTCTCTCTCCTATTACCCCCCACCCCCCGGTCATGCCCCGTTTCTTTCTCCTGTTGCCCCCATCCCCCGCTCATGCCCTGTGTCTCTCTCCTGTTACCCCCCACCCCCTCTCATGCCCCGTATCTCTCTCCTGTTACCCCCCACCCCTCTCTCATGCCCCGTTCCTCTCTCCTGTTGCCCCCCACACCTGCTCATTCCCCGTGTCTCCCTGCTGTTGCCCCCCACCCCTGCTCATGCCCCGTGTCTCTCTCCTGTTACCCCCCACCCCCCTCTCATGCCCTGTGTCTCTCTCCTGTTGCTCCCACCCCCTGCTCATGCCCCGTGTCTCTCTCCTATTACCCCCCACCCCCCGGTCATGCCCCGTTTCTCTCTCCTGTTACCCCCACCCCCCGCTCATGCCCCGTGTCTCTCTCCTGTTACCCCCCACCCCCTCTCATGCCCCGTGTCTCCCTGCTGTTGCCCCCACCCTCCGCTCATGCCCCTTGTCTCCCTGCTGTTGCCCCCACCCCCCACTCATGCCCTGTATCTCTCTCCTGTTACCCCCCACCCCCCTCTCATGCCCCCTGTCTCTCTCCTGTTACCCCCCACCCAACTCTCATGCCCTGTGTCTCTCTTCTGTTGCCCCCCACCCCCCTGGTCATTCCCCGTGTCTCCCTGCTGTTACGCCCCCACCCCCCGCTCATTCCCTGTGTCTCTCTCCTGTTACCCCCACCCCCCGCTCATGCCCCGTGTCTCCCTGCTTTTGCCCCCCACCCCCTGGTCATGCTCCGTATCTCCCTGCTGTTGCCCCCCACCCCCTGCTCATGCCCCGTGTCTCCCTGCTGTTGCCCCCCACCCCCGCTCATACCCTGTGTCTCCCTGCTGTTGCCCCCCACCCCCCACTCATGCCCCATGTCTGTCTCCTGCTACCCCCCACCACCCGCTCATGCCCCGTGTCTCCATGCTGTTGCCCCCCACCCCCTGGTCATGCCTCGTGTCTCCATGCTGTTGCCCCCTACCCCCCGCTCATGCCCCATGTCTCTCTCCTGTTGCCCCCACCCCCCGCTCATGCCCCTTGCCTCCCTGCTGTTGCCCCCATCCCCCGCTCATGCCCCATGTCTCTCTCCTGTTACCCCCCACCCCCGCTTATGCCCCGTGTCTCCCTTGTGTTCCCCCCAGCCGCCGCTCATGCCCCGTGTCTCCCTGCTTTTGCCCCCCACCCTCCGCTCATGCCCCATGTCTCCCTGCTGTTGCTCCCCACCCCCCGCTCATGCCCTGTGTCTCTCTCCTGTTACCCCCCAGCCCCCTCTCATGCCCCGTGTCTCTCTCCTGTTAACCCCCACCCCCCGGTCATGCCCCGTGTCTCCCTGCTGTTGCCCCCCACCCCTGCTCATGCCCTGTGTCTCTCTCCTGTTACCCCCCACCCCCCGCTCATGCCCTATTTCTCTCTCCGGTTCCCCCTACCCCCCGCTCATGCCCCGTTTCTCTCTCCTGTTGCCCTCCCGCTCATGCCCTGTGTCTCCCTGCTGTTGCCCAGACCACCCGCTCATGCCCCGTGTCTATCTCCTGTTATCCCCCACCCCCCGGTCATGCCCCGTGTCTCTCTTCTGTTGCCCCTACCCCGCGCTCATGCCCCGTGTCTCTCTCCTGTTACCCCCAACCCCCTCTCATGCCCCGTGTCTCCCTGCTGTTGCCCCCCACCCTCCGCTCATGCCCCATGTCTCCCTGCTGTTGCCCCCACCCCCCACTCATGCCCTATGTCTCTCTCCTGTTACCCCCCCACACCCTTCTCATGCCCCCTGTCTCTCTTCTGTTACCCCCCACCCCCCTCTCATGCCCTGTGTCTCTCCTGTTGCCCCCCACCCACCGGTTATGCCCTGTGTCTCCCTGCTGTTGCCCCCACCACCCGCTCATGCCCCATGTCTCTCTCCTGTTACCCCCACCCCCTCTCATGCCCAGTGTCTCTCTCCTGTTGCCCCCACCCCCTGGACATGCCCCGTGTCTCCCTGCTGTTGCCTCCCACCCCCGGCTCATGCCCCGTGTCTCCCTGCTGTTGCCCCCACCACCCGCTCATGCCCCATGTCTCTCTCCTGTTACCCCCACCCCCTCTCATGCCCAGTGTCTCTCTCCTGTTGCCCCCACACGACGCTCATGCCCCGTGTCTCTATCCTGTTACCCCCCACCCCCGGTCATGCCCTGTGTCTCCCTGCTGTTGACCCCCACCCCCCGCTCATGCCCTGTGTCTCTCTCCTGTTACCCCCAACCCCCTCTCATGCCCCGTGTCTCTCTCCAGTTACCCCACCCCCCTCTCATGCCCCGTGTCTCTCTCCTGTTGCCCCCCACCCCCCGGTCATGCCCCATGTTTCCCTGCTGTTGCCCCCCACCCCGCTCATGCCCTGTGTCTCTCTCCTGTTACCCCAACCCCCCCGCTCATGCCCCGTGTCTCCCTGCTGTTGCCCCCCACCCCCGCTCCTACACTGTGTCTCCATGCTGTTGCTCCCCACCCCCTGCTCATGCCCCATGTCTCTCTCCTGTTGCCCCCCACCCCCGCTCATGCCTGTGCCTCCCTGCTGTTGCCCCCACCCCCGCTCATGCCCAATGTCTCTCTCCTGTTGGCCGCCCACCCCCCACTCATGCCTGTGTCTCCCTCGTGTTCCCCCCCAGCCCCCGCTCATGCCCCGTGTCTCCCTGCTGTTGCCCCCCACCCCCCGCTCATGCCCTGTGTCTCTCTTCTGTTACCCCCCCACCCCCTCTCATGCCCTGTGTCTCTCTCCTGTTACCCCCCAGCCCCTCTCATGCCCCCTGCCTCTCTTGTGTTATCCCCACCCCCCTCTCATGCCCTTTTTCTCTCCTGTTGCCCCCCACCCCCCGGTCGTGCCCCGTGTCTCCCTCCTGTTGCGCCCCCACCCCCTGCTCATGCCCCGTGTCTCCCTGCTGTTGCCCCCCACCCCCCGGTCATGCCCCGTGTCTCCCTGCTGTTGCCCCCCACCCCCTGCTCATGCCCTGTGTCTCCCTGCTGTTGCCCCACCACCCGCTCATGCCCCATGTCTCTCTCCTGTTACCCCACCCCCTCTCATGCCCAGTGTCTCTCTCCTGTTGCCCCCATCCCACGCTCATGCCCCATGTCTCTATCCTGTTACCCGCCACCCCCCGCTCATGCCCTGTGTCTCTCTCCAGTTGCCCCCACCCCCCAGTCATGCACCGTGTCTCCCTGCTGTTGCCCCCCACCCCAGCTCATACCCTGTCTCTCCCTGCTGTTGCCCCCTGCTCATGCCCCATGTCTCACTCCTGTTGCCCCCACCCCCGGTCATGCCCCGTGTCTCCATGCTGTTGCCCCCCAGCCCCCGGTCATGCCCAGTGTATCCCTGCTGTTGCCCCCCACCCCTCACTCATGCCCCGTGTCTCTCTCCTGTTGCCCCCCACCCCCGGTCATGCCTGTGCCTCCCTGCTGTTGCCCCCACCCCCGCTCATGCCCCATGTGTCTCTCCTGTTACCCGCCCACCCCCCACTCATGCCCGTGTCTCCCTCGTGTTCCCCCCCAGCCCTCGCTCATGCCCCGTGCCTCCCTGCTGTGGCCCCCCACCCTCCGCTCATGCCCCGTGTCTCCCTGCTGTTGCCCCCACCCCCTGCTCATGCCCTGTGTCTCTCTCCTGTTACCCCCCACCCCCTCTCATGCCCCGTATCTCTCTCCTGTTACCCCCCACCCCTCTCTCATGCCCCGTTCCTCTCTCCTGTTGCCCCCCAAACCTGCTCATACCCCGTGTCTCCCTGCTGTTGCCCCCCACCCGTGCTCATGTCCCGTGTCTCTCTCCTGTTACCCCCCACCCCCCTCTCATGCCCTGTGTCTCTCTCCTGTTACCCCCACCCCCCGCTCATGCCCCGTGTCTCTCTCCTATTACCCCCCACCCCCCGGTCATGCCCCGTTTCTTTCTCCTGTTGCCCCCATCCCCCGCTCATGCCCCGTGTCTCTCTCCTGTTACCCCCACCGCCCTCTCATGCCCCGTGTCTCCCTGCTGTTGCCCCCACCCTCCGCTCATGCCCCGTTTCTCCCTGCTGTTGCCCCCACCCCCCACTCATGCCCTGTATCTCTCTCCTGTTACCCCCCACCCCCTCTCATGCCCCCTGTATCTCTCCTGTTACCCCCCACCCACCTCTCATGCCCTGTGTCTCTCTCCTGTTGCCCCCACCCCCCTGGTCATTCCCCGTGTCTCCCTGCTGTTGCGCCCCCATCCCCCGCTCATTCCCTGAGTCTCTCTCCTGTTACCCCACCCCTCACTCATGCCCCTTGTCTCTCTCCTGTTGCCCCCCACCCCCGCTCATGCCTGTGCCTCCCTGCTGTTGCCCCCACCCCTGCTCATGCCCCATGTCTCTCTCCTGTTACCCGCCCACCCCCCACTCATGCCTGTGTCTCCCTCGTGTTCCCCCCCAGCCCCCGCTCATGCCCCATGCCTCCCTGCTGTTGCCCCCCACCCTCCGCTGATGCCCCGTGTCTCCCTGCTGTTGCCCCCACCCCCCGCTCATGCCCTGTGTCTCTCTCCTGTTACCCCCCACCCCCTCTCATGCCCCGTATCTCTCTCCTGTTACCCCCCACCCCTCTCTCATGCCCCGTTCCTCTCTCCTGTTGCCCCCCACACCTGCTCATTCCCCGTGTCTCCCTGCTGTTGCCCCCCACCCCTGCTCATGCCCCGTGTCTCTCTCCTGTTACCCCCCACCCCCCTCTCATGCCCTGTGTCTCTCTCCTGTTGCTCCCACCCCCCGCTCATGCCCCGTGTCTCTCTCCTATTACCCCCCACCCCCCGGTCATGCCCCGTTTCTCTCTCCTGTTACCCCCACCCCCCGCTCATGCCCCGTGTCTCTCTCCTGTTACCCCCCACCCCCTCTCATGCCCCGTGTCTCCCTGCTGTTGCCCCCACCCTCCGCTCATGCCCCTTGTCTCCCTGCTGTTGCCCCCACCCCCCACTCATGCCCTGTATCTCTCTCCTGTTACCCCCCACCCCCCTCTCATGCCCCCTGTCTCTCTCCTGTTACCCCCCACCCAACTCTCATGCCCTGTGTCTCTCTTCTGTTGCCCCCCACCCCCCTGGTCATTCCCCGTGTCTCCCTGCTGTTACGCCCCCACCCCCCGCTCATTCCCTGTGTCTCTCTCCTGTTACCCCCACCCCCCGCTCATGCCCCGTGTCTCCCTGCTTTTGCCCCCCACCCCCTGGTCATGCTCCGTATCTCCCTGCTGTTGCCCCCCACCCCCTGCTCATGCCCCGTGTCTCCCTGCTGTTGCCCCCCACCCCCGCTCATACCCTGTGTCTCCCTGCTGTTGCCCCCCACCCCCAACTCATGCCCCATGTCTGTCTCCTGCTACCCCCCACCACCCGCTCATGCCCCGTGTCTCCATGCTGTTGTCCCCCACCCCCTGGTCATGCCTCGTGTCTCCATGCTGTTGCCCCCTACCCCCCGCTCATGCCCCATGTCTCTCTCCTGTTGCCCCCACCCCCCGCTCATGCCCCTTGCCTCCCTGCTGTTGCCCCCATCCCCCGCTCATGCCCCATGTCTCTCTCCTGTTACCCCCCACCCCCCGCTTATGCCCCGTGTCTCCCTTGTGTTCCCCCCAGCCGCCGCTCATGCCCCGTGTCTCCCTGCTTTTGCCCCCCACCCTCCGCTCATGCCCCATGTCTCCCTGCTGTTGCTCCCCACCCCCCGCTCATGCCCTGTGTCTCTCTCCTGTTACCCCCCAGCCCCCTCTCATGCCCCGTGTCTCTCTCCTGTTAACCCCACCCCCCGGTCATGCCCCGTGTCTCCCTGCTGTTGCCCCCCACCCCTGCTCATGCCCTGTGTCTCTCTCCTGTTACCCCCCACCCCCCGCTCATGCCCTATTTCTCTCTCCGGTTCCCCCTACCCCCCGCTCATGCCCCGTTTCTCTCTCCTGTTGCCCTCCCGCTCATGCCCTGTGTCTCCCTGCTGTTGCCCAGACCACCCGCTCATGCCCCGTGTCTATCTCCTGTTATCCCCCACCCCCCGGTCATGCCCCGTGTCTCTCTTCTGTTGCCCCTACCCCGCGCTCATGCCCCGTGTCTCTCTCCTGTTACCCCCAACCCCCTCTCATGCCCCGTGTCTCCCTGCTGTTGCCCCCCACCCTCCGCTCATGCCCCATGTCTCCCTGCTGTTGCCCCCACCCCCCACTCATGCCCTATGTCTCTCTCCTGTTACCCCCCCACACCCTTCTCATGCCCCCTGTCTCTCTTCTGTTACCCCCCACCCCCCTCTCATGCCCTGTGTCTCTCCTGTTGCCCCCCACCCACCGGTTATGCCCTGTGTCTCCCTGCTGTTGCCCCCACCACCCGCTCATGCCCCATGTCTCTCTCCTGTTACCCCCACCCCCTCTCATGCCCAGTGTCTCTCTCCTGTTGCCCCCACCCCCCGGACATGCCCCGTGTCTCCCTGCTGTTGCCTCCCACCCCCGGCTCATGCCCCGTGTCTCCCTGCTGTTGCCCCCACCACCCGCTCATGCCCCATGTCTCTCTCCTGTTACCCCCACCCCCTCTCATGCCCAGTGTCTCTCTCCTGTTGCCCCCACACGACGCTCATGCCCCGTGTCTCTATCCTGTTACCCCCCACCCCCGGTCATGCCCTGTGTCTCCCTGCTGTTGACCCCCACCCCCCGCTCATGCCCTGTGTCTCTCTCCTGTTACCCCCAACCCCCTCTCATGCCCCGTGTCTCTCTCCAGTTACCCCACCCCCCTCTCATGCCCCGTGTCTCTCTCCTGTTGCCCCCCACCCCCCGGTCATGCCCCATGTTTCCCTGCTGTTGCCCCCCACCCCGCTCATGCCCTGTGTCTCTCTCCTGTTACCCCAACCCCCCCGCTCATGCCCCGTGTCTCCCTGCTGTTGCCCCCCACCCCCGCTCCTACACTGTGTCTCCATGCTGTTGCTCCCCACCCCCTGCTCATGCCCCATGTCTCTCTCCTGTTGCCCCCCACCACCCGGTCATGCCCCGTGTCTCCATGCTGTTGCCTCCCACCCCCCGGTCATGCCCCGTGTCTCCCTGCTGTTGCCCCCCACCCCTCACTCATGCCCCGTGTCTCTCTCCTGTTGCCCCCCACCCCCGCTCATGCCTGTGCCTCCCTGCTGTTGCCCCCACCCCCCGCTCATGCCCCATGTCTCTCTCCTGTTACCCCCCCACCCCCCACTCATGCCCGTGTCTCCCTCGTGTTCCCCCCAGCCCCCGCTCATGCCCCGTGTCTCCCTGCTGTTGCCCCCCACCCTCCGCTCATCCCCCGTGTCTCCCTGCTGTTGCCCCCCACCCTCCGCTCATGCCCTGTGTCTCCCTCCTGTTGCCACCCACCGCCGCTCATGCCTGTGCCTCCCTGCTGTTGCCCCCAACCCCCGCTCATGCCCCATGTCTCTCTCCTGTTACACCCCCACCCCCACTCATACCCGTGTCTCCCTCGTGTTCCCCCCAGCCCCCGCTCATGCCCCGTGTCTCCCTGCTGTTGCCCCCCACCCTCTGCTCATGCCCCGTGTCTCTCAACTGTTACCCCCACCCCCCTCTCATGCCCTGTGTATCTCTCCTGTTACCCCCCACCCCCGCTCATGCCCCGTGTCTCTCTCCTATTACCCCCCACCCCCTGGTCATGCCCCGTTTCTCTCTCCTGTTGCCCCCACCCCCCGCTCATGCCCCGTGTCTCTCTCCTGTTACCCCCCCACCCCCCTCTCATGCCCCGTGTCTCCCTGCTGTTGCCCCCCACCCTCTGCTCATGCCCCGTGTCTCCCTGCTGTTGCCCCCACCCCCCACTCATGCCCTGTATCTCTCTCCTGTTACCCCCCACCCCCCTCTCATGCCCCTGTCTCTCTCCTGTTACCCCCCACACCCCTCTCATGCCCTGTGTTTCTCTCCTGTTGCCCCCCCCTGGACATGCCCCGTGTCTCCCTGCTGTTGCTCCCCCACCCCCTGCTCATTCCCTGTGTCTCTCTTCTGTTACCCCCACCCCCCGCTCATGCCCTGTGTCTCCCTGCTTTTGCCCCCCACACCCGGTCATATCCCGTGTCTCCCTGCTGTTGCCCCCCACCCCCTGCTCATGCCCTGTGTCTCCCTGCTGTTGCCCCCCACCCCCGCTCATACCCTGTGTCTCCCTGCTGTTGCCCCCCACCCCCACTCATGCCCCATGTCTGTCTCCTGTTGCCCCCCACCCCCCACTCATGCCCCGTGTCTCCATGCTGTTGCCCCCCAACCCCCGGTCATGCCCCGTGTCTCCATGCTGTTGCCCCCTACCCCTCGCTCATGCCCCATGTCTCTCTCCTGTTGCACCCACCCCCCGCTCATGCCCCTTGCCTCCCTGCTGTTGCCCCCACCCCCCGCTCACGTCCCGTGTCTCCCTTGTGTTCCCCCCAGCCGCCGCTCATGCCCCGTGTCTCCCTGCTGTTGCCCCCACCCTCTGCTCATGCCCCATGTCTCCCTGCTGTTGCCCCCATTCCCCGCTCATGCCCTGTGTCTCTCTCCTGTTACCCCCCAGCCCCCTCTCATGCCCCGTGTCTCTCTCCTGTTACCCCCCACTTCTTTCTCATGCCCCGTTTCTCTCTCCTGATGCCCCCCACCCCCCGGTCATGCCCCGTGTCTCCCTGCTGTTGCCCCCCACCCCTGCTCATGCCCTGTGTCTCTCTCCTGTTACCCCCCACCCCCCGCTCATGCCCTGTGTCTCTCTCCTGTTCCCACCTACCCCCCGCTCATGCCCCGTGTCTCTCTCCTGTTGCCCCCCCGCTCATGCCCCGTGTCTCCCTGCTGTTGCCCCGACCACCCGCTCATGCCCCGTGTCTATCTCCTGTTATCCCCCACCCCCCGGTCATGCCCCGTGTCTCTCTCCTGTTACCCCCAACCCCCTCTCATGCCCCGTGTCTCCCTGCTGTTGCCCCCACCCCCCACTCATGCCCTGTGTCTCTCTCCTGTTACCCCCACCCCCTCTCATGCCCCCTGTCTCACTTGTGTTACCCCCACCCCCTCTCATGCCCTTTGTCTCTCCTGTTGCCCCCCACCCCCGGTCATGCCCCGTGTCTCCCTGCTATTGCCCCCCCCCCGGTCATGCCCCGTGTCTCCCTGCTGTTGCCCCCCCACCCCCTGCTCATGCCCCGTGTCTCCCTGCTGTTGCCCCCACCACCCACTCATGCCCCATGTCTCTCCTGTCACCCCACCCCATCTCATGCCCAGTGGCTCTCTCCTGTTGCCCCCACCCCACGCTCATGCTCCGTGTCTCTATCCTGTTACCCGCCACCCCCCGGGCATGCCCTGTGTCTCCCTGCTGTTGACCCCCACCCCCCGCTCATGCCCTGTGTCTCTCTCCAGTTGCCCCCACCCCCCAGTCATGCAACGTGTCTCCCTGTTGTTGCCCCCCACCCCCGCTCATACCCCGTGTCTCCCTGCTGTTGCCCCCCGCTCATGCCCCATGTCTCTATCCTGTTGCCCCCCACCCCACAGTCATGCCCCGTGCCTCCATGCTGTTGCCCCCCAGCCCTGGTCATGCCCCGTGTCTCCCTGCTGTTGCCCCCACCCCTCACTCATGCCCCGTGTCTCTCTCCTGTTGCCCCCCACCCCCGCTCATGCCTGTGCCTCCCTGCTGTTGGCCCCACCCCGCTCATGCCCCATGTCTCTCTCCTGTTACCCGTCCACCCCCCACTCATGCCTGTGTCTCCCTCGTGTTCCCCCCCAGCCCCCGCTCATGCCCCGTGTCTCCCTGCTGTTGCCCCCCACCCTCCGCTCATGCCCTGTGTCTCCCTGCTGTTGCCCCCACCCCCCGCTCATGCCCTGTGTCTCTCTCCTGTTACCCCCCCACCCCCTCTCATGCCCCGTATCTCTCTCCTGTTACCCCCCACCCCTCTCTCATGCCCCGTTCCTCTCTCCTGTTGCCCCCCACACCTGCTCATGCCCCGTGTCTCCCTGCTGTTGCCACCCACCCCTGCTCATGCCCCGTGTCTCTCTCCTGTTACCCCCCACCGCCCTCTCATGCCTTGTGTCTCTTTCCTGTTACCCCATCCCCTGCTCATGCCCCGTGTCTCTCTCCTGTTGCCCCCACCCCCTTCTCATGCCCCGTGTCTCTCTCCTGTTACCCCCCACCTCCTCTCATGCCCCGTGTCTCCCTGCTGTTGCCCCCACCTTCCGCTCATGCCCCGTGTCTCCCTGCTGTTGCCCCCACCCCCCACTCATGCCCTGTATCTCTCTCCTGTTACCCCCCACCCCCCTCTCATGCCCCCTGTCTCGCTCCTGTTACCCCCCACCCACCTCTCATGCCCTGTGTCTCTCTCCTATTGCCCCCCGCTCCCCCGGTCATTCCCTGTGTCTCCCTGCTTTTGCGCCCCCACCCCCCGCTCATTCCCTGTGTCTCTCTCCTGTTACCCCCACCCCCCGCTCATGCCCCGTGTCTCCCTGCTTTTGCCCCCCACCCCCCGGTCATGCCCCGTGTCTATCTCATGTTACCCCCACCCCCCGCTCATGCCCCGTGTCTCTCTCCTGTTGCCCCCACCCCCTTCTCATGCCCCGTGTCTCTCTCCTGTTACCCCCCACCCCCTCTCATGCCCCGTGTCTCCCTGCTGTTGCCCCCACCCTCCGCTCATGCCCCGTGTCTCCCTGCTGTTGCCCCCACCCCCCACTCATGCCCTGTATCTCTCTCCTGTTACCCCCCACCCCCCTCGGCCCCCTGTCTCTCTCCTGTTACCCCCCCCACCCCCTCTCATGCCCCGTGTCTCCCCTGCTGTTGCCCCCACCCTCCGCTCATGCCCCGTGTCTCCCTGCTGTTGCCCCCACCCCCCACTCATGCCCTGTATCTCTCTCCTGTTTCCCCCCACCCCCTCTTATGCCCCCTGTCTCTCTCCTGTTACCCCCCACCCACCTTTCATGCCCTGTGTCTCTCTCCTATTGCCCCCCAGCCCCCTGGTCATTCCCCGTGCCTCCCTTCTGTTGCGCCCCCACCCCCCGCTCATTCCCTGTGTCTCTCTCCTGTTACCCCCACCCCCCGCTCATGCCCCGTGTCTCCCTGCTTTTGCCCCCCCACCCCCCGGTCATGCCCCGTGTCTCCCTGCTGTTGCCCCCACCCCCTTCTCATGCCCGGTGTCTCCCTGCTGTTGCCCCCCACCCCCGCTCATACCCTGTGTCTCCCTGCTGTTGCCCCCCACCCCTCACTCATGCCCCATGTCGGTCTCCTGCTGAACCCCACCCCCCGCTCATGCCCTGTGTCTCTCTCCTGTTGCCCCCACCCCCTTCTCATGCCCCGTGTCTCTCTCCTGTTACCCCCCACACCCTCTCATGCCCCGTGTCTCCCTGCTGTTGCCCCCACCGTCCGCTCATGCCCCGTGTCTCCCTGCTGTTGCCCCCACCCCCCACTCATGCCCTGTATCTCTCTCCTGTTTCCCCCCCACCCCCTCTTATGCCCCTGTCTCTCTCCTGTTACCCCCCACCCACCTCTCATGCCCTGTGTCTCTCTCCTATTGCCCCCCAGCCCCCTGGTCATTCCCCGTGCCTCCCTTCTGTTGCGCCCCCACCCCCCGCTCATTCCCTGTGTCTCTCTCCTGTTACCCCCACCCCCCGCTCATGCCCCGTGTCTCCCTGCTTTTGCCCCCCCACCCCCCGGTCATGCCCCGTGTCTCCCTGCTGTTGCCCCCCACCCCCCGCTCATGCCCTGTGTCTCTCTCCTGTTACCCCCCCAGCCCCTCTCATGCCCCGTGTCTCTCTCCTGTTAACCCCACCCCCGGTCATGCCCCGTGTCTCCCTGCTGTTGCCCCCCACCCCTGCTCATGCCCTGTGTCTCTCTCCTGTTACCCCCCACCCCCCGCTCATGCCCTATTTCTCTCTCGGTTCCCCCTACCCCCCGCTCATGCCCCGTTTCTCTCTCCTGTTGCCCTCCCGCTCATGCCCTGTGTCTCCCTGCTGTTGCCCAGACCACCCGCTCATGCCCCGTGTCTATCTCCTGTTATCCCCCACCCCCCGGTCATGCCCCGTGTCTCTCTTCTGTTGCCCCTACCCCGCGCTCATGCCCCGTGTCTCTCTCTCTGTTACCCCCAACCCCCTCTCATGCCCCGTGTCTCCCTGCTGTTGCCCCCACCCTCCGCTCATGCCCCATGTCTCCCTGCTGTTGCCCCCACCCCCCACTCATGCCCTATGTCTCTCTCCTGTTACCCCCCCAACACCCTTCTCATGCCCCCTGTCCTCTCTTCTGTTACCCCCCACCCCCCTCTCATGCCCTGTGTCTCTCCTGTTGCCCCCCACCCACCGGTTATGCCCTGTGTCTCCCTGCTGTTGCCCCCCACCACCCGCTCATGCCCCATGTCTCTCTCCTGTTACCCCCACCCCCTCTCATGCCCAGTGTCTCTCTCCTGTTGCCCCCACCCCCCGGACATGCCCCGTGTCTCCCTGCTGTTGCCTCCCACCCCCGGCTCATGCCCCGTGTCTCCCTGCTGTTGCCCCCACCACCCGCTCATGCCCCATGTCTCTCTCCTGTTACCCCCACCCCCTCTCATGCCCAGTGTCTCTCTCCTGTTGCCCCCACACGACGCTCATGCCCCGTGTCCTCTATCCTGTTACCCCCCACCCCCGGTCATGCCCTGTGTCTCCCTGCTGTTGACCCCCACCCCCCGCTCATGCCCTGTGTCTCTCTCCTGTTACCCCAACCCCCTCTCATGCCCCGTGTCTCTCTCCAGTTACCCCACCCCACTCTTCATGCCCCGTGTCTCTCTCCTGTTGCCCCCACCCCCCGGTCATGCCCCATGTTTCCCTTGCTGTTGCCCCCCACCCCGCTCATGCCCTGTGTCTCTCTCCTGTTACCCCAACCCCCCCGCTCATGCCCCGTGTCTCCCTGCTGTTGCCCCCCACCCCCGCTCCTACACTGTGTCTCCATGCTGTTGCTCCCCACCCCCTGCTCATGCCCCATGTCTCTCTCCTGTTGCCCCCCACCACCCGGTCATGCCCCGTGTCTCCATGCTGTTGCCTCCCACCCCCCGGTCATGCCCCGTGTCTCCCTGCTGTTGCCCCCCACCCCTCACTCATGCCCCGTGTCTCTCTCCTGTTGCCCCCCACCCCCGCTCATGCCTGTGCCTCCCTGCTGTTGCCCCACCCCCCGCTCATGCCCCATGTCTCTCTCCTGTTACCCCCCACCCCCACTCATGCCCGTGTCTCCCTCGTGTTCCCCCCAGCCCCCGCTCATGCCCCGTGTCTCCCTGCTGTTGCCCCCCACCCTCCGCTCATCCCCCGTGTCTCCCTGCTGTTGCCCCCCACCCTCCGCTCATGCCCTGTGTCTCCCTCCTGTTGCCACCCACCGCCGCTCATGCCTGTGCCTCCCTGCTGTTGCCCCCCAACCCCCGCTCATGCCCCATGTCTCTCTCCTGTTACACCCCCACCCCCACTCATACCCGTGTCTCCCTCGTGTTCCCCCAGCCCCCGCTCATGCCCCGTGTCTCCCTGCTGTTGCCCCCCACCCTCTGCTCATGCCCCGTGTCTCTCAACTGTTACCCCCACCCCCCTCTCATGCCCTGTGTATCTCTCCTGTTACCCCCCACCCCCGCTCATGCCCCGTGTCTCTCTCCTATTACCCCCCACCCCTGGTCATGCCCCGTTTCTCTCTCCTGTTGCCCCCACCCCCCGCTCATGCCCCGTGTCTCTCTCCTGTTACCCCCCCACCCCCCTCTCATGCCCCGTGTCCTCCCTGCTGTTGCCCCCCACCCTCTGCTCATGCCCCGTGTCTCCCTGCTGTTGCCCCCACCCCCCACTCATGCCCTGTATCTCTCTCCTGTTACCCCCCACCCCCCTCTCATGCCCCTGTCTCTCTCCTGTTACCCCCCACACCCCCTCTCATGCCCTGTGTTTCTCTCCTGTTGCCCCCCCTGGACATGCCCCGTGTCTCCCTGCTGTTGCTCCCCCACCCCCTGCTCATTCCCTGTGTCTCTCTTCTGTTACCCCCACCCCCCGCTCATGCCCTGTGTCTCCCTGCTTTTGCCCCCCACACCCGGTCATATCCCGTGTCTCCCTGCTGTTGCCCCCCACCCCCTGCTCATGCCCTGTGTCTCCCTGCTGTTGCCCCCACCCCCGCTCATACCCTGTGTCTCCCTGCTGTTGCCCCCCACCCCCACTCATGCCCCATGTCTGTCTCCTGTTGCCCCCCACCCCCCACTCATGCCCCGTGTCTCCATGCTGTTGCCCCCCAACCCCCGGTCATGCCCCGTGTCTCCATGCTGTTGCCCCCTACCCCTCGCTCATGCCCCATGTCTCTCTCCTGTTGCACCCACCCCCCGCTCATGCCCCTTGCCTCCCTGCTGTTGCCCCCACCCCCCGCTCACGTCCCGTGTCTCCCTTGTGTTCCCCCCAGCCGCCGCTCATGCCCCGTGTCTCCCTGCTGTTGCCCCCACCCTCTGCTCATGCCCCATGTCTCCCTGCTGTTGCCCCCATTCCCCGCTCATGCCCTGTGTCTCTCTCCTGTTACCCCCCAGCCCCCTCTCATGCCCCGTGTCTCTCTCCTGTTACCCCCCACTTCTTTCTCATGCCCCGTTTCTCTCTCCTGATGCCCCCCACCCCCCGGTCATGCCCCGTGTCTCCCTGCTGTTGCCCCCCACCCCTGCTCATGCCCTGTGTCTCTCTCCTGTTACCCCCCACCCCCCGCTCATGCCCTGTGTCTCTCTCCTGTTCCCACCTACCCCCCGCTCATGCCCCGTGTCTCTCTCCTGTTGCCCCCCCGCTCATGCCCCGTGTCTCCCTGCTGTTGCCCCGACCACCCGCTCATGCCCCGTGTCTATCTCCTGTTATCCCCCACCCCCCGGTCATGCCCCGTGTCTCTCTCCTGTTACCCCCAACCCCCTCTCATGCCCCGTGTCTCCCTGCTGTTGCCCCCACCCCCCACTCATGCCCTGTGTCTCTCTCCTGTTACCCCCACCCCCTCTCATGCCCCCTGTCTCACTTGTGTTACCCCCACCCCCTCTCATGCCCTTTGTCTCTCCTGTTGCCCCCCACCCCCGGTCATGCCCCGTGTCTCCCTGCTATTGCCCCCCCCCCGGTCATGCCCCGTGTCTCCCTGCTGTTGCCCCCCCACCCCCTGCTCATGCCCCGTGTCTCCCTGCTGTTGCCCCCACCACCCACTCATGCCCCATGTCTCTCCTGTCACCCCACCCCATCTCATGCCCAGTGGCTCTCTCCTGTTGCCCCCACCCCACGCTCATGCTCCGTGTCTCTATCCTGTTACCCGCCACCCCCCGGGCATGCCCTGTGTCTCCCTGCTGTTGACCCCCACCCCCCGCTCATGCCCTGTGTCTCTCTCCAGTTGCCCCCACCCCCCAGTCATGCAACGTGTCTCCCTGTTGTTGCCCCCCACCCCCGCTCATACCCCGTGTCTCCCTGCTGTTGCCCCCCGCTCATGCCCCATGTCTCTATCCTGTTGCCCCCCACCCCACAGTCATGCCCCGTGCCTCCATGCTGTTGCCCCCCAGCCCTGGTCATGCCCCGTGTCTCCCTGCTGTTGCCCCCACCCCTCACTCATGCCCCGTGTCTCTCTCCTGTTGCCCCCCACCCCCGCTCATGCCTGTGCCTCCCTGCTGTTGGCCCCACCCCGCTCATGCCCCATGTCTCTCTCCTGTTACCCGTCCACCCCCCACTCATGCCTGTGTCTCCCTCGTGTTCCCCCCCAGCCCCCGCTCATGCCCCGTGTCTCCCTGCTGTTGCCCCCCACCCTCCGCTCATGCCCTGTGTCTCCCTGCTGTTGCCCCCACCCCCCGCTCATGCCCTGTGTCTCTCTCCTGTTACCCCCCCACCCCCTCTCATGCCCCGTATCTCTCTCCTGTTACCCCCCACCCCTCTCTCATGCCCCGTTCCTCTCTCCTGTTGCCCCCCACACCTGCTCATGCCCCGTGTCTCCCTGCTGTTGCCACCCACCCCTGCTCATGCCCCGTGTCTCTCTCCTGTTACCCCCCACCGCCCTCTCATGCCTTGTGTCTCTTTCCTGTTACCCCCATCCCCTGCTCATGCCCCGTGTCTCTCTCCTGTTGCCCCCACCCCCTTCTCATGCCCCGTGTCTCTCTCCTGTTACCCCCCACCTCCTCTCATGCCCCGTGTCTCCCTGCTGTTGCCCCCACCTTCCGCACATGCCCCGTGTCTCCCTGCTGTTGCCCCCACCCCCCACTCATGCCCTGTATCTCTCTCCTGTTACCCCCCACCCCCCTCTCATGCCCCCTGTCTCGCTCCTGTTACCCCCCACCCACCTCTCATGCCCTGTGTCTCTCTCCTATTGCCCCCCGCTCCCCCGGTCATTCCCTGTGTCTCCCTGCTTTTGCGCCCCCACCCCCCGCTCATTCCCTGTGTCTCTCTCCTGTTACCCCCACCCCCCGCTCATGCCCCGTGTCTCCCTGCTTTTGCCCCCCACCCCCCGGTCATGCCCCGTGTCTATCTCATGTTACCCCCACCCCCCGCTCATGCCCCGTGTCTCTCTCCTGTTGCCCCCACCCCCTTCTCATGCCCCGTGTCTCTCTCCTGTTACCCCCCACCCCCTCTCATGCCCCGTGTCTCCCTGCTGTTGCCCCCACCCTCCGCTCATGCCCCGTGTCTCCCTGCTGTTGCCCCCACCCCCCACTCATGCCCTGTATCTCTCTCCTGTTACCCCCCACCCCCCTCTCATGCCCCCTGTCTCTCTCCTGTTACCCCCCACCCCCTCTCATGCCCCGTGTCTCCCTGCTGTTGCCCCCACCCTCCGCTCATGCCCCGTGTCTCCCTGCTGTTGCCCCCACCCCCCACTCATGCCCTGTATCTCTCTCCTGTTTCCCCCCACCCCCTCTTATGCCCCCTGTCTCTCTCCTGTTACCCCCCACCCACCTTTCATGCCCTGTGTCTCTCTCCTATTGCCCCCCAGCCCCCTGGTCATTCCCCGTGCCTCCCTTCTGTTGCGCCCCCACCCCCCGCTCATTCCCTGTGTCTCTCTCCTGTTACCCCCACCCCCCGCTCATGCCCCGTGTCTCCCTGCTTTTGCCCCCCACCCCCCGGTCATGCCCCGTGTCTCCCTGCTGTTGCCCCCCACCCCCTTCTCATGCCCGGTGTCTCCCTGCTGTTGCCCCCCACCCCCGCTCATACCCTGTGTCTCCCTGCTGTTGCCCCCCACCCCTCACTCATGCCCCATGTCGGTCTCCTGCTGAACCCCACCCCCCGCTCATGCCCTGTGTCTCTCTCCTGTTGCCCCCACCCCCTTCTCATGCCCCGTGTCTCTCTCCTGTTACCCCCCACACCCTCTCATGCCCCGTGTCTCCCTGCTGTTGCCCCCACCGTCCGCTCATGCCCCGTGTCTCCCTGCTGTTGCCCCCACCCCCCACTCATGCCCTGTATCTCTCTCCTGTTTCCCCCCACCCCCTCTTATGCCCCCTGTCTCTCTCCTGTTACCCCCCACCCACCTCTCATGCCCTGTGTCTCTCTCCTATTGCCCCCCAGCCCCCTGGTCATTCCCCGTGCCTCCCTTCTGTTGCGCCCCCACCCCCCGCTCATTCCCTGTGTCTCTCTCCTGTTACCCCCACCCCCCGCTCATGCCCCGTGTCTCCCTGCTTTTGCCCCCCACCCCCCGGTCATGCCCCGTGTCTCCCTGCTGTTGCCCCCCACCCCCTTCTCATGCCCGGTGTCTCCCTGCTGTTGCCCCCCACCCCCGCTCATACCCTGTGTCTCCCTGCTGTTGCCCCCCACCCCCCACTCATGCCCCATGTCTGTCTCCTGCTGAACCCCACCCCCCGCTCATGCCCAGTGTCTCCATGCTGTTGCCCCCCACCACCTGTCATGCCTCGGTTCTCCATGCTGTTGCCCCCTACCCCCGCTCATGCCCCATGTCTCTCTCATGTTGCCCCCTCCTCCCGCTCATGCCCCTTGCCTCCCTGCTGTTGCCCCCACCCCCCGCTCATGCCCCATGTCTCTCTCCTGTTACCCCCCCACCCCCCGCTCATGCCCCGTGTCTCCCTTGTGTTCCCCCCAGCCGCCGCTCATGCCCCGTGTCTCCCTGCTTTTCCCCCCACCCTCCGCTCATGCCCCATGTCTCCCTGCTGTTGCCCCCACCCCCCGCTCGTGCCCTGTGTCTCTCTCCTGTTATCCCCCCAGCCCCCTCTCATGCCCCGTGTCTCTCTCCTGTTACCCCCCACTTCTCTCTCATGCCCCGTTTCTCTCTCCTGTTGACCCCCACCCCCCGGTCATGCCCCGTGTCTCCCTGCTGTTGCCCCCCACCCCTGCTCATGCCCTGTGTCTCTCTTCTGTTACCCCCCACCCCGCTCATGCCCTGTGTCTGTCTCCTGTTCCCCCCTACCCCCCGCTCATGCCCCGTGTCTCTCTCCTGTTGCCCCCCGCTCATGCCCCGTGTCTCCCTGCTGTTGGCCCTACCCCCCGCTCATGCCCCGTGTCTATCTCCTGTTATCCCCAACCCCCTCTCATGCCCCGTGTCTCCCTGCTGTTGCCCCCACCCTCCGCTCATGCCCTATGTCTCCCTGCTGTTGCCCCCACCCCCCACTCATGCCCTGTGTCTCTCTCCTGTTACCCACCAGCCGCCTCTCATGCCCCGTGTCTCTCTCCTGTTACCCCCCACTTCTCTCTCATGCCCTGTTTCTCTCTCCTGT
The DNA here is from genome assembly GCF_040938575.1 of Ambystoma mexicanum. Taxonomy (NCBI): domain Eukaryota; kingdom Metazoa; phylum Chordata; class Amphibia; order Caudata; family Ambystomatidae; genus Ambystoma; species Ambystoma mexicanum. The sequence goes on from NC_090924.1 coordinate 663,791,493, forward strand.
TGCCCCCCACCCCCCGGTCATGCCCCGTGTCTCCCTGCTGTTGCCCCCCACCCCTGCTCATGCCCTGTGTCTCTCTTCTGTTACCCCCACCCCCGCTCATGCCCTGTGTCTCTCTCCTGTTCCCCCCTAACCCCCGCTCATGCCCCGTGTCTCTCTCCTGTTGCCCCCCGCTCATGCCCCGTGTCTCCCTGCTGTTGCCCTGACCACCCGCTCATGCCCCGTGTCTATCTCCTGTTATCCCCCACCCCCCGGTCATGCCCCGTGTCTCTCTTCTGTTGCCCCTACCCCCCGCTCATGCCCCGTGTCTCACTCCTGTTACCCCCAACCCCCTCTCATGCCCAGTGTCTCCCTGCTGTTGCCCCCCACCCTCCGCTCATGCCCCGTGTCTCCCTGCTGTTGCCCCCACCCCCCACTCATGCCGTGTGTCCCTCTCCTGTTACCCCCACACCCCTCTCATGCCCCCTGTCTCTCTTCTGTTACCCCCCACCCCCCTCTCATGCCCTGTGTCTCTCCTGTTGCCCCCCACCCACCGGTCATGCCCCATGTCTCCCTGTTGTTGCGCCCCCACCCCCCGCTCATGCCCTGTGTCTCTTTCCTGTTACCCCCACCCCCTGCTCATGCCCCGTGTCTCCCTGCTGCTGCCCCCCACCCCCCGGTCATGCCCTGTGTCTCCCTGCTGTTGCCCCCCATCCCCGGCTCATGCCCCGTGTCTCCCTGCTGTTGCCCCCACCACCGGCTCATGCCCCATGTCTCTCTCCTGTTACCCCCACCCCCTCTCATGCCCAGTGTCTCTCTCCTGTTGCCCCCACCCCACGCTCATGCCCCGTGTCTCTCTCCTGTTACCCCCCCAACCCCCTCTCATGCCCCGTGTCTCTCTCCAGTTACCCCACCCCCCTCTCATGCCCCGTGTCTCTCTCCTGTTGCCCCCCACCCCCTGGTCATGCCCCATGTTTCCCTGCTGTTGCCCCCCACCCCCGCTCATGCCCTGTGTCTCTCTCCTGTTACCCCAACCCCCCCGCTCATGCCCCGTGTCTCCCTGCTGTTGCCCCCCACCCCCGCTCATACACTGTGTCTCTGTGCTGTTGCCCCCCCACCCCACGCTCATGCCCTGTGTCCCTATCCTGTTACCCCCCACCCCCGGTCATGCCCTGTGTCTCCCTGCTGTTGACTCCCACCCCCCGCTCATGCCCTGTGTCTCTCTGCTGTTACCCACCCAACCCCCTCTCATGCCCCGTGTCTCTCTCCAGTTACCCCACCCCCCTCTCATGCCCCGTGTCTCTCTCCTGTTGCCCCCCACCCCCTGGTCATCCCCATGTTTCCCTGCTGTTGCCCCCCACCCCCCTCATGCCCTGTGTCTCTCTCCTGTTACCCCAACCCCCCCGCTCATGCCCCGTGTCTCCCTGCTGTTGCCCCCTACCCCCGCTCATACACTGTGTCTCCGTGCTGTTGCCCCCCCACCCCCCGCTCATGTCCCATGTCTCTCTCCTGTTGCCCCCCACCCCCCGGTCATGCCCCGTGTCTCCATGCTGTTGCCCCCCACCCCCCGGTCATGCCCCGTGTCTCCCTGCTGTTGCCCCCCACCCCTCATCATGCCCGTGTCTCTCTCCTGTTGCCCCCCACCCCGCTCATGCCTGTGCCTCCCTGCTGTTGCCCCCACCCCCCGCTCATGCCCCATGTCTCTCTCCTGTTACCCCCCTACTCCCCACTCATGCCCGTGTCTCCCTCGTGTTCCCCCCAGCCACCGCTCATGCCTTGTGTCTCCCTGCTGTTGCCCCCCACCCTCCGCTCATGCCCCGTGTCTCCCTGCTGTTGCCCCCACCCTCCGCTCATGCCCCGTGTCTCCCTGCTGTTGCACCCCACCCCACACTCATTCCCCGTGTCTCTCTCCTGTTACCCCCACCCCCGCTCATGCCCCATTTCTCTCTCCTGTTGCCCCCCACCCCCTGCTCATGCCCCATGTCTCTCTCCTGTTACCCCCACCTGCCGCTCATGCCCCGTGTCTCTCTCCTGTTACCCCCATCCCCCTCTCATGCCCCGTGTCTCCCTGCTGTTGCCCCCACCCTCCGTTCATGCCCTGTGTCTCCCTGCTGTTGCCTCCCACCCCCGCTCATGCCCCATGTCTCTCTCCTGTTACCCCCGCACCCTCTCTCTTGCCCCGTGTCTCTCTCCGGTTACCCCCCACCCCCCTCTCATGCACCGTGCCTCTATCCTGTTACCCCCACCCCCCTCTCATGCCCCGTGTCTCCCTGCTGTTGCCCCCCATCCCCCGCTCATGCCCCGTATCTCTCTCCTGTTACCCCCCCACCCCCCGCTCATGCCCCGTGTCTCCCTTGTGTTCCCCGTGTCTCCCTTGTGTTCCCCCCAGCCGCCGCTCATGCCCCGTGTCTCCCTGCTTTTCCCCCCACCGCCGCTCATGCCCCATGTCTCCCTGCTGTTGCCCCCACCCCCCGCTCGTGCCCTGTGTCTCTCTCCTGTTACCCCCCCAGCCCCCTCTCATGCCCCGTGTCTCTCTCCTGTTACCGGCCCCACTTCTCTCTCATGCCCCGTTTCTCTCTCCTGTTGCCCCCCACCCCCGGTCATGCCCCGTGTCTCCCTGTTGTTGCCCCCCACCCCCCTCTCATGCCCCGTGTCTCCTTGCTGTTGCCCCCACCCCCCGCTCATGCCCCTGTATCTCTCCTGTTACCCCCCACCCCCTCTCATGCCCCGTGTCTCCCTCGTGTTCCACCCACCCCCTGCTCATGCCCCGTGTCTCTCTCCTGTTGCCCCCCACCCCACACTCATGCCCAGTGTCTCCCTGCTGTTGCCCCCCACCCCCCAGTCATGCCCCGTGTCTCCCTGCTGTTGCCCCCCAACCCCTGCTCATGCCCCGTATCTCTCTCCTGTTGCCCCCCACCCCCTGCTCATGCCCCGTGTCTCCCTACTGTTGCCCCCACCCACCGCTCATGCCCCGTGTCTCTCTCCTGTTACCCCCCACCCCCCGCTCAAGCCCCATGTCTCCCTCGTGTTCCCCCCACCCCCGCTCATGCCCCGTGTCTCTCTGCTGTTGCCCCCCACCCTCCGCTCATGCCCTGTGTCTCACTGCTGTTGCCCCCCACCACCCGCTCATGCCCTGTGTCTCTCTCCTGTTACCCCCAACCCCCTCTCATGCCCCATGTCTCTCTCCAGTTACCCCACCCCCTCTCATGCCCCGTGTCTCTCTCCTGTTGCCCCCCACCCCCCGGTCATGCCCCATGTTTCCCTGCTGTTGCCCCCTACCCCTCCCTGCTCATGCCCTGTGTCTCTCTCCTGTTACCCCAACCCCCCGCTCATGCCCCGTGTCTCTCTCCTGTTACCCCAACCCCCCCGCGTCTCCCTGCTGTTGCCCCCCACCCCCGCTCATACACTGTGTCTCCGTGCTGTTGCCCCCCACCCCCCGCTCATGCCCCATGTCTCTCTCCTGTTGCCCCCCACCCCCCGGTCATGCCCCGTGTCTCCATGCTGTTGCCCCCACCCCCAGTCATGCCCCTGTTGCCCCCCACCGCTCACTCATGCCCTGTGTCTCTCTCCTGTTGCCCCCGCTCATGCCTGTGCCTCGCTGCTGTTGCCCCCACCCCCAGCTCATGCCCCATGTCTCTCTCCTGTTACCCCCCACCCCCTAATCATGCCCGTATCTCCCTCATGTTCCCCCCAGCCCCCGCTCATGCCCCGTGTCTCCCTGCTGTTGCCCCCACCCCCCGCTCATGCCCTGTGTCTCTCTCCTGTTACCCCCAACCCCCTCTCATGCCCCGTGTCTCTCTCCTGTTACCCCCCCACCCCTCTCTCATGCCCCGTTTCTCTCTCTTGTTACCCCCCACCCCCGCTCATGCCCCGTGTCTCCCTTGTGTTCCCCCCAGCCCCTGCTCATGCTCCGTGTCTCCCTGATGTTGCCCCCCACCCTCCGCTCATGCCCCGTGTCTCCCTGCTGTTGCCCCCCACCCCACGCTCATGCCCTATGTCTCTCTCCTGTTACCCTCCCACCCCGCTCCCATGCCCCGTGTCTCTCTCCTTTTACCCCCCACTTCTCTCTCATGCCCCGTTTCTCTCTCCTGTTGCCCCCCACCCCCCGGTCATGCCCCATGTCTCCCTGCTGTTGCCCCCCACCCCTGCTCATGCCCTGTGTCTCTCTCCTGTTACCCCCCCACCCCCTGCTCATGCCCTGTGTCTCTCTCCTGTTCCCCCTACCCTCCGCTCATGCCCCTTGTCTCTCTCCTGTTGCCCCCCGCTCATGCCACGTGTCTCCCTGCTGTTGCCCCGACCACCCCCTCATGCCCCGTGTCTATCTCCTGTTACCTCCTACCATCCGGTCATGCCCTGTGTCTCTCTGCTGTTGCCCCCACCCCCCGACCATGCCCGGTGTCTCTCTCCTGTTACCCCCAACCCCCTCTCATGCCCCGTGTCTCCCTGCTGTTGCCCCCCACCCTCCGCTCATGCCCCATGTCTCCCTGCTCTTGCCCCCACCCCCCACTAATGCCCTGTGTCTCTCTCTTGTTACCCCCCACCCCCTCTCATGCCCCCTGTCACACTTCTGTTACCCCCCACCCCCCTCTCATGCCCTGTGTCTCTCCTGTTGCCCCCCACCCCCCGGTCATGCCTGTGTCTCCCTGCTATTGCGCCCCCACCCTCCGCTCATGCCCTGTGTCTCTTTCCTGTTACCCCCACCCCCTGCTCATGCCCCGTGTCTCCCTGCTGTTGCCCCCCACCCCCCGGTCATGCCCCGTGTCTCCCTGCTGTTGCGCCCCACCCCCTGCTCATGCCCCGTGTCTCCCTGCTGTTGCCCCCACCACTCGCTCATGCCCCATGTCTCTCTCCTGTTACCCCCTCCCCCTCTCAAGCCCCGTGTCTCTCTCCTGTTACCCCCCACCCCCCGGGTCATGCCCTGTGTCTCCCTGTTGTTGACCCCACTCCCCGCTCATGCCCTTTGTCTCTCTCCAGTTGCCCCCACCCCCCAGTCATGCCCCGTGTCTTCCTGCTGTTGCCCCCCACCCCCTGCTCATGACCCGTGTCTCTCTACTGTTCCCCCCACCCCCCGGTCATGCCCCGTGTCTCCCTGCTGTTGCCCTTACCCCCCGCTCATGCCCCGTGTCTCCCTGCTGTTGCCCCCCACCCCACACTCATTCCCTGTGTCTCTCTCCTGGTACCCCCACCCCCCGCTCATGCCCCGTGTCTCTCTCCTGTTGCCCCCCACAACCTGCTCATGCTCCGTGTCTCTCTCCTGTTACCCCCCACTCCCCTCTCATGCCCCGTGTCTCCCTGCTGTTGCCCCCCACCCCGCGGTCATGCCCCACGTCTCATTGCTGTTGCCCCCCACCCGCCGCTAATGACCTGTGTCTCTCTCCTGTTAGCCCCACCCCCCTCTCATGCCCCGTGTCTCTCTCCTGTTGCCCCCCACCCCCCAGTCATGCCCCGTGTTTCCCTGCTGTTGCCCCCCATCCCCCGCTCATACCCCGTGTCTCTCTCCTGTTCCCCCCACCCCTCAGTCATGCCCTGTGTCTCCCTCCTGTTGCCCCTCACCCCCGGCTCATGCCCCGTGTCTCCCTGCTGTTGCCCCACAGTCATGCCCTGTGTCTCTCTCCTGTTACCCACCACCCCCCACTCATGCCCCGTGTCTCTCTCCTGTTGCCCCCCACCCCCCACTCATGCCCCGTGTCTCTCTCCTGTTACCCCCCACACCCCCACTCATGCCCGTGTCAATCTCCTGTTGCCCCCACCTCCCGCTCATGCCCCGTGTCTCTTTCCTGTTACCCCCCTCCCCTCTCTCATGCCCCGTGTCTCCCTGCTGTTGCCCACCACCCTCCGCTCATGCCCCGTGTCTCCCTGCTGTTGCCTCCCACCCCCCCGCTCATGCCCCGTGTCTCTCTCCTGTTACCCACCACCCCCTCTCATGCCCCGTGTCTCTCTATGGTTACCCCCCACCCCCCTCTCATGCCCCGTGTCTCTCTCCTGTTACCCGCCACCCCCCTCTCATGCCCAGTGTCTCCCTCGTGTTCCACCCACCCCCTGCTCATGCCCCGTGTCTCTCTCCTGTTGCCCCCCACCCCACACTCATGCCCAGTGTCTCCCTGCTGTTGCCCCCCACCCCCCAGTCATGCCCCGTGTCTCCCTGCTGTTGCCCCCCATCCCCCACTCATGCCCCGTATCACTCTCCTGTTGCCCCCCACCCCCTGCTCATGCCCCGTGTCTCCCTACTGTTGCCCCCACCCACCGCTCATGCCCCGTGTCTCTCTCCTGTTACCCCCGCCCCCCGCTCAAGCCCCATGTCTCCCTCGTGTTCCCCCCACCCCCGCTCATGCCCCGTGTCTCTCTGCTGTTGCCCCCCACCCTCCGCTCATGCCCTGTGTCTCACTCCTTTTGCGCCCCACCACCCGCTCATGCCCCGTGTCTCTCTCCTGTTACCCCCCCAACCCCCTTTCATGCCCCGTGTCTCTCTCCAGTTACCCCACCCCCCTCTCATGCCCCGTGTCTCTCTCCTGTTGCCCCCCACCCCCCGGTCATGCCCCATGTTTCCCTGCTGTTGCCCCCCACCGCCGCTCATGCCCTGTGTCTCTCTCCTGTTACCCCAACCCCCCCACTCATGCCCCGTGTCTCTCTCCTGTTACCCCAACCCCCCCGCTCATGCCCCGTGTCTCCCTGCTGTTGCCCCCCACCCCCGCTCATACACTGTTTCTCCGTGCTGTTGCCCCCCACCCCCCGCTCATGCCCCAGGTCTCTCTCCTGTTGCCCCCCACCCCCCGGTCATGCCCCGTGTCTCCATGCTGTTGCCCCCCACCCCCAGTCATGCCCCGTTTCTCCCTGCTGTTGCCCCCACTGCTCACTCATGCCCTGTGTCTCTCTCCTGTTGCCCCCGCTCATGCCTGTGCCTCCCTGCTGTTGCCCGCACCCCCCACTTATGCCCCATGTCTCTCGCCTGTTACCCGCCACCCCCTACTCATGCCCGTGTCTCCCTCGTGTTCCCCCCAGCCCCCGCTCATGCCCCGTGTCTCCCTGCTGTTGCCCCCACCCCCCCGCTCATGCCCTGTGTCCCTCTCCTGTTAACCCCCATCCCCTCTCATGCCCCGTGTCTCTCTCCTGTTACCCCCCACCCCTCTCTCATGCCCCATGTCTCTCTCCTGTTGCCCCCCACCCCCCGGTCATGCCCCGTGTCTCCATGCTGTTGCCCCCCACCCCCAGTCATGCCCCGTTTCTCCCTGCTGTTGCCCCCCACTGCTCACTCATGCCCTGTGTCTCTCTCCTGTTGCCCCCGCTCATGCCTGTGCCTCCCTGCTGTTGCCCCCACCCCCCACTTATGCCCCATGTCTCTCGCCTGTTACCCGCCACCCCCTACTCATGCCCGTGTCTCCCTCGTGTTCCCCCCAGCCCCCGCTCATGCCCCGTGTCTCCCTGCTGTTGCCCCCACCCCCCCGCTCATGCCCTGTGTCCCTCTCCTGTTACCCCCATCCCCTCTCATGCCCCGTGTCTCTCTCCTGTTACCCCCCCACCCCTCTCTCATGCCCCGTTTCTCTCTCCTGTTGCCCCCCACCCCTGCTCATGCCCCGTGTCTCCCTGCTGTTACCCACCACCCCCTCTCATGCCCTGTGTCTCTCTCCTGTTACCCCCCGCCTCCCTCTCATGCCCCGTGTCTCCCTGTTGTTGCTCCCACCCTCAGCTCATGCCCCGTGTCTCCCTCGTTTTCCATCCACCCCCTGCTCATGCCCCGTGTCTCTCTCCTGTTGCCCCCCACCCCACACTCATGCCCAGTGTCTCCCTGCTGTTGCCCCCCACACTCCAATTCATGCCCCGTGTCTCTCTGCTGTTTCCTCCCACCCCCGCTCATGCCCCGTGTCACTCTCTGGTTACCCCCCACCCACTCTCATGCCCCGTGTCTCTCTCCTGTTACCCCCCACCCCCCTCTCATGCCCCGTGTCTCCCTGCTGTTGCCCCCATCCCCCGCTCATGCCCCGTGTCTCTCCCCTGTAACCCCCACACCCCGCTCATGCCCGTGTCTCCCTGCTTTTGCCCGCACCCCCCAGTCATGCTCCGTGTATCCCTGCTGTTGCCCCCCACCCCCGCTCATGCCCTGTGTCTCTCTCCTGTTACCCCCAACCCCTTCTCATGCCCCGTGTCTCCCTCGTGTTCCACCCACCCCCTGCTCATGCCCCGTGTCTCCCTGCTGTTGCCCCCCACCCCCCTCTCATGCCCCGTGTCTCTCTCCTGTTACCCCCCCACTCCCCTCTCATGCCCGGTGTCTCTCTCCTGTTGACCCCAACCCCCGGTCATGCCCCGTGTCTCTCTACTGTTATCCCCACCCCCCGGTCATGCCCAGTGTCTCCCTCGTGTTCCCCCCACCCCCCGCTCAAGCCTCATGTCTCCCTACTGTTGCCCCCACCCCCTCTCATGCCCCATGTCTCTCTCCAGGTACCCCCACCCCCTCTCATGCCCCGCGTCTCTCTCCTGTTGCCCCCCACCTCCCGGTCATGCCCCGTGTCTCCCTGCTGTTGCCCCGCAACCCCCGCTCATGCCCCGTGTCTCCCTGCTGTTGCCCCCTACCCCCCACTCATGCCCCTTGTCTCTCTCCTGTTACCCCCTTCCCCGCTCATGCCTTGTGTCTCTCTCCTGTTGCCCCCCACCCCTGGTCATGCCCCGTGTCTCCCTGCTGTTGCACCCCAACCCCCAGGCCCCATGTCTCTCTCCTGTTCCCCCCACACCCCGGTCATGCCCCGTGTCTCCCTGCTGTTGCCCTCACCCCCCGCTCATGCCCCGTGTCTCCCTGCTGTTGCCCCCCACCCCACACTCATGGCCCGTGTCTCTCTCCTGTTACCCCCACCCCCCGCTCATGCCCCGTGTCTCTCTCCTGTTGCCCCCCACTCCCCACTCATGCCCTGTGTTTCCCTGCTGTTGCCCCCCACCAACCCCCTCTCAAGCCCCGTGTCTCTCTCCTGTTTCCCCCCACCCCCCGGTCATGCCCCGTGTCCCCCTGCTCTTGTCCCCCACCCCCCGCTCATGCCCCGTGTCTCTCTCCTGTTAGCCCCCACCCCACGGTCATGCCCTGTGTCTCCCTGCTGTTGCCCCCCACCCCACCCTCATGCCCCGTGTCCCTCTCCTGTTGCCCCCACCCCCCGCTCATGCCCCATGTCTCTCTCCTGTTACCCCCCAGCCCCCGTTCATGCCCGTGTCAATCTCATGTTGCCCCCACCCCCTGCTCATGCCCCGTGTCTCTCTCCTGTTACCCCCCGACCCCCTCTCATGCCCCGTGTCTCCCTGCTGTTGCCCCCCACCCTCCTCTCATGCCCCGTGTCTCCCTGCTGTTGCCTCCCACCCCCCGCTCACGCCCCGTGTCTTTCTCCTGTTACCCCCCACCCCCTCTCATGCCCCATGTCTCTCTCTGGTTACCCCCCACCCCCCTCCCATGCCCCGTGTCTCTCTCCTGTTACCCCCACCCCCTCTCATGCCCCGTGTCTCCCTGCTGTTGCCCCCCACCCCCGCTCATGCCCCTTGTCTCTCCCCTGTTACCCCCACACCCTGCTCTTGCCCGTGTCTCCCTGCTGTTGCCCCGCATCCCCCAGTCATGCTCCGTGTTTCCCTGCTGTTGCCCCCCACCCCACGCTCATGCCCCGTGTCTCTCTCCTGTTACCCCCCACCCCCCTCTCATGCCCCGTGTCTCCCTCGTGTCCCACCCACCCCCTGCTCATGCCCCGTGTCTCCCTGCTGTTGCCCCCCACCCCCCCCTCATGCCCCGTGTCTTTCTCCTGTTACACCCCCACTCCCCTCTCATGCCCGGTGTCTCTCTCCTGTTGACCCCAACCCCCGGTCATGCCCCGTGTCTCTCTGCTCTTGCCCCCCACCCCCCGCTGATGCCCCGTGTCCCTATCCTGTTACCCCCCACCCCCGGTCATGCCCTGTGTCTCTCTCCTGTTACCCACCCAACCTCCTCTCATGCCCCGTGTCTCTCTCCAGTTACCCCACCCCCCTCTCATGCCCCGTGTCTCTCTCCTGTTGCCCCCCACCCCCTGGTCATCCCCATGTTTCCCTGCTGTTGCCCCCCACCCCCCTCATGCCCTGTGTCTCTCTCCTGTTACCCCAACCCCCCCGCTCATGCCCCGTGTCTCCCTGCTGTTGCCCCCTACCCCCGCTCATACACTGTGTCTCCGTGCTGTTGCCCCCCCACCCCTCGCTCATGTCCCATGTCTCTCTCCTGTTGCCCCCCTCCCCCCGGTCATGCCCCGTGTCTCCATGCTGTTGCCCCCCACCCCCCGGTCATGCCCTGTGTCTCCCTGCTGTTGCCCCCCACCCCTCATCATGCCCGTGTCTCTCTCCTGTTGCCCCCCACCCCCGCTCATGCCTGTGCCTCCCTGCTGTAGCCCCTACTCCCCGCTCATGCCCCATGTCTCTCTCCTGTTACCCCCCCACTCCCCACTCATGCCCGTGTCTCCCTCGTGTTCCCCCCAGCCACCGCTCATGCCTTGTGTCTCCCTGCTGTTGCCCCCCACCCTCCGCTCATGCCCCGTGTCTCCCTGCTGTTGCCCCCACCCTCCGCTCATGCCCCGTGTCTCCCTGCTGTTGCCCCCCAACCCACACTCATTCCCCGTGTCTCTCTCATGTTACCCCCACCCCCGCTCATGCCCCGTGTCTCTCTCCTGTTGCCCCCCACCCCCTGCTCATGCCCCATGTCTTTCTCCTGTTACCCCCACCTGCCGCTCATGCCCCGTGTCTCTCTCCTGTTACCCCCATCCCCCTCTCATGCCCCGTGTCTCCCTGCTGTTGCCCCCACCCTCCGTTCATGCCCTGTGTCTCCCTGCTGTTGCCTCCCACCCCCGCTCATGCCCCATGTCTCTCTCCTGTTACCCCCGCACCCTCTCTCTTGCCCCGTGTCTCTCTCCGGTTACCCCCCACCCCCCTCTCATGCACCGTGCCTCTATCCTGTTACCCCCACCCCCCTCTCATGCCCGTGTCTCCCTGCTGTTGCCCCCCATCCCCCGCTCATGCCCCGTATCTCTCTCCTGTTACCCCCCCCACCCCCCGCTCATGCCCCGTGTCTCCCTTGTGTTCCCCGTGTCTCCCTTGTGTTCCCCCCAGCCGCCGCTCATGCCCCGTGTCTCCCTGCTTTTCCCCCCACCCTCCGCTCATGCCCCATGTCTCCCTGCTGTTGCCCCCACCCCCCGCTCGTGCCCTGTGTCTCTCTCCTGTTACCCCCCAGCCCCCTCTCATGCCCCGTGTCTCTCTCCTGTTACCCCCCCACTTCTCTCTCATGCCCCGTTTCTCTCTCCTGTTGCCCCCCACCCCCGGTCATGCCCCGTGTCTCCCTGCTGTTACCCCCCACCCCCCTCTCATGCCCCGTGTCTCCTTGCTGTTGCCCCCACCCCCCGCTCATGCCCCTGTATCTCTCCTGTTACCCCCCACCCCCTCTCATGCCCCGTGTCTCCCTCGTGTTCCACCCACCCCCTGCTCATGCCCCGTGTCTCTCTCCTGTTGCCCCCACCCCACACTCATGCCCAGTGTCTCCCTGCTGTTGCCCCCCACCCCCCAGTCATGCCCCGTGTCTCCCTGCTGTTGCCCCCCAACCCCCGCTTATGCCCCGTATCTCTCTCCTGTTGCCCCCCACCCCCTGCTCATGCCCCGTGTCTCCCTACTGTTGCCCCCACCCACCGCTCATGCCCCGTGTCTCTCTCCTGTTACCCCCCACCCCCCGCTCAAGCCCCATGTCTCCCTCGTGTTCCCCCCACCCCCGCTCATGCCCCGTGTCTCTCTGCTGTTGCCCCCCACCCTCCGCTCATGCCCTGTGTCTCACTGCTGTTGCCCCCCACCACCCGCTCATGCCCTGTGTCTCTCTCCTGTTACCCCCAACCCCCTCTCATGCCCCGTGTCTCTCTCCAGTTACCCCACCCCCTCTCATGCCCCATGTTTCCCTGCTGTTGCCCCCTACCCCTGCTCATGCCCTGTGTCTCTCTCCTGTTACCCCAACCCCCCCGCTCATGCCCCGTGTCTCTCTCCTGTTACCCCAACCCCCCCGCTCATGCCCCGTGTCTCCTTGCTGTTGCCCCCCACCCCCGCTCATACACTGTGTCTCCGTGCTGTTGCCCCCCACCCCCCGCTCATGCCCCATGTCTCTCTCCTGTTGCCCCCCACCCCCCGGTCATGCCCCGTGTCTCCATGCTGTTGCCCCCACCCCCAGTCATGCCCCTGTTGCCCCCCACCGCTCACTCATGCCCAGTGTCTCTCTCCTGTTGCCGCCGCTCATGCCTGTGCCTCACTGCTGTTGCCCCCACCCCCCACTCATGCCCCATGTCTCTCTCCTGTTACCCCCCACCCCCTAATCATGCCCGTATCTCCCTCGTGTTCCCCCCAGCCCCCGCTCATGCCCCGTGTCTCCCTGCTGTTGCCCCCACCCCCCGCTCATGCCCTGTGTCTCTCTCCTGTTACCCCCAACCCCCTCTCATGCCCCGTGTCTCTCTCCTGTTACCCCCCCACCCCTCTCTCATGCCCCGTTTCTCTCTCTTGTTACCCCCCCACCCCCGCTCATGCCCCGTGTCTCCCTTGTGTTCCCCCCAGCCCCTGCTCATGCTCCGTGTCTCCCTGATGTTGCCCCCCACCCTCCGCTCATGCCCCGTGTCTCCCTGCTGTTGCCCCCCACCCCACGCTCATGCCCTATGTCTCTCTCCTGTTACCCTCCCACCCCGCTCTCATGCCCCGTGTCTCTCTCCTTTTACCCCCCACTTCTCTCTCATGCCCCGTTTCTCTCTCCTGTTGCCCCCCACCCCCCGGTCATGCCCCATGTCTCCCTGCTGTTGCCCCACACCCCTGCTCATGCCCTGTGTCTCTCTCCTGTTACCCCCCCACCCCCCACTCATGCCCTGTGTCTCTCTCCTGTTCCCCCTACCCTCCGCTCATGCCCCTTGTCTCTCTCCTGTTGCCCCCCGCTCATGCCACGTGTCTCCCTGCTGTTGCCCCGACCACCCCCTCATGCCCCGTGTCTATCTCCTGTTACCTCCTACCATCCGGTCATGCCCTGTGTCTCTCTGCTGTTGCCCCCACCCCCCGCCCATGCCCCGTGTCTCTCTCCTGTTACCCCCCGACCCCCTCTCATGCCCCGTGTCTCCCTGCTGTTGCCCCCCACCCTCCGCTCATGCCCCATGTCTCCCTGCTCTTTCCCCCACCCCCCACTAATGCCCTGTGTCTCTCTCTTGTTACCCCCCACCCCCCTCTCATGCCCCCTGTCACACTTCTGTTACCCCCCACCCCCCTCTCATGCCCTGTGTCTCTCCTGTTGCCCCCCACCCCCCGGTCATGCCTGTGTCTCCCTGCTATTGCGCCCCCACCCTCCGCTCATGCCCTGTGTCTCTTTCCTGTTACCCCCACCCCCTGCTCATGCCCCGTGTCTCCCTGCTGTTGCCCCCCACCCCCCGGTCATGCCCCGTGTCTCCCTGCTGTTGCGCCCCACCCCCTGCTCATGCCCCGTGTCTCCCTGCTGTTGCCCCCACCACTCGCTCATGCCCCATGTCTCTCTCCTGTTACCCCCTCCCCCTCTCATGCCCCGTGTCTCTCTCCTGTTACCCCCCACCCCCCGGGTCATGCCCTGTGTCTCCCTGTTGTTGACCCCACTCCCCGCTCATGCCCTTTGTCTCTCTCCAGTTGCCCCCACCCCCCAGTCATGCCCCGTGTCTTCCTGCTGTTGCCCCCCACCCCCTGCTCATGACCCGTGTCTCTCTACTGTTCCCCCCACCCCCCGGTCATGCCCCGTGTCTCCCTGCTGTTGCCCTTACCCCCCGCTCATGCCCCGTGTCTCCCTGCTGTTGCCCCCCACCCCACACTCATTCCCTGTGTCTCTCTCCTGGTACCCCCACCCCCGCTCATGCCCCGTGTCTCTCTCCTGTTGCCCCCCACAACCTGCTCATGCTCCGTGTCTCTCTCCTGTTACCCCCCACTCCCCTCTCATGCCCCGTGTCTCCCTGCTGTTGCCCCCCACCCCGCGGTCATGCCCCACGTCTCATTGCTGTTGCCCCCCACCCGCCGCTAATGACCTGTGTCTCTCTCCTGTTAGCCCCACCCCCCTCTCATGCCCCGTGTCTCTCTCCTGTTGCCCCCCACCCCCCAGTCATGCCCCGTGTTTCCCTGCTTTTGCCCCCCATCCCCTGGTCATGCCCGTGTCTCTCTCCTGTTCCCCCCACCCCTCAGTCATGCCCTGTGTCTCCCTCCTGTTGCCCCTCACCCCCGGCTCATGCCCCTTGTCTCCCTGCTGTTGCCCCACAGTCATGCCCTGTGTCTCTCTCCTGTTACCCACCACCCCCCACTCATGCCCCGTGTCTCTCTCCTGTTGCCCCCCACCCCCCACTCATGCCCCGTATCTCTCTCCTGTTACCCCCCACCCCCCCACTCATGCCCGTGTCAATCTCCTGTTGCCCCCACCTCCCGCTCATGCCCCGTGTCTCTTTCCTGTTACCCCCCTCCCCTCTCTCATGCCCCGTGTCTCCCTGCTGTTGCCCACCACCCTCCGCTCATGCCCCGTGTCTCCCTGCTGTTGCCTCCCACCCCCCCGCTCATGCCCCGTGTCTCTCTCCTGTTACCCACCACCCCCTCTCATGCCCCGTGTCTCTCTATGGTTACCCCCCACCCCCCTCTCATGCCCCGTGTCTCTCTCCTGTTACCCGCCACCCCCCTCTCATGCCCCGTGTCTCCCTCGTGTTCCACCCACCCCCTGCTCATGCCCCGTGTCTCTCTCCTGTTGCCCCCCACCCCACACTCATGCCCAGTGTCTCCCTGCTGTTGCCCCCCACCCCCCAGTCATGCCCCGTGTCTCCCTGCTGTTGCCCCCCATCCCCCACTCATGCCCTGTATCACTCTCCTGTTGCCCCCCACCCCCTGCTCATGCCCCGTGTCTCCCTACTGTTGCCCCCACCCACCGCTCATGCCCCGTGTCTCTCTCCTGTTACCCCCCACCCCCCGCTCAAGCCCCATGTCTCCCTCGTGTTCCCCCCACCCCCGCTCATGCCCCGTGTCTCTCTGCTGTTGCCCCCCACCCTCCGCTCATGCCCTGTGTCTCACTCCTGTTGCGCCCCACCACCCGCTTATGCCCCGTGTCTCTCTCCTGTTACCCCCCCAACCCCCTTTCATGCCCCGTGTCTCTCTCCAGTTACCCCACCCCCCTCTCATGCCCCGTGTCTCTCTCCTGTTGCCCCCCACCCCCGGTCATGCCCCATGATTCCCTGCTGTTGCCCCCCACCCCCGCTCATGCCCTGTGTCTCTCTCCTGTTACCCCAACCCCCCCGCTCATGCCCCGTGTCTCTCTCCTGTTACCCCAACCCCCCCGCTCATGCCCCGTGTCTCCCTGCTGTTGCCCCCCACCCCCGCTCATACACTGTTTCTCCGTGCTGTTGCCCCCCACCCCCCGCTCATGCCCCATGTCTCTCTCCTGTTGCCCCCCACCCCCCGGTCATGCCCCGTTTATCCATGCTGTTGCCCCCCACCCCCAGTCATGCCCCGTTTCTCCCTGCTGTTGCCCCCCACTGCTCACTCATGCCCTGTGTCTCTCTCCTGTTGCCCCCGCTCATGCCTGTGCCTCCCTGCTGTTGCCCCCACCCCCCACTTATGCCCCATGTCTCTCGCCTGTTACCCGCCACCCCCTACTCATGCCCGTGTCTCCCTCGTGTTCCCCCCATCCCCCGCTCATGCCCCGTGTCTCCCTGCTGTTGCCCCCACCCCCCCGCTCATGCCCTGTGTCCCTCTCCTGTTACCCCCATCCCCTCTCATGCCCCGTGTCTCTCTCCTGTTACCCCCCCACCCCTCTCTCATGCCCCGTTTCTCTCTCCTGTTGCCCCCCACCCCTGCTCATGCCCCGTGTCTCCCTGCTGTTGCCCCACCCCTGCTCATGCCCCGTGTCTCTCTCCTGTTACCCACCACCCCCTCTCATGCCCTGTGTCTCTCTCCTGTTACCCCCGCCTCCCTCTCATGCCCCGTGTCTCCCTGTTGTTGCTCCCACCCTCAGCTCATGCCCCGTGTCTCCCTCGTTTTCCATCCACCTCCTGCTCATGCCCCGTGTCTCTCTCCTGTTGCCCCCCACCCCACACTCATGCCCAGTGTCTCCCTGCTGTTGCCCCCCACCCTCCGCTCATGCCCCGTGTCTCTCTGCTGTTTCCTCCCACCCCCGCTCATGCCCCGTGTCACTCTCTGGTTACCCCCACCCCCTCTCATGCCCCGTGTCTCTCTCCTGTTACCCCCACCCCCTCTCATGCCCCGTGTCTCCCTGCTGTTGCCCCCACCCCCCGCTCATGCCCCGTGTCTCTCCCCTGTTACCCCCACACCCCGCTCATGCCCGTGTCTCCCTGCTTTTGCCCGCACCCCCCAGTCATGCTCCGTGTATCCCTGCTGTTGCCCCCCACCCCCGCTCATGCCCTGTGTCTCTATCCTGTTACCCCAACCCCTTCTCATGCCCCGTGTCTCCCTCGTGTTCCACCCACCCCCTGCTCATGCCCCGTGTCTCCCTGCTGTTGCCCCCCACCCCCTCTCATGCCCCCTGTCTCTCTCCTGTTACCCCCCCACTCCCCTCTCATGCCCGGTGTCTCTCTCCTGTTGACCCCAACCCCCGGTCATGCCCCGTGTCTCTCTACTGTTGACCCCAACCCCCGGTCATGCCCCGTGTCTCTCTGCTCTTGCCCCCCACCCCCCGCTCATGCCCCGTGTCTCTCTCCTGTTATCCCCACCCCCCGGTCATGCCCAGTGTCTCCCTCGTGTTCCCCCACCCCCCGCTCAAGCCTCGTGTCTCCCTACTGTTGCCCCACCCCCTCTCATGCCCCATGTCTCTCTCCAGTTACCCCCACCCCCTCTCATGCCCCGCGTCTCTCTCCTGTTGCCCCCCACCTCCCGGTCATGCCCCGTGTCTCCCTGCTGTTGCCCCGCAACCCCCGCTCATGCCCCGTGTCTCCCTGCTGTTGCCCCCTACACCCCACTCATGCCCCTTGTCTCTCTCCTGTTACCCCCTTCCCCGCTCATGCCTTGTGTCTCTCTCCTGTTGCCCCCCACCCCTGGTCATGCCCCGTGTCTCCCTGCTGTTGCACCCCAACCCCCAGGCCCCATGTCTCTCTCCTGTTCCCCCCACACCCCGGTCATGCCCCGTGTCTCCCTGCTGTTGCCCCTCACCCCCCACTCATGCCCCGTGTCTCCTGCTGTTGCCCCCCACCCCACACTCATGGCCCGTGTCTCTCTCCTGTTACCCCCACCCCCTGCTCATGCCCCGTGTCTCTCTCCTGTTGCCCCCCACTCCCCACTCATGCCCCGTGTTTCCCTGCTGTTGCCCCCCACCCACCCCCTCTCAAGCCCCGTGTCTCTCTCCTGTTTCCCCCCACCCCCCGGTCATGCCCTGTGTCCCCCTGCTCTTGTCCCCCAACCCCCGCTCATGCCCCGTGTCTCTCTCCTGTTAGCCCCCACCCCACGGTCATGCCCTGTGTCTCCCTGCTGTTGCCCCCCACCCCACCCCCATGCCCCGTGTCTCTCTCCTGTTGCCCAACACCCCCCGCTCATGCCCCGTGTCTCTCTCCTGTTGCCCCCAACCCCCCGCTCATGCCCCGTGTCTCTCTCCTTTTAGCCCCCACCCCGCAGTCATGCCCCGTGTCTCCCTCCTGTTGCCCCTCAACTCCCGCTCATGCCCTGTGTCTCTCTCCTGTTTCCCCCACCCCCCGGTCATGCCCCGTGTCTCCCTGCTGTTGCCCCTTACCCCCCGCTCATCCCCCGTGTCTCCCTGCTGTTGCCCCAAACTCATGCCCCGTGTCTCTCTCCTGTTACCCACCACCCCCCGCTCATGCCCCGTGTCCCTCTCCTGTTGCCCCCACCCCCGCTCATGCCCCATGTCTCTCTCCTGTTACCCCCCAGCCCCTGTTCAGCCCGTGTCAATCTCCTGTTGCCCCCACCCCCTGCTCATGCCCCGTGTCTCTCTCCTGTTACCCCCCGACCCCCTCTCATGCCCCGTGTCTCCCTGCTGTTGCCCCCCACCCTCCACTCATGCCCCGTGTCTCCCTGCTGTTGCCTCCCACCCCCTGCTCACGCCCCGTGTCTCTCTCCTGTTACCCCCACCCCCTCTCATGCCCTGTGTCTCTCTCTGGTTACCCCCCACCCCCTCCAATGCCCCGTGTCTCTCTCCTGTTACCCCCCACCCCCTCTCATGCCCCGTGTCTCCCTGCTGTTGCCCCCCACCCCCGCTCATGCCCCTTGTCTCTCCCCTGTTACCCCCACACCCTGCTCTTGCCCGTGTCTCCCTGCTGTTGCCCCGCATCCCCCAGTCATGCTCTGTGTATCCCTGCTGTTGCCCCCCACCCCACGCTCATGCCCCGTGTCTCTCTCCTGTTACCCCCCACCCCCTCTCATGCCCCGTGTCTCCCTCGTGTCCCACCCACCCCCTGCTCATGCCCCGTGTCTCCCTGCTGTTGCCCCCCACCCCCCTCTCATGCCCCGTGTCTTTCTCCTGTTACCCCCAAATCCCCGGTCATGCCCCGTGTCTCCCTGCTCTTGTCCCCCACCCCCGCTCATGCCCCGTCTCTCTCTCCTGTTACCCCCCACCCCCGGTTATGCCCTGTATCTCCCTCATGTTCCCCCCACCCCCCCGCTCAAGCCCCGTGTCTCTCCCCTGTTACCCCCACACCCCGCTCATGCCCGTGTCTCCCTGCTGTTGCCCGCACCCCCCAGTCATGCCCCGTGTCTCTCTCCTGTTGCCCCCCACCCACACTCATGCCCAGTGTCTCCTGCTGTTGCCCCCCACCCTCCGCTCATGCCCCGTGTCTCTCTGCTGTTTCCTCCCACCCCCGCTCATGCCCCGTGTCACTCTCTGGTTACCCCCACCCCCTCTCATGCCCCGTGTCTCTCTCCTGTTACCCCCCACCCCCTCTCATGCCCCGTGTCTCCCTGCTGTTGCCCCCACCCCCCGCTCATGCCCCGTGTCTCTCCCCTGTTACCCCCCACACCCCGCTCATGCCCGTGTCTCCCTGCTTTTGCCCGCACCCCCCAGTCATGCTCCGTGTATCCCTGCTGTTGCCCCCCACCCCCGCTCATGCCCTGTGTCTCTCTCCTGTTACCCCAACCCCTTCTCATGCCCCGTGTCTCCCTCGTGTTCCACCCACCCCCTGCTCATGCCCGTGTCTCCCTGCTGTTGCCCCCCACCCCCCTCTCATGCCCCCTGTCTCTCTCCTGTTACCCCCCCACTCCCCTCTCATGCCCGGTGTCTCTCTCCTGTTGACCCAACCCCCGGTCATGCCCCGTGTCTCTCTACTGTTGACCCCAACCCCAGGTCATGCCCCGTGTCTCTCTGCTCTTGCCCCCCACCCCCCGCTCCTGCCCCGTGTCTCTCTCCTGTTATCCCCACCCCCCGGTCATGCCCAGTGTCTCCCTCGTGTTCCCCCCACCCCCCGCTCAAGCCTCGTGTCTCCCTACTGTTGCCCCCACCCCCTCTCATGCCCCATGTCTCTCTCCAGTTACCCCCACCCCCTCTCATGCCCCGCGTCTCTCTCCTGTTGCCCCCCACCTCCCGGTCATGCCCCGTGTCTCCCTGCTGTTGCCCCGCAACCCCCGCTCATGCCCCGTGTCTCCCTGCTGTTGCCCCCTACACCCCACTCATGCCCCTTGTCTCTCTCCTGTTACCCCCTTCCCCGCTCATGCCTTGTGTCTCTCTCCTGTTGCCCCCCACCCCTGGTCATGCCCCGTGTCTCCCTGCTGTTGCACCCCAACCCCCAGGCCCCATGTCTCTCTCCTGTTCCCCCCACACCCCGGTCATGCCCCGTGTCTCCCTGCTGTTGCCCTCACCCCCCGCTCATGCCCCGTGTCTCCCTGCTGTTGCCCCCCACCCCACACTCATGGCCCGTGTCTCTCTCCTGTTACCCCCACCCCCTGCTCATGCCCCGTGTCTCTCTCCTGTTGCCCCCCACTCCCCCACTCATGCCCCGTGTTTCCCTGCTGTTGCCCCCCACCCCACCCCCTCTCAAGCCCCGTGTCTCTCTCTGTTTCCCCCCCACCCCCCGGTCATGCCCTGTGTCCCCCTGCTCTTGTCCCCCACCCCCGCTCATGCCCCGTGTCTCTCTCCTGTTAGCCCCCACCCCACGGTCATGCCCTGTGTCTCCCTGCTGTTGCCCCCCACCCCACCCTCATGCCCCGTGTCTCTCTCCTGTTGCCCAACACCCCCCGCTCATGCCCCGTGTCTCTCTCCTGTTGCCCCCAACCCCCCGCTCATGCCCCGTGTCTCTCTCCTTTTAGCCCCCACCCCGCAGTCATGCCCCGTGTCTCCCTCCTGTTGCCCCTCAACTCCCGCTCATGCCCTGTGTCTCTCTCCTGTTTCCCCCACCCCCCGGTCATGCCCCGTGTCTCCCTGCTGTTGCCCCTTACCCCCCGCTCATCCCCCGTGTCTCCCTGCTGTTGCCCCAAACTCATGCCCCGTGTCTCTCTCCTGTTACCCACCACCCCCCGCTCATGCCCCGTGTCCCTCTCCTGTTGCCCCCACCCCCCGCTCATGCCCCATGTCTCTCTCCTGTTACCCCCAGCCCCTGTTCATGCCCGTGTCAATCTCCTGTTGCCCCCACCCCCTGCTCATGCCCCGTGTCTCTCTCCTGTTACCCCCCGACCCCCTCTCATGCCCCGTGTCTCCCTGCTGTTGCCCCCACCCTCCACTCATGCCCCGTGTCTCCCTGCTGTTGCCTCCCACCCCCTGCTCACGCCCCGTGTCTCTCTCCTGTTACCCCCACCCCCCTCTCATGCCCTGTGTCTCTCTCTGGTTACCCCCCCACCCCCCTCCAATGCCCCGTGTCTCTCTCCTGTTACCCCCCACCCCCTCTCATGCCCCGTGTCTCCCTGCTGTTGCCCCCCACCCCCGCTCATGCCCCTTGTCTCTCCCCTGTTACCCCCCCCACACCCTGCTCTTGCCCGTGTCTCCCTGCTGTTGCCCCGCATCCCCCAGTCATGCTCCGTGTATCCCTGCTGTTGCCCCCCACCCCACGCTCATGCCCCGTGTCTCTCTCCTGTTACCCCCCACCCCCTCTCATGCCCCGTGTCTCCCTCGTGTCCCACCCACCCCTGCTCATGCCCCGTGTCTCCCTGCTGTTGCCCCCCACCCCCCTCTCATGCCCCGTGTCTTTCTCCTGTTACCCCCAAATCCCCGGTCATGCCCCGTGTCTCCCTGCTCTTGTCCCCCACCCCCGCTCATGCCCCGTCTCTCTCTCCTGTTACCCCCCACCCCAGGTTATGCCCTGTATCTCCTCATGTTCCCCCCACCCCCCGCTCAAGCCCCGTGTCTCTCCCCTGTTACCCCCCACACCCCGCTCATGCCCGTGTCTCCCTGCTGTTGCCCGCACCCCCCAGTCATGCTCCGTGTCTCTCTCCAGTTACCCCCACCCCCTCTCATGCCCCGCGTCTCTCTCCTGTTGCCCCCCACCTCCCGGTCATGCCCCGTGTCTCCCTGCTGTTGCCCCACAACCCCCGCTCATGCCCCGTGTCTCCCTGCTGTTGCCCCCACCCCCGCTCATGCCCCTTGTCTCTCTCCTGTTACCCCCTTCCCCGCTCATGCCTTGTGTCTCTCTCCTGTTGCCCCCCACCGCTGGTCATGCCCCGTGTCTCCCTGCTGTTGCACCCCAACCCCCAGGCCCATGTCTCTCTCCTGTTCCCCCCACCCCCCGGTCATGCCCCGTGTCTCCCTGCTGTTGCCCTCACCCCCGCTCATGCCCCGTGTCTCCCTGCTGTTGCCCCCCACCCCACACTCATGGCCCGTGTCTCTCTCCTGTTACCCCCACCCCCCGCTCATGCCGTGTGTCTCTCTCCTGTGCCCCCCACTCCCCACTCATGCCCCGTGTCTCCCTGCTGTTGCCCCCCACCCCCTCTCAAGCCCCGTGTCTCTCTCCTGTTTCCCCCCACCCCCCAGTCATGCCCCGTGTCCCCCTGCTCTTGTCCCCACCCCCCGCTCATGCCTCGTGTCTCTCTCCTGTTAGCCCCCACCACACGGTCATGCCCTGTGTCTCCCTGCTGTTGCCCCCCACCAGCCGCTAATGACCTGTGTCTCTCTCCTGTTAGCCCCACCCCCCTCTCATGCCCCGTGTCTCTCTCCTATTGTCCCCCACCCCCCTGTCATGCCCTGTGTCTCCCTGCTGTTGCCCCCCACCCCCGGTCATGCCCCGTGTCTCCCTGCTTTTGCCCCCCACCCCCAGGTCAAGCCCCGTCTCTCCCTCTTGTTGCCCCCTTACCCCCCGCTCATGCCCTGTGTCTCCCTGCTGTTGCCCCACACTCATGCCCCATGTCTCTCTCCTGTTACCCACCACCCCCCACTCATGCCCCGTGTCTCTCTCCTGTTGCCCCCCCACCCCCAGGCTCATGCCCCATGTCTCTCTCCTGTTACCCCCCACCCCCCTGCTCATGCCCGTGGCAATCTCCTGTTACCCCCACCCCCGCTCATGCCCCGTGTCTCTCTCCTGTTATGCCCCACCCCTCTCTCATGCCCCGTGTCTCCCTGCTGTTGCCCCCCACCCTCCGCTCATGCCCCGTGTCTCCCTGCTGTTGCCTACCACCCCCCGCTCATGCCCCGTGTCTCTCTCCTGTTACCCCCACCCCCTCTCATGCCCTGTGTCTCTCTACTGTTACCCCCCAACCCCTCTCATGCCCTGTGTCTCCCTGCTGTTGCCCCCCACCCCCCGCTCATGCCCCGTGTCTCTCTCCTGTTACCCCAACCCTTTCTCATGCCCCGTGTCTCCCTCGTGTTCCACCCACCCCCCGCTCATGCCCCGTGTCTTCCTGCTGTTGCCCCCCACCCCCCTCTCATACCCCGTGTCTCTCTCCTGTTACCCCCCACCCCCTCTCATGCCCTGTGTCTCTCTCCTGTTGCCCACAACCCCCGGTCATGCCCCGTGTCTCCCTGCTCTTGCCCCCCACCCCCGCTCATGCCCCGTGTCTCTCTCCTGTTACCCCTACCCCCCGGACATTCCCTGTATCTCCCTCGTGTTCCCCCCACCCCTGCTCAAGTCACGTGTCTCCCTACTGTTGCCCACACCCCCTCTCAAGCCCCGTGTCTCTCTCCTGTTACCCCCACCCCCTCTCATGCCCCGTGTCTCTCTCCTGTTTCCCCCCTACCCCCGGTCATGCCCCGTGTATCCCTGCTATTGCCCCGCAACCCCCGCTCATGCACCGTGTCTCCCTGCTGTTGCCCCCCACCCCCCGCTCATGCCCCGTTTCTCTCTCCTGTTACCCCCTTCCCCGCTCATGCCTTGTGTCTCTCACCTGTTGCCCCCCACCCCCGGTCATGCCCCGTGTCTCCCTGCTTTTGCCCCCCAACCCCCATGCCCTGTGTCTCTCTCCTGTTGCCCCCAACCCCCGGTCATGCCCCGTGTCTCCCTGCTGTTGCCCCCACCCCCCGCTCATGCCCCGTGTCTCTCTCCTGTTCCCCCCCACCCCTGGTCATGCCCCCTGTCTCCCTGCGGTTGCCCTCACCCCCTCTCATACCCCGTGTCTCCCTGCTGTTGCCTCCCACCCCACCCTCATGGCCAGTGTCTCTCTCCTGTTACCCCCCACCCCCCGCTCATGCCCCGTGTCTCCCTGCTGTTGCCCCCCACCCCACCCTCATGACCAGTGTCTGTCTCCTGTTACCCCCCACCCCCCGCTCATGCCCCGTGTCTCTCTCCTGTTGCCCCCCACCCCCACTCATGCCCCGTGTCTCTCTCCTTTTAGCACCCACCCCGCAGTCATGCCCCGTGTCTCCCTGCTGTTGCCCCCCACATCCCACTCATGCCCCGTGTCTCTCTCCTGTTCCCCCCACCGCGGTCATGCCCCGTGTCTCCCTGCTGTTGCCCCAAACTCATGCCCCGTGTCTCTCTCCTGTTACCCCCCAGCCCCCGTTCATGCCCGTGTCAATCTCCTGTTGCCCCACCCCCTGCTCATGCCCGTGTCTCTCTCCTGTTACCCCCGACGCCCTCTCATGCCCCGTATCTCCCTGCTGTTGCCCCCCACCCTCCGCTCATGCCCCGTGTCTCCCTGCTGTTGCCTCCCACCCCCCGCTCATGCCCCGTGTCTCTCTCCTGTTACCCCCCACCCCCTCTCATGCCCCGTGTCTATCTCTGGTTACCCCCCACCCCCTCTCATGCCCCGTGTCTTTCTCCTGTTACCCCCCACCCCCTCTCATGCCCCGTGTCTCCCTGCTGTTGCCCCCCACCCCCGCTCATGCCCCTTGTCTCTCCCCTGTTACCCCCCACACCCTGCTCTTGCCCGTGTCTCCCTGCTGTTGCCCCGCATCCCCAGTCATGCTCCGTGTATCCCTGCTGTTGCCCCCCACCCCACGCTCATGCCCCGTGTCTCTCTCCTGTTACCCCCCACCCCCCTCTCATGCCCCGTGTCTCCCTCGTGTCCCACCCACCCCCTGCTCATGCCCCGTGTCTCCCTGCTGTTGCCCCCCACCCCCCTCTCATGCCCCGTGTCTTTCTCCTGTTACCCCCACCCCCTCTCATGCCCTGTGTCTCTCTCCTGTTGCCCCCAAATCCCTGGTCATGCCCCGTGTCTCCCTGCTCTTGTCCCCCCCCCGCTCATGCCCCGTGTCTCTCTCCTGTTACCCCCAACCCCGGTCATGCCCTGTATCTCCCTCATATTCCCCCCACCACCCGCTCAAGCCCCTTATCTCCTACTGTTGCCCCCACCCCCCTCTCATGCCCCGTGTCTCTCTCCTGTTACCCCCACCCCTCTCATGCCCCGCATCTCTCTCCTGTTGCCCCCCAGTCATGCCCCGTGTCTCCCTGCTGTTGCCCCGCAACCCCTGCTCATGCCCTGTGTCTCCCCGCTGTTGCCCCCCACCCCTCGCTCATGCCCCGTATCTCTCTCCCTGTTACCCCCCTCCCCCTCTCATGCCTTGTGTCTCTCTCCTGTTTCCCCCACCCCGGTCATGCACCATGTCTCCCTGCTGTTGCCCCCACCCCCCATGCCCCGTGTCTCTCTCCTGTTGCCCCCCACCCCCCGGTCATGCCCCGTGTCTCCCTGCTGTTGCCCCCACCCCCTGCTCATGACCCCGTGTCTCTCTCCTGTTCCCCCCACCCCCGGTCATCATGCCACGTGTCTCCCTGCTGTTGCCCTCACCCCCGGTCATGCCCCGTGTCTCCCTGCCTGTTGCCCCCACCCCCGGTCATGCCCCGTGCCTCTCTGCTGTTGCCCCCCACCCCCGCTCATGCCCCGTGGTCTCTCTCCTGTTACCCCCACCCCCCGCTCATGCCCCGTGTCAATCTCCTGTTGCCCCCACCCCCTGCTCATGCCCCGTGTCTCTCTCCTGTTACCCCCCCACCCCCCTCTCATGCCCGTGTCTCCCTCCTGTTGCCCCCACCCCACACTTATGGCCCGTGTATCTCTCCTGTTACCCCCCACCCCCGCTCATGCCCCGTGTCTCTCTCCTGTTACCCCCACCCCCCTCTCATGCCCCGTGTCTCCCTCGTGTCCCACCCACCCCCTGCTCATGCCCGTGTCTCCCTGCTGTTGCCCCCACCCCCCTCTCATGCCCCGTGTCTTTCTCCTGTTACCCCAAATCCCCGGTCATGCCCCGTGTCTCCCTGCTCTTGTCCCCCACCCCCGCTCATGCCCCGTCTCTCTCTCCTGTTACCCCCCACCCCCGGTTATGCCCTGTATCTCCCTCATGTTCCCCCCACCCCCCGCTCAAGCCCCGTGTCTCTCCCCTGTTACCCCCCCACACCCCGCTCATGCCCGTGTCTCCCTGCTGTTGCCCGCACCCCCCAGTCATGCTCCGTGTCTCTCTCCAGTTACCCCCACCCCCTCTCATGCCCCGCATCTCTCTCCTGTTGCCCCCCACCTCCCGGTCATGCCCCGTGTCTCCCTGCTGTTGCCCCACAACCCCCGCTCATGCCCCGTGTCTCCCTGCTGTTGCCCCCCACCCCCCGCTCATGCCCCTTGTCTCTCTCCTGTTACCCCCTTCCCCGCTCATGCCTTGTGTCTCTCTCCTGTTGCCCCCCACCCGCTGGTCATGCCCCGTGTCTCCCTGCTGTTGCACCCCAACCCCCAGGCCCATGTCTCTCTCCTGTTCCCCCCACCCCCCGGTCATGCCCCGTGTCTCCCTGCTGTTGCCCTCACCCCCCGCTCATGCCCCGTGTCTCCCTGCTGTTGCCCCCACCCCACACTCATGGCCCGTGTCTCTCTCCTGTTACCCCCACCCCCCGCTCATGCCGTGTGTCTCTCTCCTGTTGCCCCCCACTCCCCACTCATGCCCCGTGTCTCCCTGCTGTTGCCCCCCACCCCCTCTCAAGCCCCGTGTCTCTCTCCTGTTTCCCCCCACCCCCCAGTCATGCCCCGTGTCCCCCTGCTCTTGTCCCCCACCCGCTCATGCCTCGTGTCTCTCTCCTGTTAGCCCCCACCACACGGTCATGCCTGTGTCTCCCTGCTGTTGCCCCCCACCAGCCGCTAATGACCTGTGTCTCTCTCCTGTTAGCCCCACCCCCCTCTCATGCCCGTGTCTCTCTCCTATTGTCCCCCACCCCCTGTCATGCCCTGTGTCTCCCTGCTGTTGCCCCCCACCCCCGGTCATGCCCCGTGTCTCCCTGCTTTTGCCCCCCACCCCCAGGTCAAGCCCCGTCTCTCCCTCTTGTTGCCCCTTACCCCCCGCTCATGCCCTGTGTCTCCCTGCTGTTGCCCCACACTCATGCCCCATGTCTCTCTCCTGTTACCCACCACCCCCCACTCATGCCCCGTGTCTCTCTCCTGTTGCCCCCCACCCCAGGCTCATGCCCCATGTCTCTCTCCTGTTACCCCCCACCCCCCTGCTCATGCCCGTGGCAATCTCCTGTTACCCCACCCCCCGCTCATGCCCCGTGTCTCTCTCCTGTTATGCCCCACCCCTCTCTCATGCCCCGTGTCTCCCTGCTGTTGCCCCCCACCCTCCGCTCATGCCCCGTGTCTCCCTGCTGTTGCCTACCACCCCCCGCTCATGCCCCGTGTCTCTCTCCTGTTACCCCCACCCCCTCTCATGCCCTGTGTCTCTCTACTGTTACCCCCAACCCCCTCTCATGCCCTGTGTCTCCCTGCTGTTGCCCCCACCCCCCGCTCATGCCCCGTGTCTCTCTCCTGTTACCCCAACCCCTTTCTCATGCCCCGTGTCTCCCTCGTGTTCCACCCACCCCCCGCTCATGCCCCGTGTCTTCCTGCTGTTGCCCCCCACCCCCCTCTCATACCCCGTGTCTCTCTCCTGTTACCCCCCACCCCCCTCTCATGCCCTGTGTCTCTCTCCTGTTGCCCACAACCCCGGTCATGCCCCGTGTCTCCCTGCTCTTGCCCCCCACCCCCGCTCATGCCCCGTGTCTCTCTCCTGTTACCCCTACCCCCCGGACATTCCCTGTATCTCCCTCGTGTTCCCCCCACCCCCTGCTCAAGTCACGTGTCTCCCTACTGTTGCCCACACCCCCTCTCAAGCCCCGTGTCTCTCTCCTGTTACCCCCACCCCCTCTCATGCCCCGTGTCTCTCTCCTGTTTCCCCCCTACCCCGGTCATGCCCCCGTGTATCCCCTGCT